>NC_044318.1:12869533-13231192 GCF_007474595.2 Lynx canadensis
TCCAGGCTCTGAGCTGTGTGCACTGAGCCCGATGTCGGGCTGTAACTCACGAACCACGAGATCGTGACCTGAGCTGAAAGTTAGACGCTTAACCGAGCCACCCAGGTGCCCTTTCCCTTAAGATTTCTTACAGCAAAGGTCTGCTGATGGTGAAGTCTCCTTGTTTTAGTTTATCTCCAAGTGTCTTTTGCCTTCATTCTCTTCTTTTTTTTAGGTTTATTTGTTTTAGAGAGAGTGGGGGAGGAGCAGAGAGAAAGGGAGAGAGAGAATCCCAAGCAGACCCTGCACGGTCAGCACAGAGCCCGATGCGGGGCTCTAACTCGTGAACCATGAGATCATGACCTGAGCTGAAGTCAGAAGCTTAGCCACCTGAGTCCCCCCAGGCACCCCTGCCTTCATTCTTGTCCGCTGGATGTAGAATTCTGGGTTGACAGCTGTTGTGTTTTTTTCTTTCGGTGGGTTCTTCCACTGTTTTTCTGGTTTCCTTGCTTTAGGTCAGAAGTTAGTCGTCATTTGAGTGGTCACTCCCCAGTATATAATGTGTTTTTTTCCTAGCTGCTCTCAGATTTTTCTCTTGATTTTTTGTTTGCAGCAGTTTGATTATGATGTGCCTCGGTTTTATATACATGTGTCTTTTTTTTTAAAGTGTTGGATTTAACCAGAATAGATTTTTTTCATTTCCTTCAATGATTCTCAATACCCAATGTGGGGCTCAAACTGGTGACCCTGAGATCAACAGTTGGATGCTCTTTGGCTGAGCCAACCAGGCGCCCCTATATGTATTTATCTTGACGGGGATTTGCTGGGCTTCCTTAGTCTGTAAATCTCTCTTGACAGATTTCACTTGGGTCATGATTTCTCAAAGATTTGCGCTGGCCCATTCTCTCTGTCCTCTGTCCTTCTGGGACCCCAACTACACACATCAGTCGTTTTGATAATTGCCACACAGGTCTCTGAGGCTCTGGTCCTTTTATTATTTTTTTCCTCTAATATTTTTTCTTTCGGTTCTTCAAATTGGATAATTTCTGTTGATCTAGTTTCAAGTTCGCTGCACCTTTCTCTCCAGTCTGCTGATAAGCCAATTCCAATAGAGCTTTCAGAGATTGTATTTTCAGTTCTAGAATTTCCTCTAAAAAAAAAAAAATAGTAATTTCCATTCCTCTACTGTGGTTTCTCTTTATATCCTTGAGCATAGCTAAAGAAACTACTTTAAAGTCTTTTTCTGCTAATTCTAACCATGTAGGTTACCTCAGGGCTGCTTCAAGGCCGCTGTGCAGATGCATGGTCCCAGTGTTAGCCAGAGACGTGGGAAGAGAATTTGGGGCTCCCATGTGGGGTGGATTCCATCACTGGAGCTGTAGGCAGAAAACTTATGAAGATGCAAAGTCCACCCAGATTTCGTTGATCAAAGCAAGTCATGTGGCCCAAGTCCAGAGCAGGGAAAGTACATTCCACTCACAGGCCGTGGCAAGGATGTGGATGCAAAGAAGGGAGGGAGAATTGGGACCACTTCTCATGGGAGCCAGTCTACCATTCACGTGGTTGAAAAATAATATACAAAGGGTAGAGTTTTTTATGCAAATTCAGGCAGATAAAAATAGAAATTGGTGTTATCCCTGCTCTCCTCCCCACCAGCATTCTATACACGCTGTTGTACATCTTCTTTCATACAACAGTAGATCTTGGGGATCTTTCTGTATCAGGACACAGAGAATTCTTTGTTCTTTTTCTCCCCCCAAGTGCATAATATCCTATTGTATGGTTGGTATTGCATAATACTAATACTTTATTTGTCCAGTCCCCTGTGGATGGATAGCTGCTACATTTGCATTCTTGTGCAGTGATCAGCATTGCTGTGATGAATGATGAACACTGCTTGCACAGATGTTTATCTGGAGAATAAATCCCCAGAAGTGAAATTGCAGGGTAAAGGGATAGACGCATGCGTGATTTTGATAGTTGTTGCCCGATTGTTCTCTCTGTAGTTACATCGCTTTACATTCCCAGCGGCTACGTGTCCTGTTTTCCACACAGCTTCCCACACAGAGTGGTTTTCAGACTTCAGATTTCTGCCAATCTAGTCAGGGCCCAGTGGATACATTTCTGAATTATGCGTGACATAGATTCCTTCTCATATATTTAAGAATGATTTGTTTCTTTTTCTCTGAACTTTGCCTTTTTTTTTTTTTAAACTTGGGTTGCTGGTTGTTTCTCATTTCTAGGAGACCTTTTATATATTTGTTGATGTGGATTGAAAATATTGAGAATTTGTCATTTGTCTTGCAGCTTTGTCTGATGTATTCATTACTATCAAGTTCTGTGATCTCTCTGTAGTCGATCAGTCACAGTGGCAGGGCAGGGTTTATACAGCTGTTAGCCTGGGTTTTCTTTCTTTTCTTACATTTCTTTCTTACATTTCTCACTCTCATGTGCGCTCTCTCTCTCTCTCCCTTTCTCCCTCTATATATATGTATTCACATTTTTGCCAAATGCTGAACATTTGGGTGTTAAAATCAGATGAGATAGAGGTGAGGCCCCAGTCATTATTATAGAATGAATAAAGTTCTGGAATACTCAAGTTTTATATTTAAAAAAAACTTGGGGCTCCTGGGTGTCTCAGTCAGTTGAGTGTCCAACTCTTGATTTTGGCTGAGGCCGTGATCCCGGAGTCGTGGGATTGAGCTCTGTGTTGGGCTCTGTGCTGAGCGTGGGGCCTGCTTGGGATTCCCCCCGCCCCCCTCCCTCTCTCTCTCTCTCTCTCTCTCTCTCTCCCCCTCCCTCCCTCCCCCTCTCCCCCCCCGCCCCTTCCCCTGCTTGCATTCTCTCTTAAAAAAAAAATACATAAATAAAAAACCTTAAAAATGGTACAGTTTTATTTTAGTAGGGTATTCGGAACACTGATTTGCATTTTGAGTCTCCAGGAGGAGATGGGAGTTTGCTCTCCTGGCATTTGGACCCTGTATGTTGTCCTAAATAAGGTGCTGGCCCTTTGCTAAGTGCTGTATGGACATTTCTCACTTAATCCTCAGGACGGCTTTGTGTACCTTAAGAGCTAAGATGATTCTCCTTCTGCAGGTGAACAGCCTGGGTCCCAGAAGGTTAAGATGCTTGCTCAAGTCTGTGGTGTCCAGGAGGTGCCCATGCTGGGACTCATGCCCCCTGAGTCTGCCCTTTCTCATCTCCCTGTTCTGTAGGCACCACATGGATGCCACTGTTTCCTCTCCGGGACAACTTTGCTTTTCTCTTACCAGGGCCACGATCATGTCTCTGGAGGACTTTGAGCAGCGTTTGAATCAAGCCATTGAGAGAAATGCCTTCCTGGAGAGTGAACTTGATGAGAAGGAGAATCTTCTCGAATCTGTTCAGCGCCTGAAAGATGAAGCCAGAGGTCAGGAAGACTTGGCTTTTTTTCTGTGTGCCCTGACCGGTGTTTTCCCCTCTCCCTACCTGAGAACAGCTTCTCCTACAATGTTGCCCAGTATTACCTTTGCTGGAAATCTGTGACCTGCCCTAGTCAGAGGGCGTAGAACCACACTGGGCAGGCCTTGTCCCCGCCCCATGGTAAGAATTGTCAGATGTCTGACCCTGTAAAGACCCTCTGTGGGTATTCAAACCACCACTGGCTTTTTGTTCAGCAGGAGTGTAAGAGTTTTGTGGGGAGAAAAGTCTTAATGGAATTGCTAGCTAGCCCATTGTTTCTCTGACCTGATGGCAGCCGAGGCAGTGGTTTCCAGCTCTGAATTCCCATCAGCATTTGCTCCGTGGAAGTTTGCAGTTCTGGGATAGATCTGGGTGCAGAAGAACTTCTTAAACATCCCAATTAATTGTTCATAACACTAATTTAGTTTCTAATGTATAGCCAGTAGAAGGGGGATTAAAAAGAAGAAAACTGCAGGTCTGAAAGGTAGTTCTGCAGTGGTTAAATAAATGACAGAGATTCATTTTATTTTATGGAACGTTAAACAGTTGTTAAAACAAATAAGGTATAGATGTGAATATGGCTAGATTAAGACCTACCATTGAAGGAAGATAAATCATAGATCGTAAACGTGTTTCTGTTTACACTTAGTAAGAATTATTCCTAACATACGCTTAATAGATAATAGATAAACTGTACATCTGAAAACGCAGAGAAAAAAGGATTGAAAATATCTCCCCCATATTATAGCGATAATGAGTCAGGAGGCCCATATGGGGGTTGGTGGGGAAAGTGTCTTTTCCCTTAGTATGCTGTATACCCTGTTGAGCTGGAAATATCTTGAAGCAAGTAAAGCATTAGTGTATCCATCAATGCCATAGTTTTTCAAAAATTTTAAACCTTTTTGTTTTTGTTTTATTTTTATTTTTAAGTAGGCTCCATGCCCATCATGGGGCTTGAACTCACAACCCTGAGATCAAGAGTCACATGTTCTAGGGGCACCTGGGTGGCTCAGTCGGTTAAGCTTCCAACTTTGGCTCAGGCCATGATCTCACAGTTCGTGAGTTCAAGCCCCGCGTTGGGCTCTGTGCTGACGGCTCAGAGCCTGGAACCCGCTTCGGATTCTGTGTCTCCCTCTCTCTCTGCCCCTCCCCACTCATGCTCGCTCTCTGTATTAAAAATAAACAAAACATTAAAAAAAAAAAAGAGTCACATGTTCTACCAGCTGAACCAGCCAGGCGCCCCTAAACCTTTTTGGTTTTATTACAAAATCGTGTAGTTTCACAAGCCTGCTAGGCAAGGTCCTGTGGGTTTCACTCCACTGAGGGTTTCCGCCCATGGGTTTTCATTCTGGTGCTTCTTTTCCCTGACCAGTGTCTACTGTCGACCCTCCCTTTGCCCTGTCCCCTGAAGCAAGGGCTTAATCTGAATCCTTGTCCTGGCTCAGATTTGCGGCAGGAATTGGCTGTGCAGCAGAAGCAGGAGAAACCCAGGACGCCCATGCCCAACTCGGTGGAGGCCAACAAGACAGACACAGCTGTGCAGGCCACGGGCTCCGTGCCGTCCACCCCCATAGCTCATCGGGGACCCAGCGCCAGCTTAAACACACCGGGGACGTTCAGACGTGGTAAGAGAACGGCAGTCAGGGGGATTTGCCTTGTTTCACCAAGCTCTTCCATGGGTAGGGTGCTGGGTCAGGGAGGTACTGGCACTGGCTGTGCTGCAGGGAGCAAACTGGGTGCTCAGAGGGGCAGAGCTTTGAGACAAACTGGAAGAGCTCGGGTGTCAGGCAGTAGGGAGCGGTGGAGTCTGCGGTGAGCCGGACACTGGAAGCTTCTTCCCAGGGGCGGCTGCCACTGTGCTCCCACCCCGTGACATGTGGGCCCAGCATTAGTGGACCTTTACGTTCTTCATCAGAAGCCAGAAATCCTCTTGTTGAACGTGAACTCTCCTAAATTTAAAATTCCAGTGATCAGATAAAAAAATTTAGAAAACGTTTTGTGGGTCTAGTGAGATGTGTGTCTGGAACTGGAGCTGGTGTAGCCTGGGGTGCATGGTTAAAAAAAAAACAAAAAAACCCAACAACGAGAAATTGGAGATTTTGCCCCAGCTCCTCTGCTGATTCACAGAGGCTGTTATCAGGCTGCTTAATAGGAAATAACAGTAGGCAGCTGCTAGTGCCCCGTGTGGGCTAGTTAGCCGCTGTGCTTAAAGTGCTTTGCATACGTGTGACCTCACTGAATTCTTAGCACTGGCCCAGGTGCCGTCCCCATTTGACGGATGAGGAGACTGAGGCCCTGAGGAAAGTAGCTCGCCTCAAGTCATATGGGCGGTAAATAGCAGAGCTGAGATTCAGACTCAGGCCAGCTGGCTCCAGAGCTCACACTCCCTGTTCCTGCCATATCCCTAGGCTCGTCCCCTGGGATGAAGAGACTGGTGAGATTTCCAGAATGCCCATCTAGAGCAGTGTTTTCCACACTTTAGTATGCACGTGACTCAGCGGGGCATCTCGTTCAAATGCACCTGAGATTGAGCGGGTCTGGGCAGGACCCGAGATCCTGTGCCCTAACCAGCACCCCAGCGATCCTGGTGCCTCTGGTCCCTGGCCCCTGCTTGGAGGAGAGAGGCTCTGGAGAGTTAAGACCCTTCCAGATGTGGTTTGCTTGGATGCTATTCATGTTCATTAACTGTATGGAATTCGTACAATTTCAAGAAGACTTGTTTGGATTTTGATTTAAAAGAGTGACGTGTAAAGGTGAACAGTTAATACAGTCATTGTAAGGCTGCAAAAGGTCAGTCATCCCATAGACTCCTCGCGGGTTAGTTAACTTTTGAGTGAAACGGGCAGCATCCAGGATCAGAGCGTGGGGATTAGCCTCCCTGCCCCCTCACCGGGGTTCCACATGTAGGGACGTGAGTGGGCTGACTTAGACTGGGGATCGCTCTTATATGTGCTCCCTTTGCACACCCAGGTCTGGATGACTCCACGGGTGGGACCCCCCTCACGCCCGCAGCCCGGATATCGGCCCTCAACATTGTGGGAGACCTGCTGCGGAAAGTAGGGGTAAGACCGCCGCCTCCCCGGGTTTGGTGTGGTTCCTTGCCTGTGTTTCAGGATACCTGAGAGGGGCCACTTTACTGGTTCCTTTCCCCTGTAACAGAGCGTCCCCTAGCGTCATTCGAGCTCCTGTGGGCTTTGTTGTTGACAAACATCCAGAGCTCTGACTCCATCAGCCCTTTGACCTCTGTGCATATCTTTCTTCCCCTGCCATTTTTCCTTGGAATTCGGGAAATCTGGCTGGTGTCTGTGATGTTTTTCTTAATTTAAGAAAACTGAGAAACATTTGAAAGTTCTTTTCCTTTTAAATGAGGGAGTCAAAGACAGCATCTCAAAGGGCTAGAGCAAAGAACTCGACTTGAGGTTTTACCTTCACTACAGGGAAAGGTTTTGTGTGTGTGCTTAAGAAATAACACAGGTATTCTGTGTAGCTGTTGCTTGTGTTTTGTTTTGTTTTTTTCAACGTTTATTTATTTTTGGGACAGAGAGAGACAGAGCATGAACAGGGGAGGGGCAGAGAGAGAGGGAGACACAGAATCGGAAACAGGCTCCAGGCTCTGAGCCATCAGCCCAGAGCCCGACGCGGGGCTCGAACTCCCGGACCGCGAGATCGTGACCTGGCTGAAGTCGGACGCTTAACCGACTGCGCCACCCAGGCGCCCCATGCTTGTGTTTTTTAAAATGATGCTGGCGAATCACATGATTTAACTCCTGCCAGCCTGTCGTCAGCCAGAATGTATGTAGTCAGAGCTGCGCCTTCATAGAAGCTTGCGACTCTTTTCTCGTGTTTTTACTTTGAGATTTTGGTTTTCTGGTTTTCTGTTCTGTAAACATGTTTCTCTTTAAATGTTTTGCCCGGTTAGAGCATAGGTAAGCCTGGGGCGGTCTCAACGCCCTCTTGGTTTTTATGGGGTCTCTTTCCAACAAGGCACAGCCCTCCCACACAAGCCACTCTGTGCACGTTTGATAAAGGTAAACAAAAGAGTAGATCATCCCGAAAGTTGATTTCACATTTCCCATAGGCAGAACTGGATCATTGGCAGGGCTGGTGATTTTCCAGGAAGCTCCTAACTGTCTTAGGCCAGTGGCTCTAAAGGGCGGATGCACGCTGGGTTCCTTCAGGGCCCCACTCTTGGAACTCCCACCCTACAACACAGTTCGAGAACCCCCGTTTGAGGTTATTGTCTGCGTACAGGCTCTGGGGAGAGGGGAGGTCTGCTCTTGAACCTGAAAGATGAAAGCACATTTCTCTGCAGGCGCTGGAGTCCAAACTTGCATCCTGCCGGAACTTCGTGTACGATCAGTCCCCAAACCGAACAAGCGGCCCGGCCTCGGGGCGGGGGAGCAAACACAGAGATGGCGGTGGCGAGAGACAGCCAAGCAGCAGCGGCGTGCCTCTAGGTGACAAAGGGTCAGTACCTTTTTAGCTGTCCGCTCCTGGGGGGAGCCTCTCACCCCTGACCGATAGCCATTTTGTAAAAGTTGGAGGATCGGGTCAATGAACCTTAACTCTCCACCCCCTTGGGACACAGTGAGGTGGTGTCTTCCGGTGAAGGTTAAGGGCAAATGGCCAGGAAGAGGCTCGTTTTTATTACTCGAATCTGCAGCCCCAGCTCCTGGTCATGCTGTGAGAATGTCCTGTATGAAACACTTGTTTGGGACTTGAGCTTCAAAAGCTTCTCTGTTTCCCCTAGAGGAGGATTTTTTTTCCTTAAAAAGAAAAAAAAAAAAATCTTTAGAACCTCAGGAAACAGGGACTCCATTCCAGCCAGACTAGATTCCAGTAACCTGATGGGAAAGCACAACTCGGACTCTGACAGCTTTGGGTATTTTCTTACTTGAGGAAAATCAGGACAGCTTCTGGATGGGTTGATTTCCTAAGCTGCGTCGCCATGTTCCTGGACCCCGAGCCAAGTAACTTGGGTAGGTGTGGGGCAGACAGAGAGATGATGGGGAACGAAGAGTCGTTTTCCACGGTGCGCACGTGACTTCCGACCCCGTCGAAGAGGGTGTTTTTAGTGGGTCTGGTGTGACTGGGCTTTTTGTGTGGCCTCGGGAATGTGCGAGCTCGATGGCCAGTGTCCTTTTCTTCGTTTCGCAGGAGGGAAAATTGACACCCAGGGAGACCCTGCTCCTGCCTCTCTTTACTCTTAGAACTTTGTGGGCCCTGATGTTAGCCAGTCTGTGACAGCCGTAATGTCCGCCTAATTTGGTTTGCTCTGTCTGAAGGTTGGGAAAACGCCTGGAATTTGGGAAGCCGCCTTCAAATATTTCCTCACCGTCGCTGCCGTCAGCCCAGGGTGTAGTCAAGATGTTGCTTTAGGAAATCCACGGAAGCCGAAGCCCCTGGTGTGTCTGTGTGGGAGTCGTTGCTTTTCTTTCCCTCCTTAAACTAGGTTTTTGCTTTCTTTAAGTTAGTTTAAGAACTACGAGCAAACAGTCACACTAGCCACTGAGGCCATCGCCCATGGCCCCTGGTAGCTGTCCCCGTGAAATGTTGTCTCCTCCTCCCCAGCCTCCTTGCCAGTGCGTTGCAAATCGACAGGGACAAACCGGACCCTCTGGACAGGGCTCCGTGGTGTGGATGCTGAGGCCACCCCATCATTTTGAACTGACCTGAGTGTTGAAGGATTTGGGGGTGTTTTTTTAATGACTGGAATTGCCTTAAAAATGGGATGTGAGCCCATCTCAGGCCCAGGCTATCTTCCATAAGAAAATCTCCGTGCTCTGTGGCACCAGAAGGGTCTGTGTACTGAAATTGTGTCTAAGAGAGAAGAGTAGGATAGGCACGTGCCTTTTTTTAAAAAAACACACCATGGTGTAGTGTACCTCTGGGACTCACTCTGCCTCTCACTGAGGCGTTGGGAGCTGTGCTTGTGTTTCAGAGGCGATCTTGTGTGGACAAGGGCGATGGAAACATCTGTATCTTCTTTAGATTGTTCCCGATAGTTGGGTTTCCTGGAACTTGTGCCCTGGCCCTGGGGGTGACCTCCCCGACGGTCGTTGGGGTGGCGTGGCCTTAGGAGTACAGCCCCTAAGAACAGAACTTCATTCAAAGCCATGATAAAGTAACCATGGTGGCCTCCACATAGGATTGAACCACAGGATTGTTGTTGGAAGCTTCCTTGTGAAAGAAGACACAAACACGGGATTTTCACGTGGACGGAGTATGTGCTCAGCCCTGCCCGTCGTGAACGGCTGGCTCACACTTTTGGAGGCAAGTTAAAAAGAACACGTGAATTTGGGAGCATGCGCGCAGCTTAACCACCCTTTGTTACTAAGTTATTTTTCCAAGAGAATAGCAGAAATATCCTTGAGTTGAAAATAGAACTTTTCAAGTGCTTTTGAAATTCAACAGAGAATTAATCTCTGGTGCCCAGTTCATTACCATGGGAACATTCTAACCTGTATCGGGAAAAGACGGACTTCTATTTTTTTAAAAGAACAATAAAATCAAGAGAAACTCATTTTCCACGTGGTAGTGGTGGTGGGTAAATTCTGCTTTGTGCCTTGATGTTTGCTCGAACGGTGGCAAAAAGTTTGTTTTTGAACCAAGTAATCAAATACGAAAAAACTCTACTTGAAAAAAATTCCTCTTCACGTCAGCTTCTTAGAAGTGTATTTAGGATATGTTTGTGTATTGTTGAGGGTAGGTTCACGTTTGGCTATTGGCTTGAGTTCTTCCATTGCCATACCTCTTCTCAAATCTGTTTGACCTCTACGGAATCAGTGGGTGGAATCAATTTGTGTGGAATAGAACTTCTGCAAGGAGAGGACGCACGGCCTGGTTTTGCATGGCCCCCGTAGTAACAATGGTTTTTATGTTTTTAAAGGGGAAAACAAAAACGGAAAGATGAACACGTGACAGAGACCACATGTAGCCTAAAATATTGACTCTCAGCCTTTACAGAAAAAGTTTGTTTAAAAAAAGTTTGGGGTGCCTGGGTGGCTCAGGGGGTTGAGTGTCTGACTCTTGATTTCAGCTCAGGTTGTGATCCCAGAGTTAATGGGATCAACTCCTGCATCAGGCTCTGCATTGAGTGAGGAGCCTGCTTGGAATTCTCTCTCGCTCCCCCCCCCCCCACTTCTGCACCTCCCCTGCTCAAGCACTAATGTTCCCTCACTCTCGCTCTCAAAGAAAAAAAAAAAAAGTTTGTCGATCCCTGCTGAATTTTTGAAATTCAAGGATATCTTGGGGCGCGTGGACGGCTCAGTCGGTTGAATGTCCAACTTCGGCTCAGGTCATGATCTTGCAGTTCATGAGTTCGAGCCCCATGTCGGGCTCTGTGCTGACAGCTCGCAGCCTGGAGCCTGCTTTGGATTCTGTGTCTCCCTGCCCTTCCCCTGCTCTTGCTCTGTGTCTCTCAAAAATAAACATTAAAAAAAAATTTTTTTTAATTCAAGGATATCCTATATCCTTGACAGTATGTACGTATGAGTTTTGATTGATAAGGATGTTCTTCATGGTCAAGTTCCTACTTCCTGGGCCTGGAGCTGCCTGCCTCTGCTTGGAGAAGTCCTCTCACACAGACTCATGTGACATCTGTGCTTGCTTGCTGTTGGGGTTTTTTTGTTTTTGTTTTTTTTTTGGCCAGCTGTGGGATCTCAGATAATTGATTTCCCCTCCCCAGGCCTCAGATTCCCCATTTATGAACACTGGCTTCCCAGGGTCATCGTAAGGATTAAGCAAGAACACGCCCCATTCTTTCACTCCGTAGAAAACAACAGAAGAGCCGACTGCACTCCGGTGATTTATAACCTTTTATTAGTGAAGGTGTCCTTAAGTACAATCGGGGTGCATATGAAACAGTGTAACATTCTTGCTCTCATCCCGCTGGAGCAGCGTCTCCTTTTGAATTCATGTGACGACCGAAGGCACTTGGTGAACTGTGTGCATCTGACGTGCGGTAACCAAGAGGGGAAAGAACTCAAACAGGGGCCCACTCGAGACGTTGGAAGGGTAGACAGGCCAGGGAATGGCTTGGGAGCGGGAGGCAGTGGCACCCATTTTGGTGACTTTCTCCCTGTTTCACGTAAACTAAGTTGCCAGTGATCAGTTACTGTGGTTCTATTTTCCTAAAAACTCAAGATTTCTGCACAATTCACTGATGGGGGGAGCGGGGGTGTCTGTGTCGCTTCTTGGGTTTTTCTCGTTTGGCACAGCATTCAAAACTCCATCGATACCCTGGACGCAGGGTGGTGGCTTTTATATTCGTTGTGAGGGGTGTCTGTGACATTTGGGATTTGAAAATGGATTTAGTGCTAAGCAGAGTCCACTGGGTTTGGTTTTGTTCTGCTTTTCACTAGTTGTTTATTCACTGGCTTTGGTTCCATTGAAGTCCGCATCGCGAGCGTCCATTTCCTCATCAGATCCATCGGCGTTTTCAATAACTCGACGTCCTCCAGACCTTCTAGAGGGAACAAAGGAGGGCTCGTTTCCTCGCCTGTGGGTTTTAAAAGAATACACGTTGCTTTAGTACAGAAAGCCCCCCCCTTGAGATTGGAAGAGGCTTTTAAAGGGACAGAAAACAAACACAGACAAACTGAAATGAAATGAAAATACTCAGGTTAAAGTCAAGCGCTGACATATCTCAAGGTGTGGTGACGTTTAATCAGCTGGAACGGGAGGAAAGTAGATTTTTCAAAGCAAGAGAATCAGCTTTAAAAAAAAAAAAAGCCAGGTGCGGGCGCCTGGGTGGCTCAGTGAGTTGAGCCTCTGACTCTTGATAGCTGTTCAGGTCATGATCCCGGGTAGTGGATCGAGCCCCGCATCAGGCCCCACACTGAGCATGGAATGTGCTTAAGATTTTCTCCCTCTCTCTCTCTCTCTCCAACTCCCCCCAACCCCCACCCCACACCTCTCTCAAAAAAAAAAAAATTGGGCTAGGTCATCCGATGGCCCACAGGATTCTCTTGTGTGGTCTTTTATTTGGAAAAGAAGAAAAAAACGAATCAAGTGGGGGCTGACGCATTCCCGTGGGTTTATTCATACCCTGTGGAGCAGGTGTGAAGGAGAACGTGTTCTCATTTTGTACCCCCTTGCCTTCAGAAGGGAACAAAGGGGAGGGTTTTAGGTTCTCAACCGGAAGAAGGTGGAAATGAGCATCAAAGGCAGCATTGAGGCAAAGAGGTCACTGTGCGGATGCCAGAGGTGTGCGCTCTGGTTAAAGCAACGCAGGGTCCCCTGCTTGTTTGAGAGCAGAATTCTCGGTGTGAGTTCTCCCAGGACAGAGATCTTGCTGATTTTTACTCACCACACAGGCACCGTGCATGGCCTATAATAGGTGCCCAATGAATATTTGTTAGAAAAGTAAGCTAGACATGTTAATCTAAGGTGTATTTTAGCTTTAGCTGGTAGGATACCCTTTCTCTGTGTGCTTATGGCTCCCATCTCTGGAGTGCCGGATGCCCTGAGTTCCTGCCAGGGTGTGCCTAGGTCACCTGCAGTGTGGCTTTGGTTAGGAAGGCAGGCAGGTGGCAGGAGAAGTCAGATAACCAGCACTCCGCGTCCTCTCCAGGAAAGAAATGTTTGCTGTGTTTTCTGCGACCACAAATAATCGTATTTGGCTCTGGTGATCTGGCCCTGTTTGACCTGAATCAGAAGACAGGTCTTAACTCATTTTAGGATGCCTAAGAGGAATGCAGAATTTTTGTCATAAAAAATGACCCGCTTCGCCACGCAGAGGCTGGACTTTTGAAAGCTATGAGGGAGAGCCCATCCCAGTTAGAGATTCTTTAGTCCAAAGAGACAACTCAGAGAGGTAAGATTGGAGGCAAAAGGAAGGCCCAGAACATCCTGAACACTGAGAAGGGGAGTCCCAACGCGAGCCTTCTGGGGTCTGAGGGTGGGAGAAACCCGGGCTGGGAAAACCCGCCTAGGTTCACAGAATGGTACTTTCTGAGGGGCCACACTCAGGGATGAATACTTAAAGTTGTAGCCACTCCCAGCTCAAGACTCAGGCCAGCTTCACTCACGTCAGAGGGAAGCTCAGAAGCGCCCTGTGCCCTTGGAACTAACTTTCCATCACCCTCTCTAGAAGTGACCTTTTAAAAAGTCTTTAGCGCTGTGCTTTCCAAGCACCTGGGTCTGAAAGCAGGGTCTCGGAGGACAGGACAGAAAGGAGAGTAGCTTCCACATGTCTCTCCCGCTTCTAATCCTCCTGGTTCAAAACTCAGTGGGACAGCCTGGGGTTGGGAAACTGTCTCCCCTACCCTTCCAGGCTCCCGGCACTCTTGGCCTCCTGAGACAGTGTGGATTTGCAAGCTACAAGAGCTGAGGTGTAAATGTGTTCCTTTGATCTAAGACGTAAATCATGTCCCGGGTCACTGTTAGCCCCCTGCTCCGCCACCAGTCCTGTGAGCCTGTCTTCCGGTTCAGGTCCCCTTCCTGAAGGAACTGGCTTCGAATCCAAGGCCGAGGTGGGCACTGGCTACATCAGTCACAGGAAGTAAGGGACCCCTTCTAAAGATTTTCTTCACGTGTCTGATCCTGGAGGGTCTGGCTTCTATTCACAGACTCCAAGAACTTCTCCGAGGCACTAGTGGCATGGCGGGATCCAGCACCAGAGCAGAAGCACTGATTTGCAAGGACTCACTTTCCCATCGACTAATGGGTCCCACCGTCCAGCCTGAACTGGCAGGAGCGCTGCTCAGAAAGCCGTGTTCTAGAGGCCGGGCACTCTTCCTAGAACTCCTGCCAGTCCCTCATCCAGCTTTAAGTATTGGGGTAGCGACAGCTACTTCTCCAAAAGAGAAGAGGGACACAAGCCAGGGCCTGCTTGGCCTCTCAAGGAAGATGAGAGGAAAACCAGGCCCTGGTTGCCTAACGTCACGAGTGAAAAGCTGGTAGACTCCCACACAAGTCGAGGCCTCTTAACTCTGTCGTGTGAAGGGCCCTGTGTCCTTCCTCGAGTCTCGGGTGTCCTGTCCATCCCCCGCTGTGTATAAGGGCTCGCAAGACCCCTGGAAAAGGCTCCGTCCGGACCACGCTTGGCTGAGCAGTGGCCAGCACGTGTCCTAGCGTGCGGAAAGTGCCGTTATCAGCTAGGCCTCGCTCAAGGCTCATGCGGCCCCAGCGACTGTAGAACGCGCAGTGAGAGCCCATTTCTTTCGCAGACATGCGTACGAAAGCCCGGCCGTGGGGACAACCAGAGGCCGGGCTGTGGTTCCCGTGAACCTGTGCTCGTGAATTGTTATTTGTGGACCAGATTTGAGGCCCTTCTCCACGAAAGGGCCCAGGCTGTAGAAGTGTCATACCCGCTCAGTGCAGCGTCTTAACCAGACGGAGGAGGACAGCACAGCCAAGTGTCCTACTGCCAAGTGTGAGAGAGGCCCACTTACGCAGGTACCAACAATCTGAGTGACACACACGCAGCCTCTTAAGCGCTTGTCAACACACGGTGACGAGGACACATTTGGTGCCGTGTCAGATGCCCAAGCAGAAGTAGGGAAGGAAGACGGGTCAAGAGATTAAGTCTTGTTGTACTGATCTTGGCTATGATAAAAAGAGATTTGAACTAAGACATCCAGGCCTTCAGATTTTGCAGGAATCCCATGGAGGTTCATGAGGGCCAAAAAAGGGGGTCGCAGGGACTGGGAGGGCGGGAGGGCAGAACGGAAGTGGAAACCAAGTGCAACACACATGAGCCGCGAAGCTGGAGGCATGGTACCTGGTGAGTCATTGCGGAGTTTCCTGGGGAAGGGGGCCTCTGAAACAGAGAGAGAGAGTCTCTGGTGGTTATCCTCCGCCAACGAGAGTTTTTAATCATTAAAGGCATTCCCTTCGATGAAATGATCAAAGGCACTTCTAAGTCAACCTGGCAGAGAAGCACGGGACACCAAGAACTCTGAGGCCTGCGTGCATAAGCTGTTGGTTCAGCTAAGAAGCTCACGTCTGCTGGTGTGGCAGAGGCCGGGCCCAGCTCTTTAACAGGTGCTCACGTTGAGGTTTACCTGGTCGGCACGACTATGAAACTCGCTTCGCATTTCCTTGTTCACCGAGAGCTGGCCAGGCTTGCTAACCTCACTCACGGCTCTAGTGCTGGACTTGAGGTTTTGCACGTGGGACCCAGAGGATGCAGGAAGGTGTGACCGCTCTTGGCCCTGCCTTAGGGTATGCTCGTACCGGGAGTGTCAGAAATAGTCTGTTCCATACTGGCCTGTAGGCCCTGAGGAGGTCAGCTGTTGGGGGGCAGAACCCACAAGGTACGTTGAACATGTGCTAAGAGAATCAGGGGTCCTGACCACAGGGAGCAGTGACAGCCAGAGCGGCTGACTGCTTCCCCACCCCCCGGCCTGGCACTGAGGAGGGCAGGGTTCAGTCACCAGCCAAGCAAATTCTGGAGGGGAGGGGGGGGGAACAGCTCCATGTGAGAACAGCTGTCTTGCTGACCATCGTCCTGGGTGTTGCTCCCAAGCCCCTGTTGGACCTGAGAGGTTACGTCTTGTTTCTGTTTCACTGGGGGGACCCACAGGCCCTCCCCAGCCTTGTGTGATCTGGGGTCTCCTTCCCGAAGCCCTGTACCCCACGCCAGCCATCCTCCCCCTTCTGAAAGGGGTTTGGGCTGTCCCCTCGTCACCTGCCTGCAGTGATGCTCAGAGTCTGGAGCTGATAATGGCAGGTGGTTTCAGATGGTTCCTGGGCGTGCCCCTGGATAACTCGATCGCACAGTGAGAAAAGTACTCCGTTTCCCACTCTTTTTAAAATACATCTCATTATGTCAGGGACGGTCTATTCGGTGCTAACGTCATCTTCTGTCAGTCCCTTGTCAACTGAGAAAGAGGCCTTCTGGTCCTAGTCATCAACTTGTAGTCAGAGTAGGTAGAATCCATTACTGTTTTGTTCTCACTGTATTTTAATTTCGTTGTGACCTGTTGCTGCTGGTGATGCTGGTTTAACAATACAGGGATGGTAAATTTTATTTGCAAATAGATGTGCTTATGATTAGACCAGTTAATTTCAAAGACACTGTGAGGTAGTAAAAGGCTAAGGCAAAATGGCCAAGGTGGTATGAGAATGAGTTTAGGGAAACATCAGCTCTGACTCCGTGATTGAAGGTTTGTTCCCAGCACCATCCCAGACACTGGGGACGAATAAGCAGACAGAACCTCTGTGCTCATGGGGCCAGAGTGAAGGCTGCCAATGAGATAAGTAAATAAACAGCAGGTTACATGGTGACAGATCAGTAAGAGAACTGCAGGGAGTGAGGTTGGAAGTTGTAGACAGGTTAACGTGGGTGTGTAAATGCCTGAAGGAAAGGAAGGAGGGATCCAGCTATGCCGAGAGCTGGGGCAAGAGCCTTCCAGACAGTGGGAACCACCCGTGCCAAGGCCCCGGGCAGCATGTGTAGAGGCAGAGGGCTCATTTAGGAGGCAGTGGACGGAGATCACGTAGGGCCTGGTGGAACCGACCATCATAAAGGTGTTGCTTTCAATCTGAATGAGGTGGAAGCCATTGGACGGTTCCAAGCAAAGGGGGGTTGTGACTCATATCTATTTCAACAGGATCCCTCTGGCTGCCATGTTGAGAACAGACTATAAAGACGGAGTATAAACACAAGTGAAACACAAGCTGTGAAAGTTACCTAGATGGTAGGAGAGGGTAGCTTGGATGAGGATGGCAAGAAACATTTGTCTCTTGGATTGTGGATGTACAGTATTGTTTTTTTTTAATTTTTTTAAGTTTTTATTTTTTACAGAGAGCATGAGCCGGGGAGGGACAGAGAGAGGGAGACACAGAATCCGAAGCAGGCTCCAGGCTCTGAGCTGTCAGCACAGAGCCTGATGCGGGGCTCGAACTCACGAACCGTGAGATCATGACCGGGGCTGAAGTCAGACGCTCAACTGACTGAGCCACCCAGGTGCCCGGATGTACAGTGTTTTTAAGGGAAAGTTGGTCAGATTCCATGGCAGATTGGATGTTATATATAGGGGAGAGGGAAAAAGAAAGAGCACAGATCAGTGGACTGGGTCAACAGCAGCTTTATCAGTCCAGTTGCTGAGCTGGCAGAGACCGTGAGGGATGCTGACTTGGGCGTGAAGGGGTTCAGCTCAAGGTGTAAGCTGCCTGTGAGGCATTGAGGGGAGAGGGCAAGCAGGTCTGGGGTTCTAGGAAGAAGTCTGGGCCAGGAAGCCACACGCTGTGGGTGGAACTCAAAAGGCACCAGGCTGGGTGAGGTCACCTAGGAGTGAGCAGAAAAGGAGATGAAGAGAGAACCAAGATGGCGCCCTGGGGCAGGCCAATGGCAGGCGGGCTTTGAGATGAGGTACCAGCAGAGGAGACAAGGAAAGACACCCAGAGGGCAGGAACAAACCCTGGTGTGGGTCGAGGAAGCTGCAGCTCAGTCGGGGAGGACTGAGGACTGACCATTAAGATTTCGTGGTAAAGGGTAGCAGGGGGGCGTGGGGCTCAGAGGTTTTCTCAGCTCCTGGAATGAATGTTGACGTGAAAATGGTGAAAAGGAGAAGGGTAAGAATTTCTGGAGCGACGTCCTTGAGGGAACAAGAGAGGTAGGTGTACCTGATGTGATGCCCTTAGTTGGCGCTAGATAGTTCAGCCCGGGAACGGAGTAGAAGAAATGGACACAGCTGCGGGGAGGCGGGTTGACGGGGACGTGAGAGCTTGTAAGGATGGGTGGGGATGGTGAGACTGGGGACAGAGTGAAAACCAGATGTCCAAGAGAGTGGAAGGGGGAGGGGAGTCAGGCCCAGGCAGCACCGAGTGAGGTCAGCTCCTTGTGGTGACAGACAAGGCCCAGCACGAACTGGCATTGTGCCTGTTTGCTTTTCCCTGAGCAGAAGGTGGAAAGTCTCGTTTAACTCACCAAGTGCATACCTCAAAGCAGGAGGGGTCTGGGGTGTTGAGGGTGTGTGCGAGGCGGACCGACCACCGAGCCTGGGCTTGATGGGCAAGTTAGAGCTAGTGTTAGGGCCCACGGGGTGGCAGGATCGCAGAGGAGACAAGACCAAGGACCCAAGAGACTGGATCACCCCCCTGGAGGGGTGGGGGTGAGTGTGGCAGGAAGCTTCGGGGCCCATGCCTTCTGGGAACCAGTGGAGGTGGGAAGGAGGCCTGAGGAGCAGGGGTGTCGCCTATCCAGCTTCAGGCCCAGAGGGACAGGGGCGTGGGAGAGAAAACAGCCCTGGTTAGGGCGGCGGTTCGAGACCCCCGGGCGACCGCACCCCCCACCCAGGGAACTGAGCAACGGCTGGAGACATTTGCGGTTGTCACAATCCAGAGCGTGCCATGCCCCATCCTGCAAACACAGGCCAGCTCCTGTGAGACAGGATGATCCGGCCCCAAACAGCAGCAGGGATGGGAGACCCTGATTAGACCAAAGTGGTCAAGAGAAAACCCAGAAAAGAGGTTCTGGAGAGAAGGGACCCGCACGGGCAATGCAGCAGTGAGGACAAGGATTGAGGAGACAGGGGTGTGCCTCCCTCTCCTTCTCCTCGCCCAAGGGTGGGCTGGGAAGGGACGCGCATCATTAAAGAAACCACGCGAGGGGGCGTTCGGGCGGCTCCGTCAGGTAAGTGTCGGACTTGTGATTTTGGCTCAGGCCATGAGCTCATGGTTTGTGAGATCAAGCCCCATATTGGGCTCTGTGCGGACAGCGCAGTGCCTCCTTGGGATGCTCTCTCCCCCTCGAACAGAGGGTCCGCTGCTCCAAGGCAGGGCCCTGGTGGATCCGCGGCCTGTTCGTGTGCCTGGCACACAGTGGTGCCGCATAAGTGCTGGCGAGGGGGGAGAACCTGGAAAGGAACAGGGGGCGGCGGGGTGTCCTCTGCATCAGGAAAGAAACGCCCTGTGGGCACCCGAGGCCCGTGAGCCTCACCTGAGCTTGCTCTTGAGCGCGTTCACCTCGCGGCCCATGGCCTCGTTGCTCTCCGTGGCTTCATCCAGCTCCCGCTGCAGCTTCCTGCGGTTGGCATTGATGCGCTGGGACTCCTCCTCCGCCTCCTCCAGCTGCCTCTTGAGTTGCTTGACCTTGGCGTTTCCTTTCTCTGCCTGTCAGGGAGAGGCCCGGGGGTGAGCAGGGGGCGCCGTGGGGTCCCTGCGGGGCTGGGAGAGGCCGGCGTCCCGGGTTACCTGCTCCTTGTACTGCTCGGCCATCTTGCGCTCGTCCTCCACCTGCAGCAGGACCTCCTTCAGCTTCTTGTCCTTCTGCTTCAGCGACTTGGTGGCCGCCTGCTTCTCTCTGCATACGGGGGGAGGAGGGGGGCGAAGCGGGGATGGGCTCCCTTGCACCTGGCACGTAGACCCGACCAGCCTCTCCCCCACTGTGAGCGTTTTCCCTGAGGGGCCCCAAATCAGGGCTCACCCCCCAAATCAGACGAACAGTACTCGGCCTTAAAAAGGAACGCAGCACTTGCGTCTGCTACCACGTGGGCGAACCTCGAAGACACAGGGAGGGAGGCCAGTCACAGAAGGGCACAGACTGTGGGATTCCACTCACGTGAAACATCCACAAGAGACAAGAGAGACAGAAAGCAGATCTGTGGTTGCAGAGGGCTGGGGGAGGTCAGGGTGAGGGCCAGGGGGGTACAGGGTGTCCTAATGAGGTGTTGAAACTGTCCCACACTGGATGGTACACAGGGTGCAGCTATCCACAACTATACTAAAGGGCCATTGAGCAGTACACGTGAAAAGGCTGAATTTTTGTACGGTCTGTGAGTTGGCAAGAAAGCCACTACCAAAAAAAAAAAAAAAGTGGGTCAGAATCCTCGTAGTCTGATGGTCACAGATGGGCCGTGATCTTATTTTCTCTTTATAACGAGAAGCCTGACCATATTGGCACGTGCTGAATGGGGTTGCTGATCTGCACTTTCCTGGGTGGCCGTGAACACGACATCCTGAGAACACAGGCCAGGCATAGCCAGTGTGCTCGCGGGAAGGTAGCGGACCTCACGGAGGACCCCTGCCGCTCGGGGCCGTTTGGGACGGGCCTTCTCGGGGCCAGGCCTGCCTCGCTCCCGTGTTCACACACGGTTCTCCACACACAGCTGCGGCGTGGGGACCACTGGGCTCATTCCACAGCCAGGACAGAGGTCCAGAGAGCCTGAGCCCCGACCGCCGGGTACTCGCTGGCCAGCAGGCCGCTCTTTGGAGCCCGTGCCCCACGTACCTGGCCTCCTGCTCCACCTGCTCCTCCAGCTGCGCGATCTTGGCCTCCAGTGCCGCAATGGTGGACTTGAACTTGGACCTGACGGCCCCCTCCATCTCTTGCAGCTTGCTTCGGAGCTCCTTGTTCTGCCGCTCGAGCTGCTGCCTTGCGCTCTCGTTCTTCTGGGCCGCGCTGCGCTCAGTGGCCAGTTCGTTGTTGAGCTGCTCGGCCTGCGGAGGGCAGTGAAGGTCAGGGGGTGGAGGGCATGGGAGTGGGGGGGTGGGTCCACTGAGAGGACCCACTACGCCTGTGGCCTTCAGCCTTGGTGGGCTTCGATGTGGGTCGCTGGGGCAGGGGCACCCAGGAGCCCTCCCCACCTCCTCCAGCCACCAGTTCCTTCCTGGGCCTCCTTTAAGGTGCAGCACAAAAGGCAGCGTCCTGGGGCCACCCAGGCTCCCTGTCTCTAGGTCACAAGGCAGGGCCCCAGCACCTGTCGCGGAGCTGGTGCTTAGTAATGTCACTGAGTGCTCACTGCTGTAAGGCCGGGGCCAGAGGCTGGGGCGACAGCAAGAAGGAGACCCCCGAGGCCCTTTCTCCAGGCCCACGTTGTCTGCCGGAGGGAGCCAGACATACACTGGCCGCCTGATGAGATGGCGACGGGGGCCGCGCGCCCACGCGGGGAGGGAGAGGGTGCAGGGAGCAGATGCGCTTGACCCCTGCTCCCGTCTCCCTGCTCTCCACCCCAACCCCGAGCTTGCAGTGCAGCAGTGTGGGGCGTGTGACAGGGTGCAGCCTGGCCCTGCTCTGCCCGCACCTGCTGCGTGGCCTTCCGCACGCGGTCACTCATGGCCTCCATGTTGCCTTGCTCCTCCTCCAGCTCTTCTTCCAGCTGCGCGATCCGGGCCTCCAGGCGGCGCTTCTCGTCCTGAAGTGTGTTCCTAAGGGAAATGCAGGCGGGTCTGGGGCTCCAGCCTCCCTCTGGCTTAGGAAATAACCTCTGTGTGGAGGAGTGAGGTGATGCCTTGGAGTCGCCCTCCTTTGTAAAAGGAAACTGAGGCCCAGTGAGGCTTAGACACTTGTCCAAAGTCACACAGCTGGGAAGTAGGGAGCCGGGACTCTATCCCGTCGGTATGGGCAAAGCCGGGCCTGGAGGAAAGACGAGCTCTCTCCTCTTGGATGTCTTCCCCTCTCCCCCCGCCCCGTGTCCCCTCCCCACCATGCTGTTCATTCAGAACCAGTGAAACCGGCTACATGCCCAAATGGGGTCAAGACCCTTGTGAGAAGCTTGGCTGGACACTGTCATTTTCAGGAGTCTCTTCCATGAGCTGCCTCTCTGTCCTCATCTGAGCCTGGGACCCCCTTCTCCCGATGCGGCCCCCTACCTTCCTGAGACGCTGCTGGTCAGCTCCTCTGCCAGTTCCTCCTTCTCCAAGTCAGCCTGTTTGCGAGCCCTCTCAGCCGCGGCCAGATCCTGGACAGCACGGGGGAGGGGAGGGGGGAAACCGCTGATCTGCCAGGCAAGGGCTGAACCCCAGCGAGAAGCCACCTGCTCCAGACCCCAGCAGTTTCTACGGCCACGGCCACCCTGGAAAGCAGCTGAGCCGCCTCTGAGCTCAGGGGAGGCCCTGCATGTCCCGGACAGGAGAAAATCCCACGTCTGCCCCTGTCGTCACTCCAGGGGCCCGCCCCTGTGGAGTGCTGGACGAGGGAAAGAGGTGCGTGGGTGCCACGGGCTCCGGCCACAGTACCCCCCCCCCCACCCCGGCCAAGGCCCACATCGAGAAGGCTCTACCTCCTGTAGCTGCATGAGGTCGGCTTCTAAGCTCTTGGCTTTCTTCTCATTCTCTTTGGCGGTGGCAAAGATCTCATCTCTGGAGGCACGGGCATCTTCCAGCTCTCTCTGGAAGTCCTTCATCTGGGCCTGCGTGAGTCAACAGGAGGGACAAGCCAAGAGGTCCTAACTCACCATCTTTCCACGCCAGCCCCGAGGAAGTTCAGATCAACCACAGAGAGGTCCCTGTGGCCCACCCACCCCACCTCACGGGGCCAGGTTGCTGTCGGGGGGCACCGTTCCGGAGGGGCTCAGCAGACCTAAATAAACATGGCCATGTGGTCTGAGGGCCTTGGACAAAGGCCTGGTGATTGTGCCTTACCCAGGGTGGGAAATGGCCCCCCGAGGCTGAACCCCAGTGGAAAACCCCAGCTGAATATTCAGGCACCCGTGACAGGCCTGCGTCCTGCGGCTGTTGGCCCGGCTTCCCCTCCGGTGGGGAGCCACCCCCTCCCTCGGCCCGTGCCCCGCATCCCCCACCTGCAGTTTCCGCAGCTGCTTGATGGCTTCTTCCCGGCCCTTGATGGCCGAGTCGGCCTGCAGCTCCAGGTCCTTCAGGTCCCCTTCCAGCTTCTTCTTGGCCGCCGTTGCCAGGGCACGCTGCTTTCTCTCGTCTTCCAGTTCTGTCTCATACTCGTGCAGCTGAGCGAGGGGGGAAGGGGGGCGCTGCTGGGCCTGGCCGTCCCTCAGAGGCCCTACCCCCACCGCGCCCAGCATTTGGAGAGCTCCCTGCCCCCCCCCCCCAGGGGGGGTCTGCTCGTCTCCAGGTTGCAGGCCACTGAGAGAACCAAGTCTCCTTGGGTCCGGGCCACGCCGCCTCCCCGCCCCACATCCCCCCACCCGGACTACCTGCCTCTGGAGCTGCCGCCTCTTCTCTTCGTTCTGTTCATCCCGAGCCTGGAGGTCCCGCTCAAACTGGCCCTTGAGGGCCTGCATGTTGACCTCGAGCCGCAGCTTGGCGTCCTCCGTGGCCTGCAGCTCGTCCTCCAGCTCCTCCAGCTGGGTCTTCATCTCCTCCATCTGGGTCTCCAGGGCCCGCTTGGACTTCTCCAGCTCGTGGACCTTTCGCGGGAGGGGAGACTTCATGAAGACGCTCAGGCAACCCGCGGGGACGGGCAGCTCTGTGAGGTCACACAGATGGCTTTTGCCCCCCCGCGGGATGCAGGGCCAAGAGTCAAGGCCAGAGTCTTCCTTGGGGACCCCCCCCCAAGTGCTGTTTCCAACCAGTCCCCGTCTGCGTGACGGCCTTCAGTCCTGATGGTCCTGTCCCGTGGAAGAGGCTCAGGGTGCCCGCGTCCCACCCCGTGGGTAATGCGTAGTGGGGAGGGGGCTGGTGACCTGTGGACAGGCACAGACACGGAGGAGCCACTTACGTTCTTGCCCACGTCATCCTTGGAGCTGACCAGGCCCTCCATCTCGGCCTTGAGCATTTTGTTGGCTCTCTCGAGGTCCTCTTTGGCTTCCAGGGCCTCTTCGAGGGCTCGCGCCAGCGACAAGGCCTTGGTTTCCTTTTCCCTGGCTTCTGCCTCGGCTCTGTCCCTTTCATCCGCGTATTTGGAAGAGATGCTCTTCTCCTCGGCTAACAACTACAACACAACGGAAGCCCAGCCCCGGAGGTGAAGTTCGACTTCCCCCCTTTTTTTTTTAAAATAACTTTAACTTTATTCATTTTGAGAGACAGAGAAAGCATAAGCAGGGAGGGGCAGAGAGAGGGAGGGAGAGAGACAGAGAATCTGAAGCAGGCTGCGCACCATCAGCTCAGAGCCCGACGTGGAGCTCGAACCCACAAACCTAGAGATCATGACCTGAGCCAAAACCAAGAGTGACGCTCAGCCGCTTAGCCCAATGAGCCACCCAGGCTCCCTTTCAATTGCAAATAAGCGCAAGCAGCCTCCTGCCTGAATTTCTTCAGAGGCGGTGGAAGTCATTAAGGCATCTATGCAAATAGTTAATAAAGAGCTTCCTTCTGACTTCCAGTAGGTGGACCTCACTCAGAGCCAGCACCTGCTGAGTCTTTGTGCTTTGAAATCACTAATGCTGCCCGTGCTGGTTCGAACATACTACTAGTGAGGTCAGAGTGACATTTAATCCTGCCAGAGGCCACTAATTCTTTTTATCATGGCCACTCATCTCCAGCCCTCAAAAGCACTCTCTGAGCCAGAGTAGGGAAAGGGTGAGCGTGGGGACAGAGCGGCACATACTTAGCTCTGTGCTTGGAGAGGCAGTTCAAGGAACACTCCAGGCCGACGTTAATGTCATCCGCACAGACAGGGGCATAAGCGTATACACTGACACATCCAAAAACCAGGCTTTGAGAAGTGAGCGAAGGCAGGTAAGTAATAGGGGCCCCCAAAACAGCAGTCAGCACAAAAGCCTACGTGATGTGTGACAGGGAAATAAAAGAAGCGAGCCCAGGCCCTCAAGCCAGTAATGGGGCAGCATAGTGGAAGCAGTGAAGACAGGCTGGCCGCCTGAGATGGAGAAGGACAGAGCCAGGGTGACGCCCGGAAACCTGCTCCTCTGAGCCCAGGCGGGGAGGGGCAGTGAGCCCCCACACCCCTGGCATTGGCCTCCCAAAACAATCCCCAGACTGATTTTGAGGATCATCCCAAGTCACTTGCACACCAAATCAGCTTCGCTAAATCTGAGTAGCGCATTAAAAGTTGGCATTTTTTAAGGGTTTGGGCCACATGGGTGTATTATGCATTTACCAGAACTCCAGTGAGTGGATACTTGAGATTTGTGCATTTGCATGTATACACAAGAAGCAAAATTTTCTGTTAAAGAAGAACTCCAGTTAAGACACAGGGTGCTGAAGTATAGAGGGGGAAATCTGCCATTTGCTTTGAAATGCATCCAATGACAGAGACAGTTCATCCGAATTTGGTAAAACATTAATGATCCAATCCACGTGGTGGGTATACAGGTGTTCACCCTGTAGCTTCGGTGCTTCAGCTTTGCTGTGTGCGTGAAATTCTTCATCGTGAAATGTTGGGGGAAGTGGTATCGAAAGGTGGAACATTAAATTATGTGGAGTATTCAGGAGGCACTCGATAAATACTTGTTGAGTGAAGTGAAATAAATTTCCTTCCTTCTCAGGCCTAGAAACTAAGGCATCCCTGGGGTCGCAGGTGGCCCTGGTGGTGGGGATATCTGGAAGTCACGTCCAAGAGCCAGTGCTCTCCTCGCTCTGACCTAGGAGCCCCGATGCTTCAGGGTCACCCAAGGCAAGCTAGCTTTCCTTGGGAGGATGGGTGGGAGACACATACATGGCAGCCACACCAGCTGCTTCAAAGACCCTCCAGCCCCAGCCCGTGTCCGCGAACAGAGCTGACGGCCCTCCAGCCCCTACCTGATCAAACTTCTTCTGCTTCTTTTCCAGGTTGGACACCAGTTGCCGCTGGTTGTCCAAATCGACGACCAGGTCGTCCAGCTCCTGCTGAAGCCTGTTCTTGGTCTTTTCCAGTTTGTCATAAGCAGCTGCCTTCTCTTCGTACTGCTGGGTGAGGCCTTCGATTTCCTTCTGGAACCGCTTCTTGCCCTCTTCCAAGGCCTCCACGGTGCTGGCAAAGTCCTGTAGCTTCTTCTTCGAATCGGAGAGCTAAAATGACAGTGTCCGGGTTGGGGTAAAAGGAGGGCCAATGAGCGAGTCCCATCCCTGACTGCACCCTGAGAAGAGACCACCTTCTCCTCCTGGAGGAAATTCAACAGCAGGGGGAGCCAGTGAGCCAAACAAAATGGCGCCAACGCTCAACCACAGCCTCTCCGAGCTCCTGAGCTACCCTTCAAGGCTTACACCTAGAAAGGCAAGGACACACGGCCAGCACCTGGATGTTTAGAGTTGAGATGTGGCGCTCCAGGTTCTGCTTGGCGTCTATCTCCTCGTCCAGCTGGTCCTGCAGGCTGTTCCTCTCGTCCTCCAGCTGGCGCAACTTGGTGGACACATTGAGTTTCTGCCGGGTTTCTTCTTGAAGCAGCTCCTACGAGATGCCATGTGGAAGTCTCAGGGAGCCACCCCCAGGAAGTCCACACCCCAGCTCCCTCTGAATCACGTGGCAGAATACCCACCTGGGTGTCCTGGAGCTGGGACCCAAGGGATGCCACATCCTTGGCCAGTTTTATGGCCTTCCCCTCAGCCTCGTTGAGCATCCCTGTGACACTCTCCACTTCATTCTGAGGGTGCCAAGAGACTGTGGTTAGAGCCCTCTAGAACAGGATCCTTATTAAGTAAGAGAAGATCTCTCGACTCACATGATAGGCCTCGTTGTATTCACTGATTAGGAAATAGCCATGGGCTATGGGGCCTGATCATGGTAACCCCATGGCCCCCAAGGGAAGTGTAGCACCTACAAGTTGGGAGGCCTGGCTCTAAGAACCTCTTTGAGCCCCAGACTGTATTGGCTTGTTCCTGATCCTACTAAATGGACCCTGAATCCTTGCCAAGGTTGGCAAAAATGAAGCAGCAGGTTAGAGAGTCTAGACAACTCGCCTGCTCCCTGAAGTTGGAGGGGGGATGCAGATGGCACCTTTACTTCCAAGGGCCCTGTTCCCACCACCCTCTTCCTCGCCTCTACTCTTTGCCCTTTCATTGACCTTCATGCCCCAACCAGAGATGCAGACACTAAAGGTAAGAAGCCCTCTACTGAGGTATCAGTCAACCGTCCATCCTCTCCCCCTTACGAGGAGAACGTAAATAATCTTGACTCTACGTCTCCAGGACACTGCCTGTGTTACGGTAGCAGAACCCCTGCTCTCAACGGCATGTGGAAAGAAATCCTACTTAATGCTCCCCCTGCCCCCTGGTCCCAGGCTGTAAGCACACTGACTTATCAAAAGTCTGCCTGGATCCCATGAATGGACGTCAGGCCAAGTGTCTAAATCAAAGCTAACTAAGACCAAAGACCGAGAGACCTTGTCACTGCTCAGGTCAAAACCCATCAATGACGACTTGTCGCACGGAATAAAGATGAATGTACATAGAATAGGGCCTCGAAGGCCCTGTGTCATCTGGCCACAACCTACCTCCCTCGTCCCATCTTGTACCATGTTTCCCCGGCCAGCTCAGCTTTCTGGCGTCACTTATGTGGTCTCTTCTGATTTCCCACTAACCACTGGGCCCTTGCACATGCCGTCCCCTCTGCCTGGTAGACTTCTACTTATCTCAGATGATACCTCCTCCTTCAGGAAGCCTTTCCCGACTCCTCCTCCTGCCGGCCAGACCCCGTCCCCCCAACCCCCGCCCCAGTTACGTACAGTGTCATTTTACACTCACTCATGGAATTATAAACGCCTTTCCCTCCACTAGGTCAGAGTTCTATGGGGGTAGGGAATGTGTCTTTCTTGCTGATGTATCTCAGGGTCAAACATGGTGCATGGTCTACAGCAATACTCATACACTTGCTGAAGGAGCAGAAGAAGGCCTTTCAAGAGTGAACTGAGGAGGGAGAAGCCCTCCTCTCCTCGAGGGACCTTACAAGAGGGAACCAACTTGCTCTGCAGCCAAAGACTTCAGTTAGCCGGGGAGAGCTTCGTCCCCCTCCAGGGATGGCTCCAAGGGCCGCTGGCCGTGCAGGCCGCTCACCTGCAGCTTGTGGACCTTGTCATTGAGCTCAGCCCGGGCCCGCTCCCCATCGCTGCACTTGGACTGCAGTTCCTGGAGCTGCACCTCCAGCTTCTTCTTCTTGTGCTCCACCTCCTGCTTCGCCTGGTTCAGGACCCGCAGCTCCCCGGCCAGGTCTGCGTTCTCCTTCTCCAGCGTCTGCTTGTTCTTGTCTAGGTTGGCCTTGGCCTGGCCAGGGAAGCACAGGGCAGGGAAGGCATTACAGCTGTGGCCAGGAAAGCAGGTTAAGAACCTAACTCTGTCCCTGGTGGATCTTCCTCCTTCCCTTCCCCTCCGGTCAGGGAGGTGCAGGGACCCGTGCTTGTCCCCTCTGGGGAGAAACACAGCAGCGTGGGGGACACACGGTCACGGTGAGACATTTTGCATTCTGTTCTGCTAAAGCTCAAAGGTTGCAAACCAGCATTCCACAAGCTACATCCAACCTGTCGTCATGTCCCCATAGACCTATTCTTTGTTGCCAACATTTAATAAAGAAAAAAGAAAACTGCATTCCAGCGTCATTTTTAAAAAATGTAGTGTTGTGGGGCGCCTGGGTGGGTCAGTCGGTTAAGCTTCCGACTCTTGGTTTCTTTCGGCTAAGATGCCGATCTCCTGGTTAGGGAGTTCGAGCCCCACATCCGGCTCCGCGCTGACAGCTCAGAGCCTGCTGGGGATTCTCACTCTCTGTCTCTCTCGAAATAAATTTAAAAATGTTTAAAAATAAAAAATCTAGTGTTCTCCATCATGACAGGTGGTGGTTACACAAATGCATACGTTTGTCGAAATTAGTTGAACTATACAGTTAAAACTGATGAGTCTTACTGCACAGACCTCAATAGTTCTGATTTTCAAAAAACAAGCTAGGGGCGTCTGGATGGCTCAGTCACTTAAGTGTCCAATTCTAGATTTCGGCTCGGGTCACGATCTCACATTTCAGGGGACTGAGCCCCGCCTTGGGCTCTGGGCTAATAGCACGGAGCCTGCTAGGGATGCTCTCTCTGCCCCTTCCTATCTCTATCTCTCCATCTCTAAACAAACAAAAAAACCCAAGCTAAACACAAACATCCTCAGTGGGGAAGAAGTGAGAGCTTTTCCCCTAAGATCAGGAACAAGAAGGGTCTCACTCTCACCACATTTACTCAGCATAGCACCGTAAGAGAAAATGTATGTTGTGTAGTGACAATTAGCAAATCTTATTTGTCCAAAGAAGTGACACAGTGTTCAACGTTAGTATTCAGCTCCCACTTAACGAGTCCTTTTACTCACCTGGAAGGTGCAGGGGGGCTCAGTCTTGCCCTGCACTTTTCAGACACTGGGCCTAAGACCCCCCTGTAGGAGGGTGGAAGACGGGGCCCGGACATCTGCATTTTAACAAAGGCCCCAGATGAAATGAAATGAACTCGTGTCTGGAAAGCATTGGAACAGTATCAGGCACATGGTCAGTGCTACCTAAGGGACTGTTGCCACTGTTCTCTTGTACAGGAAAATTGGAGATTCTTCTAGAAGAGGCGGAAAGGTGTTCAGTAAACCCCCTCAGGGAAGAAGAGTGACCTTGGCTGGTGAGAGAAACAAACCCAAACTGCCCACAATTTTTAGGTAATGCTGTGCCCATTTACTCTAGCTTGGGGCGGGGGGGGCGGATATCTAGAAAGGGCAGGGATCGGGGGAGCCATAGTGCTAAGGGGGATGCAATCCGGATGTCGCAAGCTAAACAGCTCACCCCTGGGAAGGAAACACAAGGAAATTCTCCCAAGGGAGAAGAAGTTTTGGGTGTGAAGCATTCAGACTCGGGCTACTTAACTGCCTCGAATCCCACACACCCCAGATAGCCAAGCACGAGGGGAAGAACGACTAGATCCAGTCATTCTCAAACTCCGCCGGAGAGCTAACTGTTTTCCTCCAACCTGCAGGGAAATTAAGACGGAAAGAATGTTCTCCATCTTAAGCGACCCAGAAGTTGTTCTCAACTGTGGCTAAGCAACGGGGGTGGAGGGCAGGGTGTTGTAGACCCTGCCCTGGAGTGGGCAAGAGGTAGGCAGGCAGCTGCACTGCCTGGGTTCAAATCATGGCTTTGTCACTAGCTGTGTGACCTTGGGTGAGTCTCCTCACCTCTAAACACTTTTTTTGGTTGTTGTTTAATGTTTATTTTTGAGAGAGAAAGAGACAGAGCATGAGTGGAGGAGGGGCAGAGAGAGAGGGAGACACAGAATCCGAAGCAGGCTCCGGGCTCCGAGCTGTCAGCACAGAGCCTGATGTGGGGCTTGAACCCACGAACCATGAAATCACGACCTGAGCTAAAGTTGGATGCTCAACCGACTGAGCCACCCAGGTGCCCCCGCCTCTAGACACTCTTGACCTCAGTTCCTTCGTGTGTAAAATGGGCTCGAGTACCTACGTCATAGGTGGATGTGAGGATTAACGGATACGTGCATGGCGCGCCCTGAATAAATGCTGGCTGCCACCACTGTCATGAGGCTCTTGTGTGGTGTAGGATTCGTCTCAGCACACACCCTGATACGTGGTTATGTGAAGCTGTCGGCATGATGCTGTCTCACACGCGCGCACACACACACACAAATCACCACTTACCCTCTTGAACTGCTCCAACTGCTCGGTGAGTTCCTCCACCGCCTGCGTGTGCTTCTGTCTCATCTCCTGGACCTGCGCCTCGTGGGACCGGGTCTCCTCATCCAGGGCCTTCTTCAGCACCGTCACCTCTTGTTCCCTCTTGGCCCTGGGCAGGAAGAACACGGTGGATGGCAGTCGGCCGGAAACAGGGGTTCACCTCCGACAGTGCCGTGCAAAGCAACAAGAGATCTCCGGGGACCCAGAGCTGAAGTCCCCATCATCAGCCCTCCCTGGCTGTGTGACCTCGGCTGAGTCCCCTAACCTCTCTGGACCGGGCATTTCCTCAGCGGCAAAGTAAAGAGCATGTCACCTGCCCAGAAACTCTCAAGGCCAGCACAAAAATACACCAAAGGCCAATACACTCTCAAGGCCAGCAAATAAATACACAGAATACTCAAAATCGTGTTGAAACAACATCTGTGAATTACAAAATGTTCCTCAAATAATGTTAGCTCTTACTTATTGAGCTTACTTATTATATGCCAGGCTTTGACCTAAGTTCTTTTTTTTTTTTTAATGTTTATTTATTTATTTTTTAATGTTTATTTTTGAGAGAGACAGGAAGCACAAGGGGGCGGGGGACAGAGAGAGAGGGAGACAGAGAATCCGAAGCAGGCTCCAGGCTCCAAGCTGTCAGCACAGAGCCCGACACGGGGCTGGAACTCACAAACGGCAAGATCATGACCTGAGTGGAAGTTGGACCTCAACCGACTAAGCCACCTGGGTGCCCTAAGTTCTTTATAGACATCATCTCGTATAATCTTCAGAGTGACCCTTAGAGGGAGATACATTAATTTTTCCAGTTTACAGAGGAGAAATCTAAGGCCAAGAGATTCTTAGCCCATGTTGGTACATCCGCTGTGTCATAGAGCCAGAATCTGAACCCAAATGATTTGGCTTTGAGCTCGTGCATTTGAAGACTACACCAAGGGCTTTTCTGTGTCATTGGCCAGGTGGGAAGGGGGCAGAAAACTGCTGGCTTCTAGGCCCAGGTGACAGGTGTGGCACAAAACCTGAAGTGCGGGACATCAACCTCAGAGTTAGCACAGCACCTGATAAAGGATGCACTCAAAATCCATTCGCATGTTTGTTGAATGAATAAGTGACCCACTTTCATTGAACTCAGCATTCATTATCCAACAAGTGATCTGTTTCTGTTCTGGGTTTTTCGGTTTCTTTGTTTTGGGGTGTTTTTGTTGTTGTTGTTGCTGGTGTCTGTTAGCCCGTAGCAAATCTTAAGGACAAATCCAACAAATGTTATTTTAAAAATGTATCACAGGGGTGCCTGGGTGGCTCAGTTGGTTGAGCTTCGGACTCTTGATTTTGGCTCAGGTCACGATCTCCCAGCTCGTGAGTACGAGACCTGCATCGAGCTCCACACTCACAGTGCAGAGCCTGCTTGGGATTCCCTCTCTCTCTCTCTCTCTCTCTCTCTGCGCCCCTCCCCTGCTCTCGCACTCTCTCTCACAATAAATAAACAAAAAAACCTGAGGCGGTAACCGTAGGGCCCAAGGAACCCTGTCATTCGGGATCCGCTCTGGGTTTGCCCCTTTTCCACCAGCCACCTGATGCACGCGGCGGGGCGGGGGCGGCTCTGCGGCCGGTCTCCCACCTGAGCTCCTGCTGGGTGGCCGTGCTGTCCAGCGTGTCCTCCAGCTCCGTCTTGAGCGCCTCCAGCTCCTCCCCCAGGTCCCGCTTCTGCTTCTCGGCCTTGTTTCTCGCGGCCCGTTCTGAGTCCAAGTCCTCCTGCAGGTCCGAGATGTGACTCTCCAGCTCCCGGATCTTCTTGAGAGCGTTGTTCTTCTGAGCGATTTCATCGTCCAGCCTGCCGGCGACAGACCAGCATGGTGAAGGCCCTGGGGTCTCTGGCCCCCGAGATCTCACGGCGTGGCCAAAAATTGTTTCCAGGGACCAGATAACCCTGTTCCTTGGATATCAAAAGCATGTTCCCCCCCATGTCCCCGAGACACGGTGGACCCCTTCCTGCTAGGTTGGACTGCGTGCACATTGGGACTCGTCTGAGGTCCACAAACAGTGGTGAGTGAGTGTGTGTGTGTGTGTGTGTGTGTGTGTGCAGAGCATGGCCCCAGACTAGCAAGGCACCTAGTACACAGCAGGTGCTTAACAGATGCTTTGTAAACATCGGACAATTATTTCTCCCTAGCAACTACTCGTTTTCCATTCTCCTCTTTGCTCTACCAGTGGCTGAGTGCCTGCCCCATGCGAAGCACGTGACCAGGTATTGCTCGGGGAGGTATTTAAACCAGGGCCCCCAGTGTGGGGGAGGCAGCAACCGTGGGTCAAGGTGGGACGGGAGAAGCCTCGTCCAAGTGGCCGGGAGCACGTGAGGACTTTCATGGAAGGCAGCTCCCTCCTGACGCACGGTGGAGCCGGGCTCTTGTTTTGCCGTGGTGGATGGAAAGGGAAAAGCGTGAAGAGAGGGCACAGAGACAAGACTGCACAGGGCAGGGGGAGGTGAGATGGTAGTGAGCTTGGGAATGGGGAGCAGTTAAGAGAGAAAGCTAGATGGTCGGCTGGGTCCGGCTGTACGTGGCGGTGGGGGGACGGGGGGCGGGGCCTCTGAGCACCAGGCTAAGGAAGCCGGCCTTCCCTGCACAAGCCAGCATGGGTCTACACCCCAGGTGATGTTTGCGGTTCATCGCCCTCGCGCCCCCCGCAGCCCACGCTGGAAAAGATAGACCTGGCCAGGGGATCAGTGAGAAAGTTCTGGGGCTTTCACCCCAGCCCCGCCTCCGCAAGACTGTGTGACAATCACGCGTTCCTTCACGTCCCCAAGCACGGCTTCCTGCTCAGTGACGTGGAGATCACAGCAGCGTACCGGCCAGGTGTGAAAGAACATACCGTCTGGAAAGAGCCCGGCACGCAGCGAACAGGAAACCAACCCTTAGCTGGGGCTGCAAGATTCCCAGTATGAGGCATGAACCCAGCCAGGAGCTGGGAGAAGGGCAAACAGGGAATGCGGTCGCCACCGCTTCCAAAGGACTGGCGGGATCTGGGGGCTGCTGCAGCCCGGGGGCGGGCGGAGAGCGGTGGGCAAAAGTCGGGGGAGACGGGCATTCACGGCAAGGGCCCTACGAGGGAGGGGCAGGAGGCTCATCCCGTTCTCGGACATGCCAGTGGAAAGGACTCCATGGGCAACTGCAGATGAGAGAGGCCTGGAGGTCTGAGGGGCAGACGCGGCGGGAGCAGGGGACACACAGAGACAGGATGGGCTTGGCGGGGACAGAAGAAAGTCAGTGGCACCGTTGTGGAAGTACAAGCGGGGCAGGGGAGGCACCCGGGAGGACGGAGGCCTGCCTGGAGGAGGAGGAAGACGGGGCCCACTGTGGCCCCCCGGGACACATGAACACAGGACGTCAGGATGCACCCCCCGCAGGCCAGGCTACCTGCTCAGGGCGGCCTGCAGCTCCTCCTCCTTCTTGGCCAGCTGCATCTTGAGCTCCGCGATCTGTGCCTGCAGGTCCGCTATCTGCTCGTGGAAGTCACTGGCCTCACCCTCGAGCTTCCTCTTCAGCTTCTCCAGCTCCTGCCGGCTCTTCTCCTCCTTCTTCAGCCGCACTGTGACAAAGCCAGGGGCCCCCTCAGGAGGCGGCAGCTACCAGAAAGGCGCCCGGAGGACAAGCCTTTCTGCTCGGGCAGTTCGCACGCACGCACACACACACACACACATGCACGCACACTCGCACGCACCCGGCCCTACAGGTAACTGTCACGGCCCAGACTGCTATCTTGTAGCAAGAAAGTCAGTGCTGATGAAAACCCCTTGACGATTACTGGCGTATTGGCCGCGGGAGCCGGGGGAGGGTTGTACCTCTCCTGAAACAACGTGCCACACTCAGATCTGCTCTCTGATCTTCCCAGCTGTACCATGTCCATTTGAAACCCTGTTGGGGGCGGCTGGGTTACCTTCCAGTTCTGAAATCATAGATTCGTGCTTGTTTTTTAGCTTGGTAAGGTTCTTGGCCTTTTCCTCCTCTTCTGCAAGATTTGTGGTTAAGTCACTAATCCTCTCTTCGAGGAGTTTTCGCTCCTTTTTGGGAAAAGAAAGAGAAATATCGGTGGCTTTTTCTGTTTCTCTTCTGCAAGACAGGCCTTTCACTTTTAGTAATTTCCAGATCAACAGTTGGCAGGGAACCCCCCATGAATACCAAGTGCCACGTCGAGGTTTAAAACAATAAAGAGAAGTTCCTTAACAGTAATTCCCTATAACCCAGTCACTTCTCATCTCGTGGGACCTCTGCCCCTCCTACTTCATGTTCGGGGCAGGCGTGCCCTCTTCCCTTATGAGCACATGTCAGCTGTTCTCTGCCACAGGGACTTTGCACAGATAGGACTATCTGTTGAGCTGTTCCTCCACTCCCCTTCCAGCCACTCTTCATTTGTCAGGTTCCCACTTCGATGCCGCTTCCTCCAGGAAGCCTTCCCTGAATGCCTGGTTTCCATCCCTCAGTGCTGTATTTTTACAATATGATGAACCTCCTTCAGAAGCCTGACTGTGATGGTCATTAATGGTTAGGTGTATGATTATCTATTTTCTGCCTCACTAGAGTATGAGCCCTGCCAGGGCAGCGCCCTCCTTCACCATATAGGCCCTGTGCCCAAAACAGGGCCTGGCTCATGGCAGGTGGCCAGCTGACATCTAGCTCAAGGAACTAAAGGGAGCCCAAACTCGGTGGGGCTGGGGAGTGGTTATTGCCTAGGGGGGGCCTGCGCCCTGCAGTTTACATGGGGACTTCTGGGCACTGCAAGTCCCCATCCCAGAAAGCCCTCAGTCCCAGACGAAGCAGGACAGCCGGTCACCCTATTAGGGACTGGAAGCAGTCCACGAGAATGAGGGAGAGAGAGGCCCCCAAGAGTCAGGCACACGTGGCTGCCTTTGCACACCCAGGGGGCTCCGCTGGCACGGAGTTTCTGAGACCCGGTGCTGGTGGGACCACCGGGGACCCCGTCCATGGCCCGCCGGTATCTGGACGGCAGTCAGGAGGCCGCCTCCCGCCGCTGAAGCCAGAGCCCTCTGCGTGGCCTCCGGCGTCTCGTATTTGGCCCGAAGGGGCAAGTATCCGGAGCCCTCGGCCCCGCGGAGCCGGCCGTGTTACCGCAGACGCTGGCCCCACTCACTTTGGACAGCTTGTTGTTCTGATCATCCATGACCAGAATATCGTCCTCCAGTTTCTTGATCTTGGCCTCGGCCGTGACCTTCTCGAGCTGTAACTTCTGCCTCGCAGCTTCCTCCTCCTCCAGCTGCTCCTCCAGGTCCTTGGTGGGGGAAGGGGAAAAAAAATCACAGCCTCTCGCTCACCCTAGAGTCCCTTCCTCAGAGCTCTGGGGACTGACCCACCCAGAGGCTGGGCCTCCTCGCCCCTGTGCTCTGCGGTCTCCTTTTACTGGAAATACAAGTTTTGGGAAACCACTTGGCTTCACGGGGCCTCAGTTTTCCCCGTCCGTCAAACGGGAACAGTAGATACCATGGCCGTTTCAAACTGTGTCCACAAATTCTTTGGTCCTCTCCCCTTCAGCGTGGGCCGGACTTAGCAAAGCGGTTCCAACAGATAAAATCGGGAAGAAGCCGCGGAGTGTAACGCCCGACATTAGGCTCTACGAGGCACCGTGCTCTCCTCTCCTCTTCCCTCTCCGGATCCACCCCTCCTTGCAGGGGAGCCAGCCGCTCTGCAGTGAGGACCCTCCGGCAGCCCCAGGGAGCAGACCCCAGGTGAGGGACGGAAGCCTCCTGCCTCGTGGATGGAGGCGGGGGGGTTCTCCAGCCCTGGGCTCCCGTCCCAAGTGCAGCCTCATGACAGACCCTAAGCCAGAACCTCCCGGCCGGGCCGCTCGCAGACCCCTGACCCTGTGACACAACGGCTGCTAAGTTCTGGGGGGCTTCCTCCCGCAGCGATGGCTAACTGATGCGCCTGCCCCTCACGTGGGGTTGCGCCTGAGAAGGTTTTCATGGGCGGAGTGCCGGGCGGAAGAGAGTAGGGGGGCCTGCCTTCAAGTCCCCACGCTGGCCGTGTGGCCTGGGGCAGACGGCCATTCCTCTCCAACCCCCGGTCCCCACACCCGGCCAACGGGGACACGCAGGACCCTGCGATGAGGGCCAAGCGATTCGGACACCCCCGCGGGGCCTTACCAGCATCTGCTGGGCCATCTTCTTCTTCTCGGCCTGCAGCTGTTGGCCCCGGTCTTCCTCCTCCTCCAGGCGGGCCTCCATCTCGTGCAGGATCTCCTCCAGCTCCTGCTTCTTAGCCGCCAGGCGCACCCGCATCTCCTCGGCCTCGGCGTACAGCTCCGTCTCGGCCTGCAGCTGCTCCTGGAGCAGGCTCTTCTCCTCGGCCAGCTGCCCGCGGGGAGAAGGCAGGCGGCGGCTGAGCCCCGCGGGGGCGCGGCCGGCCGGCCGCCCCGCAGCCCCAGCCGCGCCCGGCCCGCTACCTGCGTGTGCCTCTGCTCCAGCTCCTTGAGCTCGCTCTCCGCCTTCTTCTGCAGCTCCTTGGTCTTCTGCAGCTCGTCCTCCTTGGCCTGCATCTCCTCCTCCTGCCGCGTCACCTGCAGCAGCGGCTTCACCTGCGCGCACGCGGGCACGCGTGAGCTGCGCTCAGCACACGAGGGACGGGCTCCCGTCGCGACCGAGATCGCGCTCCGCCACCAGGGGCGGGCGTACCCCGGCCCGCACCCCCCGGGGGGGGGGGACCCCGGGAACTCCCGGGGACCCCGCCGACACCTAGCGCACAGAGGTCGGGGACGCCGCCGCATGTTCTAGAACGCACGGGGACGGCCTCCAGAACACAAGACGGTCCATCCCCGGACACCCACGGCACCGAGGCTGGGAAACCGTCAACTAGGGCCACCGAGAAAGGCGCCGAGCGTCAAGGAAGAAGTCTCCCCTTCTCCCATGCAGTCCCTGCCCAGAGAGCGTTACGGCGGACAAACCAACATGTTTCCTTCCGAGGGGAAAACGAGAAAAAAGAAAAAAAATCTCCCACATCCTACCTCCCCATCAAGGTCGTTACGGGCGTTATCGGCACTTCCCGCCAGCCTTTTACCAAATACACCCGAGATCATGCTGCCCGATTTTATATGCTGCTTCCATTACTTTAAACTGTAAGGTGGTTATTATTATTATTATTATTATTATTATTACCCCATGCCGTTCTATCATCTTGACAACTTTCTTTTCTGATAGCTGTCATTTTTGTCGAACAGAAGTGGTGAGGGGCGCCTGGGTAGCTTAGTCAGTTAAGTGTGCAACTCCTGATATGGGCTCAGGTCATGATCTCACGGTTTGTGGTTTCGAGCCCCACGTTGGGCTCTGCACTGAAGTGTGGAGCCGGCTTGGGATTCTGTGTCTCCCTCCCTTTCTGCCGCTCCCTTGCTCATGTGCACTTTTTCTCCCTCAAAAATACATAAGTAAACATTAAAAAAAAAAAAGTGGGAGGGCACCTGGGTGGCTCAGTCCGTTGAGCATCCGACTTTGGCTCAGGTCACGATCTCATCGTTGGTGAGTATAAGCCCTGCATTGGGCTCTGTGCTGATGGCTCAGAGCCTGGAGCCTGCTTGGGATTCTGTGTTTCCTTCTCTCTCTGCCCCTCCCCCATGGGAGCTCTGTCTCTCCCTCTCTCTCTCTCTCTCTCTCTCTCTCAAAAATAAACATTAAAAAAAAAGTGGTGAGAGAGGACATCCTTGTATCATTCCTGACCTTAGGGGAAAGCTCTCAGGTTTTCTCCATCAAGTATGATGTTCACGGAGGGTTTTTCATATAAGGCCTTCATTATATTGAGGTATGTTCCCTCCAACCCTACTTTGTCGAGGGTTTTTAGACAGCCATCATTTTTAAGAGTTAAAAATATTCTATTAAATTAATGAGTCTGCTGGGGCTGGACACTGGCATTTTGCTATTTTAAAGTTTCTTTTTAAAATTTATTTATTTTGAGAGAGACAGAGACAGCATGAGTGGGGGAGGGGCAGAGAGAGAGACAGAGAGAGAGAGAGAGACAGAGAGAATCCCCAGCAGGCCCTGCACTCTCAGCACAGAGCCCGATGTGGGACTTGAACCCACAAAACTGTGAGATTATGACATGGGCTGAAAGCAAGAATAGGACGCTTAACCAACAGCGCCACCCGGGTGCCCTCACATTTTGCTATTTTAATAAGGCCATAACAAATACCCTGAATTTCTGGTTTTCTTTGTTTCAGATGGCTTCCTTAGGACAGTGTTTCAGAAGTCAGGTCAATGAAGATGAACCTTTCCAAGAAGAAGCTTCCCCTTCCTGTTCTTCCCTAGGCTGACTCCTGACTCCTTGTGTTCAAGCCCTCACCTGGCCCCAGGGAATCCCCTGTTGTGTAGACTCTGGCTCCTTCCCTCCACTTATCCCATTTCACCTTTAGGTATTTATTTCCGTGTTTATCTGCTCCCTGTCTGCTCGCCCACTCAACTAGAACATTCATGAGACCAGAGCCCATGATGTCTCTTCCCCCCGCGGTACCCCCAACACCTCGCACATGCCTGGAACACAACGGGAGCTCGATCAATATTGCTCGACAAAAAAGCTTTGTGCCAATTTTCTCACTCAAGGGCACGTAAGAGGAGGCGGTGTCTGTCACAGACTGTCTGTCACCACTTGGCACAACAGTTCGTGACAGCTAGTGACCCGGCAAGAACAAGTTTTGTCCCCAGAGGAGCACACAGTGGATACCCCAACGACCTGGAAGGATCTCCAGGGGAGGGTGCTTTGTGAAAAAGCCAGTCCGCATGATGACATACCGGAGGGCTCCATTTATGTAACGTTCTAAAAATGGCCACATCACGGTAACGGAAAACGGATGAGCGGTGACGGGACAATGGCGGGGAAGTGGGTGTGGCCATAAATGAGCCACGCGAGGGGGTCCCTGCGGTGATGGAAATGCTCTGGATCACAGCCAAGGTCATTCAAGGTCAACAGCCCCGCTTCGGGAGCATCTGGAGGGGACAGCCCGGGCTGAGCGTCCCTAGAGCGGGGGGGGGGGGGGGGGGGGGGGTGGGGGTGGGGGCGGGGAGCGGAGCACTCACTTTGGTGAAGAGCCTCCACCACTGCCAATTCCTCAGCTTGAGGTAGGCCGCGCAGTTCCTCTGAATCACCTTCATGGCTGTCAGCTGTTGCTGCCGCTTGGCGAAGGCCCTGGGGAGACGGAAGGGGACGTCGTGAGGAGCCCTGGGGGGCCCGGCACCCGCCTCCCCGTGTTGTCCACGGGGTCCTGTCCCGCAGCATCCTGAAAGCAAGACGCATCTGCTGGGCATGTGGTTTTGTGACTCGTGTGGGGACATCCCCCCATTCTCTCCAGCTCAGGTTCTTTATATATATATATATTCTTTATATATGTATATGTTTTCATTTTTGAGAGAGTCTGAGTGGGCAAGGGGCAGAGAGAGAGGGGCAGAGAGGATCAAAGTAGGCTCTGCACTAACAGCAGAGAGCCTGATGCGGGGCTCGAACCCACGAACAGCGAGGTCATGACCTGAGCCCAAGTCGGATGCTCAACCGACTGAGCCGCCCAGGCGCCCCTCTCCCACTCAGATTCTTCAGGAAGCTCCGAGCATCAGCACACGCACGTTGTCTGGGCACAGACCATTTAACTAATCTGGAGGCCAGAGCCCTGCTCCTTCATGGGCCAGGAAAACCCCAGCTCACAAAATAGCCTGGACTCGGGACGGTGGTCCAAACTACACCAAGGAAGGCCATTCCTACACATCTCCAACCGTCCCATGTCTTCCCCAAAGCTGAGTATCTGACAGACCTCTTCTCTCCTTCGGATGCATTTTAGAAATCTCAAATCTGACACCGAACCAGCGCTCTTCCCGTTTAAGGGCTGCTGGGTCTGCGAAACCACAGCACAGAGAGCTCCTTCCTCTTTCCCCTGCTCGGCCGCCATCTTGAAACACGGGTGAACTCTCTACTTAGTGAGGCTGGGAGGAGCGGCATCAGAGAATTTAGTTATGAAATTCAACAACAGAGGTCTGTCCCTGGACTGCAAGCTCCCCACTTCTGGCCTTGCCTGTCTTGGGTCCCCTTGCAATGAAGCAGCCCAACACTGTCAGGGCTCTGCCGATAAGAGCGTGGTCCGTACCTCGTGGTAACACACGCCCTGGATAGAGAGCCAGTCTGCCAGCCCTGTTGTCCTCCTCTTTGGGATGGGAGTTTCCTTGAGGAACCTCAGCCCTCACACAGACCCCAGGCTTCACAATCGTCCAAGACTCTGCCTTATGAACCCCTTTCGGACATGGGGCTACGGATGCAGCTCGACACTCTTTCCTCAGATTCTTTACCACATTCTCACACTTCTCACACGATAACCAGGCCCTGCTCTCAGCCCTCTTCATGCCATACTTCATGGACTCCTCACTGACAACCCCATGGGGCAGGTGGGAGTATCCTCATTCTCCAGTGGAGAGACCTGAGCCTCAGAGAGAGAGAGAGAGAGAGAGAGAGAGAGAGAGAGAAACTTGTCCAAGGTTCACCAGCAAGTAAGTGGGGAGCCACGTCTAAAACTCCAAGGCCACGATCTTACCCCCTTCCCGGCCTGCCCTTGAAACTAGTGCGTGTCTCTAAAGCCACACCATTTCTGTCTCTGCCACCAAAAGCAGCCAGTCAGTCACGGATGCCTCGGAAACTACACCGTCTCGTAGAAGCAAGGAAGCAGGACACGAGGCCCGAGAGCCTCTGGGAGCGTGCGCGTCTGGGCTGTTTGCCAGGAGGCGATACGGCATGGGGGTCCTTACTTTCTGGCCAGGTAGCCGCGACACATGGCCTGGAAAGCCATGATGACGTCGGTGATCTTCAAGTCTCGTTCCTCTTCCAGATGGGCCAGGACCCCCGTTCGGAAGAAGATTTTGCTCTGCCCGATTCTGTACAAGTTGGGGTCGAGTTCCAGGGCTTTGATCTGGAGGAGGAAAGGGGGACAGGTGTTCCCATTCTCGGCTGGGACCCGGGGCCTACGTGAGGCACGTTAAGGAGGGTCCCGCCCCCCACGAGCTCCTGGCGACGCCACCAGGGGCCGGGAGGTTTGCCGTCGGACTTCTGGGGAGGGGCTGGGGGCAGGGCTCACCATGAGAATGCAGGCCTGCTTCCCGTCCATGAAGCCTTTGGGAATGGCGTTGGCAGCCAGGATCTCGTAGCTGGAGACACAGGGTGGGTGTCACTGACCCAACGCCTCCCCTCCCCCCGGCCTGGCTCACATGGCCCCTGCACCCCCACCCCACCCCGTGCCTGCCCGGCGGGCTCACCGCTGGCGAAACTCCTGGAAGACGATCCTGTTGGGGAAGCCCTGACGGCAGATGCGGATGCCTTCCAACACCCCGTTGCACCGCAGCTGCTCCAACACCAGAAAGGCGTCCAGCTTGCCCGACTGCGAGGGCAGAGAGGCCAGTGGGCCCCTGGGGCCGGGACTCCGGGAGCAGCAAGCCCCGAATCTCAGGCCTGGGGTCCCACCTCATCAGGCCCACAAGAGGTCTCTCTGGTTCTTGGTGACACCAGCATCATGTGGCTGGACGCTGCGGCTTCCTCCTCGTCACCTCTCCTTCCTCAGTTCTACAGCAGCGACCTCCCAAAGAACTCCCAATAGAACCGCTTCTCTCCACTGCCATCCGCTCACCCCCAGAGCACCCCACCTGCTTCCCGCTGTTGTCTTGCCTCCCCCCTGCAACCTCTCACACCCCTTCTCCAACGTCAGTCGGATCATGACATACCCCTGCTTTCAAAAGCCCCAGTGGCATCCTCTGGAAGGAAGGCCAAGCTCGGGGCAACCCACAAGGACCAGCCCCTGCCAAGTGATTCAGCCCTGTCTCTCCCCAATCCCGGCCTCACACCATCACACGTCAGCATGAAACAACGACCTACCTAGTGTTTCCCTACCTAGACCCTTCGTTTCTCGACTCACATCTTTGCTTCTGCTGGTCCCTCTACCTAGGATGCCTGCCCCACCTCACCAAGGGGATCCCTCCTCCTTCCGGAGGCAGGTTTCTCCGAGCCCTGAGGCTGGAGTGGAAGCCCAGCTACACGTTGTTCTCATAATTTACCATGTTACGCTGTGATAGCAGCTCATTTGTCTCTCTCTCCCACTGGATCTCCCATAACATCAGCACCACTGGCACCTGGGGCTGGACTGGTCTCTGCTTTTCCATCCGTGAGGGCCGCCCGGTGCACCACAGGGTGTTTAACAGCATCCCTCCCTGGCTTCTATGCACTGGATGCAAACAGCAGCTCCCTCCCAGTTATGACAACCAACAGTGTCTTCAGACATGGCCAAACGTCCCCTGGGGGGCACGACCGCCCCAGCCGAGCACCCCTGCACTAGATCATGATGCGAACCTGCAGGCAGGGACTGCAGTTCATCCAGCACCATATCCCCAGCATCTGACACAGGGGCAGCTCAGTAAATATTGACTGGAATAACGAACGCGTGAGGGACCTGATGCCCTGGTCAGCAACTCCAGGGCTGAAAGCCCCTTCTGTTCCCTTGCTTTCCTTTGTCTCCAGGATGCGGAACGGGTACCAAATTCAGACAACCTGCCTCCCATGTCAGACGGAGCCCTTGGGGTATGGAGGGAAGCTTTCCTCCTGCCCCTTTACCTGGGTCTGCTTCTCCCTTTCCCAAAGCCGCCGGACGCTAGCCCCAGGGAGGACCTTCTGACCACCCAAGGAGCCGGGCAGGGGGCCTCACCCTCTTCTCGTGGTTGGGGATGATGCAGCGCACAAAGTTGGGTGTGGTGTTGCGCAACGTGGTCATCAGCTTCCCCAGCTGCTCTTTGTACAGCTGCCCCACCGTGCGGAACATGCCCTTCTTGGTCTTGGAGGCGCTGGGCAGCGAGCTCTCGGTCATCTTGGCCATCTGGTCCAGGCCCACAATGCGGTCCACTGTGGGGCACATTAATGTTGGTGTCAGCCTCCTCTGGCCCACCCAGGAGCCCTCAACCCCCCACAACAGGCCAGAAGACCAGAGTGTGGAGACCCCAAGTCCTCTGCTCCCTCCTGGGGAGCACCACCCCCTTCTTTCCTTTGCTGGCCAACACCTTTCCTCTGGCAATAGGTAAAGGGAGGTGTGCAGAGGATTGCTTTCTGTGTATCGTCTATTTGGGAAATCCTGAAAGCCCCTGAAAGCCCAAATTCTCTCTGATGTTGTCACAGAGACCCGGGAAGAAATCCTGCTCATGCCATGGCCTTGGCCTGGTGTCATTTTGTGTCTCAGTTTCTCCTTCTACAAAATGGGGGTAGTAACAGCATCTACTTTACAGGGCAGGAGTAAGTGAATAAGGCATGGAGAGCACTTACCCCTCCTGCCTGCCTTCAGTCCTTCATCTACCAACAAATGTTTTTTGAGAGCCTATTATGTGCCAGGCCCCGTGGATATAGCCATGAACAAAGACCCTGTGTCTCTACACACACACACACACCCCAGCCCATACTCTACACATATTCTAATGGAAAGAGAAGGATAAATGTTATGTATACAAGTAATATTCTAAGTGGTGAGGCATGCTTAGAAAGATAAAGCAGCATATAGGGGGAAAGAGAGTGGTGGGAGTGATCTCTCTGATAAGTTATTTGAGCAAAGGCCTGAGAGAAGTGAGTGAGTGATCCGGTAAATATCCATAAAAATAGTATTCTGGGCAGAAGATGTAGTGAGTATTCCAAGGTAGGAATCTGGCACATTTACAAACGCTCAACAAAGAATATGTGGTGGTGTTATTGCAACCACCAAAAGGTTCTTTTTCTTTCAGAAGGAGAGACTTCACCAGCCCAGTGGGTCCCGCGCATGCCAAGCTCAAACCACTGGCATTGCTATGAATTTCCCTTAAAGCACTGCTCTTGCTGCACCCCATGAATTTTGCTAAATTGTGCTTTCATTTTTATTTAGTTCAAAGCATTTTTAAATCTCTCTTGATAAATAACACACAACAAGAAATTTCTTCTCTGAGTCACCTGTTACTTAGAAGTGTCTTGTCTAATCTCCATGGATACAGGGATTTTCCAGCTACCTTTCTCTTACTGATTTCTGGTTTGAGTCTATGGTGGTCTGAGAGCAGACACTGTATGCTTTCTATTCTTTCAGATTCATTAAGGTGTGTTTTATGGCCCCGAATGTGGTCTATCTTGGTGGCCATTCCATGTAAGCTTGAGAAGAATGTGTATTCGTCCGTTGTTGGATGAAGCCGTCTATAGAAGACAGTTATATTCAGTTGGTTGATGGTGGTTCAGTTCAACTCCACTGGCATTAAGATGCCCCATTTCTGTTCCTTGTACTCAGGTAATCAAGTCTTGTCTCCTGCACGACTTTGGGCTCCTTGAGAGAAGGACCTTGCTGGGTTGGTCAGGAATCCCAGGGGGAGATGCCATTACCCCATCCCAGGGCCTGGTACATGGTGAGCATTCAGGAGACATTTGGCACAGCAGACCCCCATGTGCAGAATTCTCTACCACACCAAAATCAAGGGTGGCCGGTCCTATAAGCCCAACACCCACAGGCTCTGTGCCAAGGACAGAATTTGCTGTGGGCACCAAGGTCGAGGAACAAAAGCAGAAAAGCCCGCTGCCCCTAAGAGTCATCACAGCAGCTGGCATGTACTAAGCCTTTCCTATGGGTGTGGCAGGTGCTCAGCCCTTCACATGGATTATCTCTTCACTGGTTCTCAGAGGCAACCAAAGTATGGTGCCCAGAGCATCAGCAGTAGAACCTAGGAATGTGTTAGAAATGCAAATTCCCAGGCCCCACCTAGACTTGCTGAGTCAGAACCTCCCGGGGTACGGCCCAACAGTCTGAGTTTTGACACGTTGCCCTGGAGGTCCTAATACATGCTCAATCTTGAGCCTCTGGTCTAATTCTACCCTCACAATAATCCTAGGAGAGCTGAGAACTATTGTCATCTTCCCGGTTTTACTAAAGAGGACACTAAAGCTTAGTGATGTCAAGAGACTTGTCCAAGATCACACAGCTAGTGCAGGGCAGAGACAAGACTGTCTTTGTGGCTCCAGATGGGAACTCGCCATGACCCCTGCACTACCGTTTCCTCTATTACAGCCTGTGCCTTGATTTAAGACCTTCCCCCTGGGGTCCAGGTGTGGGATTCAGGGGTCAGGGGTCACCACTCAGGAAGTGGCTCAATGTGTCAACAAGTCATCCCCGACACCCGCCCACACTGCCCTCTCCCCACCCCACACAGGCCCACCCATCCTGGGAGGAGGCGTGGGAACAGGCCAGGGGTAACTGCAAGGAGGTAGAGGACTTGGCATCCAGTCCTCCAGCGCCAGTAGGCAGGGCCTCACCGTCCTTCCACAGGTCGGCCACAAACTTGTCCGAGGAGGCATTGAGGAGGGAAGTCACGTTGTCATTCAGCGGGTCCATGTTCTTGGTCAGCCAGGCACTGGCATTGTAGTCCACCTGCCAAGGATCCCACCACTGGTCAGGTGTTTCTGCTTTAGTTACAAACTAAGGGCAGGGCCCACGGCCTCCTGTTTCCCTCCCGGATCCTCCCAGGTCAGAGCGGAAATGGCATTAGAGCCGCCATGATGGGAATCCGCAAACACCAATGAAGAGACTGATAGATCAGTGTGTTAAAGGGCCCTGCGCATGGTGGGGCATCAGCCAACAGTAGCCATTGCGGAGCTATCCTTGCCTTCTCTTAGCAAGTTTCTGGCAGCCTCCTTTCTGCAGAGCCCGGAAGGATGGCTGTGACCTCCTAAAGGTGTAGGGCTTTGGGGGATGGCAAACACTCTCCCTCACACCCAAAGATCTTCTCTCATGTGGAGAAGACCGGGCAACAATTAAATTACGTTTGAGGATCTCATTTCCCATCTGTGACGAATGTAGTTTGGGTAACTTGGAGATTCTGATATACGGATATAAAGAAAAAGGATACATAGAGCTTTTTAAATTCCTAACTTCAACACTGACAGTGGCCAAACTCTTAATGCTATTATTGTGACTATGAAATGGAAAGAACTTGTAAAATAACTCTGGTGGGTTATTACGGGATGTGGGTTATGATGATGATAGCCAGGCCTGATGGGAGAGGGAACTAAAAAATATCACTTGGAAAGTAGGGAAAAGAAAAGTGTTACTCTAGGTGCTTAAGGGAACGTACACTCCCTTGAATATAAGGTAGGAGTTGGCAAGCGTTTTTGGTACAAGGCCCAGATAGTAAATGTTTTCAGTTTTGTAGGCCACAACTTCTTTGTCACATACTGTCACAAGCCATCAAAGACATTATGTAAATTAATGGACGTGGCTGTGTGCCAATAAGACTTTATTTACAAAAACGGGCTGTGGGCCAGATTTGGCACATGGGCCGTGGTTTGCCAACCCCTGGTATAGGGCATTGCCTGTTTGTATGCGGCAGTTGGGGGGCGGGTAGGGGAGAGAGAATAAAATACTCAGATTCTGCAAGCCAGACTAAGCTGTGTCTTTTCTTTTTAAAATTTATTTTTTCAACGTTTATTTATTTTTGGGACAGAGAGAGACAGAGCATGAACGGGGGAGGGGCAGAGAGAGAGGGAGACACAGAATCCGAAACAGGCTCCAGGCTCTGAGCCATCAGCCCAGAGCCCGACGCGGGGCTCGAACTCACGGACCATGAGATTGTGACCTGGCTGAAGTCGGACGCCCAACCGACTGCGCCACCCAGGCGCCCCTAAGCTGTGTCTTTTCTACACTATCCAGGACCCTCAGGAGCCATGGGCGAAGGTCCTATATATTTACAGCTATCAAATGATGATCATCATTATGAAGAAGGAGGAGGAAGAGAGAAGTAGGGAGGGAGGGAGAGGAGGAGAAAGAGGCACAGGGGGAGTGGAGGAAGAAGAAGAAGGAGGAGAAGGAGAAGAAGGAGGAGGAGGAGGAGGAGGAGAAGAAGAAGAAAAAAGGAGGAGGAGAAGGAGGAGGAGGGGAAGGAGGAGGAAGAAGAGGAGGAAGAGGAGGAGGAGGGGGAGGAGGGGGAGGAAAACAACCATCATCTATTTCCTTGGACAGCACAGGCATGAGATAGGAAACTCAAGGCTGTGATAAGGGAGACTTTTGTTGGAAGGGTGTGAAGGTGTGTTTATTGGCCATCCCATCCCAGTTGGCCCTTCCTGTTGGGTTTAAGTTGTAGCGGGAAGGATTCAGAGTCTACGCAAGAAAGAATTACCTGGCTACCTTGGTTGGAATAGGTTACAGAGGTTAGAATAGATATACAATTATGTCTTAGGACATATATCTCTTACAGACACTCAGACAAATCATACATAGGACTCGCTTGGATTGATTTACACCAGATGCCTTTGGGCTCTGCCATTCCCTAACTACTCCCACTCTGACGCCCCGCCTGGTCCCCGGGGACAGGGAGAGCCCTGGGGCCCATGGCTGGTACCTTCCCGGCATAGTGGATGATGGAGAACTCTGTTTTGTCCTTGAGCTGCTTGGGCTTCTGAAACTTGGGGTGGTTGCCCTGCTCCGTGCACAGCTTCTCCACGAAGGACTTGTCTGTGGCTTTGGGGAACCAGCACTCCTCGTCCAGCAGGGCCAGCACACCCGGAGGGTTGTTCTGTGGAAAGCACAGAGGGTGGGATCACAGCTAGGGTGCTCAAGCCTCGGGCTTGCCAGAAAGAGCTGGCCGCCGAAACGCACTGTAGGCAGCCCCTACCTCTGTGATCGTATCTGCCTACAAAGTTGGATTTATGCCTCCCACGCCTACAAGTCTATCCTCAGATGGCCTGTGGCCGATGGACCCACACTGAGGACAGAAGGGCAGGCTCCAACAGAACGTGTGCAATTCTGCCCCCTCGTGGACAGTACACGCGGAACAGCACAAAGATCTCAGGCTTGAATTTGATGCTTTGCATATAAATTCACCTCAGGGTTCTTCTCTGTGGCCCAGACAGGCCAGGAGCACAGTCAAATTCACACCTGCCATTCACTTTGGCAGAAATGGTCTTCACTTCGCTAGAGAAGTATTTCTTTTCTTTTTAATGTAAGCTCTACACCCAGCGTGGGGCTTGAACTCATGACCCCTGAGATCGAGAGTCACATGCTCCACCGACCCAGCCAGCCAGGCACCCTGAGAACTATTTCTTCACTGCTCTGCCCAAAGCAGGCCTCCTTAAATCATTCTCCGCAGAGGCCTTATCAGAGAAGTTTTAGTGGCTTTGTCTGTCTTGTTTCTTGGTCTGCTCCTTCAGGAAGGGCAGGGACTGTGTCCATCTTTTTTATGGTTACATCTCCGGCCCCTAAGAGAGGGCCCGGCACAGAATAGGTGCTCAGTAAATAGTCATTCAACAGTGACTTATTGTGCACCTACTGTGGCCATGGTTCTAGGAGTTGGGGATCCATCAGTGAGAAAAACAAAGACCCTTGCCTTTGGGAATGAATGAGTCAGAGAGGGGGAAGACAAGGAAGGGAATAGGGAGAGGGGAGGGGAAAAGGCAGAAGGGAGGGGAGGACAGGGGAGGGGAAGGGGAAGGGAGGAGAGGGGAGGGGAAGGGGAAGGGAGGGGAGGGGAAGGGAAGGAGGGAGGGGAGGAGAGGGAAGGGGAAGGGAGGAAGGGAGGAGAGAAAAGGGGAAGGGAGGGGAGGGGAGGCAAGGGGAAGGGGAAGGGAGGGAGGGAGGGGAGGGAAGGGGGAGGCAGGGAGGGAAAGGGAAGGGAGGGAAGGGGAAGGGAGGGAAGTGAGAGGGAGGGAAGGGAGAGGGAGGGAAGGGAGAGGAGGGGAGGGGAGGGAAGGGGAAGGGAGGGAGGAAGGGGAGGAGAGGGAAGGGGAAGGGAGGGAGGAAGGGAGAAGGGAGGGAAGGGGGAGGGAGAGAGGGAAGGGGGAGGGAGGGAGGGAAGGGGAGGGGAAGGGAGGGAGGGGAGGGGAGAGAAATAAGAAAAGGAAATGCCTTTGCCAGCACACTGCGGGTTAAGGGAAGCGTGCTGGAGCTCGCAGGGACTCGGTGGGGAGGGGCGAAGGCAGGGTCCACATGCGGGCGGACAAGGCCGCGTGGAGTGAGAGGCGGAGGCGGGCCCTCACCGGCCGCTCGATGAGCTCGATGCAGGGCTGCAGGTCGAGGCCGAAGTCGATGAAGTTCCACTCGATGCCCTCGCGCTGGTACTCCTCCTGCTCCAGGATGAACATCGTGTGGTTGAAGAGCTGCTGCAGCTTCTCGTTGGTGTAGTTGATGCACAGCTGCTCGAAGGAGTTCACCTGCGCCCGCGAGAGGGGTGGGGGAGGGGCGTCCTGGTCAGGGGACACCGGGGCCAGGGGAGCTCTGCCCGGCGAGAGCCCCTTGCCTGCCACCCTTGTGTCCTTTCCACAAGAGCCCGTCTGCCATTTCAGGGCCCAGAGAGGGCTTGTCCCCAGCGAAGTCTGCCTAGAGTTCGTGGCGGAGGACTGAAGAGAGAGGTGGCGGGGATCAAGCCTCGCCTGTCGCACCCAGCCGCAGCTCTGGCCAGCTCACTTCCAGAAACCAACACGCTTCCTACACCCTCGAGGATCTAACCTCAGCTAGACAGCCTCCCACCCTAAGTCGTCATCGGCCTGCCTTTCTCCAAAATAATGACCTCTCCGAGGGGAAGCTTCTGCCCAAAGAGCCGAGACCACGGCTGTCATGATCCCACCAAGCTGTACCTCAAAGATCTCAAATCCAGCAATGTCCAGGATCCCCAGGAACGAAGCCCCTTGCCGGTGGGTCTTGTCTAGGGCTTTGTTCACGCGGCTGAGTATCCAGCGGAAAAGGCGTTCGTAGGTGGCCTTGGCTAGAGCCTCTACGGCAAAGTCTGCCTGTGGGGAGAAGTGAGGGAACAGGTTCATCTCCAGTGGGCTGTCTTTTCATAGGAGCCCGGCTGGCAGCTCAGATTTTTATTCCTCTTCTGCCCGTAATCAGTTCTTGAAAAATAAACATCAACAAAAAAAGAAATTATGCCATCTCTGGAACTAGGAGAAAAGGGGCAGTAAGGAAGAGAGTGGCCAGACCTAAGGAATGACTGTGTGGAGAATTAAACACTTCTTGCCAGAAGAACCCGGAACAGGGGAGAGCCTGTTCCTTCCCAGGGGCAATTTAGAGGTAGTCAGTTCTGCCTCTAGAAAGGGTACACAGTCATTTCTAAAAATGTATCTTTAACTCTGACTTTGGATGCACAACTAAGAGAGCGGGATGAGGTCATGAGTGAGGTACTCTGCTGTTCTTGTTCAGTAGTGGATCTTCAAAACCTGACATGGGACTTTGAGTATTCCAGTATTGGAGGGATGAGATATAAAGAGAAGGACAGATGGATAAAAAGATAGATGGATGGATGGATGAACAGATGGATGCATGGATGGGTAAATGGATGGATAAATGGAGGGATGGAGGGATGGAGGGATGGATGGATGGATGGACGGATGGATGGATAGTTGAACGAATAAATGGATGGATGGATGGGTGGGTGGGTAGGTGGATGGATGGATGGATGGATGGATGGATGGATGGATGGAAGGAAGGAAGCATGGATGGATGGAAGCAGGGATGGGTGCATGGATGGATGAACAGATGGATAGATAGTTGAACAGATAAATGGATGGGTGGATGGAAGGATGTATAGATGAACAGATGGATGCATGGGTGGGTGAATGGATGAATGGATGGATAAATGGATGGATGGATGGATGGATGGATGGATAGATGGAGGGATGGAAGGAAGAAGGCATGGATGGTGGGTAAATGGATAGATAAATGGATGGATGGATGGATGGATGGATGAACAGATGGATGCATGGATGGGTGAATGGATGGATAAATGGAGGGATGGATGGATGGATGGATGGATGGATGGATGGATGAACAGATAGATGCATGGATAGGTGAATGGATGGATAAATGGAGGGATGGAGGGATTGATGGATGGATGGATGGATGGATGGATGCAAGGAAGGAAGCATGGATGGGTGAATGGATGGATAAATGGAAGGATGGATGGATGGATAGTTGAATGAATAAATGGATGGATGGGCAGGTGGATGGATGGATGGATGAATGGATGGAAGGAAGGAAGGAAGGAAGGAAGGAAGGAAGGAAGGAAGGAAGGAAGCATGGATGGATGGAAGCATGGATGGGTGCATGGATGGATGTATAGATAAACAGATGGATGCATGGATGGGTGAATGGATGGATAAATGGATGGATAAATGGATAGATGGATGGATTGATGGATGGATGGATGGAGAGATGGAAGGAAGGAAGCATGGATGGGTGAATGAATAGATGGATGAACAGATGGATGGAAGAGTCTGCAGAAAAATATGCAAGCTCAGGAATAAATGTCACACACAAAAACAAACAGCAAATGCATCATTACCTGTTCTTTTGTTTGAGCTTTCTGTACTACATCCCGTCCAACCTTGATACGTGGGGTCAGGATAGATCTGGTGAAATCTGTCACATTAATTCCCATGAGGTGGCAAACTTTCTGAGCAGCTGGACGGAGAAAAAAAAAGCATATTAAGTGTATCACCAAAGAGAAGGCTTAGGAACAAAGGCACATCACCTGGGATACTTGTGATCTGTGTATGCAATTGATACTTTTTGAGAAATGGAGCATGATGTAGTGAACATAGCATGAAAGGGTCCTGAAAACTGCTGTCATTGGTGACCTCATCCCCAATGTTTTGCTAAGTGGCAATGATGGGGTGGGATAGGGCCATGTGTTTGGGAAAAGCTATTTAACTTCCTAGAATCTTGCTTTTCTCAGTTCATAAAGACACAGCCATTTGGTACCTTGTTGGGTTGTCAATGAGATGAAATGAGGGAAGGCACGTAAAGTGCCTGGCACATGGTCAACTACCAATAAATGTGTCCCACTATGCCAAGATATGCATTGCATCATTATGTGTGGTGGAAAATACCGGAAACTACTTAAATGTCCATTAATATGGGAGCGAACAAATGTACCATGAATACCAAACAGCAGTTAAAGGGAACGACTCTCTTTCTCATCTGGGGATAATTTTGCCCCCAGGGGACATCAGGCAATGTCTGGAGATATTTTTGATTGTCACACCAGGGGGCGCTACTGTTGAAAAACCCTGATCCAGACAAGGGTGAGCAGAGAGAAAAACAAGTTGCAGAATGCTGACTCCCAGGTGAAATCACTTATGTACATTAAAATCACACTCACAAAGCAACACTATATATGGTTTAGATACATGTGTGTGAAAAGCCTAAAATACAACTGGAAGGGGACATAGTAACATACAGCTGTGGTTGCCGGGAGACAAGGAGGTGACTGGGACGTCAACGTGGGCTACATTGTTTCATGTTAACGACCAAGCCGTATTAGAACATATTCACAAATGCCACTTCTGGATGGTGGATTCTTGTAATATTCATGTATTTCTTCTCTTAAAACTCGTCCTCAAAAGAAAATCATCATCCACCATTACTGTTTGCTCAACACGAAGGCTACTCTTGTCTGATGGCTTGCCTATGCGTGGTGAACGATCCGCGGTGTGGTTTCAGGATTTTTTTCCCTGTCTTTGCAAGGGGTGTGTTTTTGTTTTTTGGTTTTTGTTTTGTTTTTTTGGGGTTTTGTTTGTTTGTTTGTTTGTTTGTTTTTTTTGGTTTGTCTTTCCCTGAAGTTGTCTCCTGGGTGGGAAGAGACCTTTAACTCGCCATATTTCAGAGTGTGCGAAACCAGAAACTACTGGCAGGGCCTGTGGAGGGTAAGCTCCGGGGAGCTTCAAAAACAACACAGTATATAGTCTGTGTGGGGCGTGTTCAGACAACAGGTAGACAAGCCAGGAACTTGCTATCCATTCGGCTCAGCCACCAACAAGCACGGGGGATAGATAACCAAGCAACCTTTCCATAACACAAAACACTGCAGGTATTAGCAGGTAGGGCTGGCATATTGAGAAAAAAACAAACAAACCAGGATGCCTAGTTAAGCCTTTATTTCAGAGAAACAACCAACATTTAAAAATTATAGTTAGGTCCCAAACACCGCAGGGAACATACAATATATTATAGAGTGAGACATTTTATAATAAAAAATGTTGGTTGTGAATCTGAAACTTGAACTTAACTGGGTATCTTCTATTTTATCCGGCAACTCTAACTGCGGGGAAACTTGGGGTCTGTGTCCCCCACGTGAGGAATGGGGCTGTTCCTGTCGAGTTTGCCGATGAATCCCAGGGCCTGGTGTATGGTGCAGGCTCAAAAATATTTGCTTAACAAAATTAACAAACAGGGGGTTATAGAACTGATGGTCCCTAAGGATCCTGTGTGATCTAAAACTATTAGCTTTCCTTGCCCACACTCTGAGTCAAGAACTTCCCACTGTAGGATCTTCAGCAGTAAGAAGTCTCAGACAGAAGTCAGCGAAAATAACTTAGTTTAGCTCTTGTTAATAACCGTATCCAAAAAACAACCAAACGCTCCTTCCCATCACAGATGTTGTGATGGGAACGAGGCAGCAAGCACCTGTGTTATCCGGCATTGATGCTTGGTCTGTGTTTCTTTCCTTCTTGAAGACAATATTTCCAAGCTGCAGGACGGACGACACCACCTTCAGTATGGCTGGATGAGGACAGAAGAGAAGATAAGGCACAGACCTCAACACCGAGGGGCCGTGGAGGTTTAGAATCTACAAGTTATTGGGGACCTTAGAGTCAACCCACATCTTTCTCGAAAGAAGACTCAGTTCTGAGCTCCTAAGTCTAGGAAAGAGGCAAACTAATCTAATACTGTGCTAACAGGGTAGAAAACCTGGCTGGGGGTAGCAGAATATGTTCAGATGCTTGCTGACAATCTTGTGCTCAAAGGAACACCGTGAAGCAGGGGCTGGCACACTACAGCCGATGGACCAACTCTGGCCCATTGCTTCTTGTTGTCAATAAAGTTTTATTGGAACACAGCCATAATGATTCATTTACATATTGTCAATAGCTGTTGGCTGCTCCAAGGGCAGAGCTGAACAGTTGCAACAGAGATCAAATGGCCCACAAATGCTAAAGTATTTACTTACGCGACACTTTACAGAAAATGTTTGTCAACCCCCACTATAGAGCAAGAAGAATGAACGAGTTACCACCATAAACAACAAAACTGTTGTATCTCACAGATGCAGAACAAAAGATGCCAAAGGCAAACAATAAAGTAACTATGTAAGTCCACTTACAGAAAGGTCAAGAACAGGAAAAACTATGGCCTTAGAAGTCAGGATGATGGTTATCCTTCATTGGTGGAATCTACTAGAAGGGCTATGGGGAAGCTTTGGGGCTCTGTTGGTGTCCTCTTAGTTAAAATGATTACTAGCAGCACAGGTGTATTCAGTCCGTAAAGGTTAATTAAACTGTGCACCTACGATATACATGAATTTCTAAATGTAAATTGTATGTCACTAAAAGTTATTTAAAAAGCAACAAAACAAAGCAACAATCCCCGTGCTTCTCAATGTAGTCTGGCTAAGTATACAAGATGCTCATGCGAGGATTGAGAAGGGGGAAATTTTTTCCCACTTGACAGCCAGGTGTCTCCAGACAAAATAATGTGTCCCCAGACCCTTGGAGCCCTTCTGACTCCGTACTCAACCCATGTTACTATTAAAATGGCGCCTATGGGGGGGTGGGAGGGAGGGGAGGGTGGGTGATGGGTATTGAGGAGGGCACCTTTTGGGATGAGCACTGGGTGTTGTATGGAAACCAATTTGACAATAAATTTCATATATTGAAAAAAAATTTAAAAAATAAATAGAAAAAAAATGGCGCCTATGTCTGAAATCCCCTCAAGACCATGAGTGACTGGTGAATGGGGGGCTGTCCTATCATCTCTGCATTCTCAAAGCCTACTTAAGGGTCCAGATACGCATGGGGAGACAGGGAAGATGCATGGGGGGTGCAGCATGGAAGGAAGGATGGAAAATGGAGTAAACAATGGATAAATAAATCGATGGATGGATCATTACACTGATGGGTTGATCAATGGGTTGACAAATGGATGGAGTAAATGATGGGCAGATGGATGGATGGATGGATGGATGGAAAGAGAGATGACTAATTAATACAAACATTAAAAAAAACCATACTAAATGGGCTTTGTAAACTATTAGGTGCTATGCTAATAGTTTTTTTCAATGTTTATGTATTTGAGAGAGAGAAAGAGTGGGGGAGGGGCACAGAGAGAGGGGAGAGAGAATCCCATGCAGGCTCCATCCACACTGCCAGCAGAGAGCCCCATGCAGGGCTTGATCTCACAAAATACAAGACCACGACCTGAGCCAAAATCAAGAGTAGGATGCTTACCCGACTGAGCCACCGCTATACTAACAGTTTCTGAACTCGAAGTTTAAACTAAGAATTGCTGAAGTGACTCCAGAGCCCAGGGAAGCCGTCTAACTCAGGGTTCTCAACCTTGGCACTATTGAAACTGGGGGCCAGATAAATCACTCATGGGGCTGCCCTGTGCCTGTCTGTAGGATGTTCAGCAGCACGCCTGGTCTCCCACCACTAGGTGTCAGTAGCGTTCCCTCTTCTGAGTTCTGAGACCAAAAAACGCCCCCTAGGAGGCCAACCTCCCCAGATTAAGAACCATTGGTCTAAATGAATAAAGCAAACTGAGGGGGACTGTGGGGACGCATGGGAGCCACAACCCCACCTGAAGGGGTACAGCTGGACTCCAGTCATGCAGCAAGCCCAGTGCTGCTCCCAGGCCGATGTATCCAAAGCGGATGGAAACCCAGATTCTTAATGTGAAACCTACTCATGTTTAAATGCTGGGAGCCAACTTACAACAACTTTGAAGCCTGTGTAGGTCGATCCCTCCCTGTGGGCTCAGGCCCCATCGCGCTGCTTTTTCTGGTACCAATAATGGGATCACAGAAATGGAAGAATGGCCACCATACTCAGGCCTCAGGAACTGAACCATCTGAAAGAGTACCAGTGGGCAGCAAAGTGGCTGGAAGGGGCTACACCAAATGCAAGGGCGGCGAGGGCTGGCGGTCTGGGGCAGTGAGTGAAACCAGGCACTCTGGAGTTAGAAAACCCCAGCTGCACCGTGCTGAGCCTCAGTTTCCCCGTCTGCAAACTGGAACACGTGCTTCAAGAAGTTTCTGTCCAAACGGTGGAGGCAAGCAAGGAGCCTGGCCCAGCGGGCACTGAACAGCCACCTAGAGTGGCTTGTACACGGGCCCCCAGAAGATGTGTCCAGCCGGAAGCTGGGAACGTGAACTTCCACAGAAAGAGGAGCCCTGCAGAGGTAACTAAGTCAAGGATCTCAGGTGAGATCATTTTGGATGAACCTGGGGGGCCCCAAATCCAATGACAGGTGTCCTGGTAGCAGAAGAGGAGAGGACACGCCCAGTTGGAAGCAGGCACGGGGTGGGTTTTCTTTGACAGCCTCCGGAAGGAGCGAGCTGTGCCAACACTGTGACTTTGGGCTTGTGGCCTCCAGAGCCGTGAGAAAATCAGTTTCTGTTGTTTGAAGCCACCAGGTCTGTGGTTATTTGTTCGAGTAGCCACAGCGAACGGACTTACCGCCCTTATTTACAGAAGAATAAGAAAGAGGGTTTTCTAACACGAGGCCTGAGCACTGCCAAGGGTACCCAGAACGGATGATTCTAGGTGACGGGCAAAACTTTCCAAAAGTTTGGATCGTTAGGCATTTATTCTAACTTACTAGAAATAGTAAGGACATACAATTAGTGATTGTACAGAAATTGTTGTTTCGGACAAAGTTCAAGCAGTATAGGGCTACAGAAATCTACACTGTGCACAATAATTGTCAGCCAACGAGAATATGGCTGGGACCTGGAAGTGGAGTCACTTACAAATGAGGACATCTGGGAAATGGATCTAGACAGTCCCTGGGAGGGTCTGTCTGGGTGCCGGAGCTAGCTGCCAGGGGGTTCGTATCCTGGCCCTAATCTTACTAGCTGTGTGACCTCAAGTCAGGTATCAGCCTCTCTGGGCCCCCGTTTCACCATTTGAAGGCCCATCAAAACATCCACCTCCTAGGATCGTCATGTGGAGTAAACGCAAAGCGCCTCAACGCAGTCAGTCCCCAAGAAACATCAGTTGCTGGGATGTTACTATGGTTCCAGTCCTCTACTGCTGCTAACTTTCTGTGTGGCCTGGGCAAGTACTTGTCCCTCACAAGAGCTCCAGGAACCAGAGGGGGTGGTTCCTGGGGCCCCACGAAGCTCCAGGGCTTGGACTGATCCCCCCCGCTCAGCCCCATTCTCCTTCAGCTTCTCGGTGGGGCATTGGGAGCAGCTCTGGCGTTCTAACTGGGGCTGCTGTGCATTTTTCTAATCATTCATTTACTTCTCTTTCCTGCAGTTTACTAGGAAATGATTCCACAAATGCAAAATCAGCTTTCCTTGGGGGCACCTGGGTGGCTCAGTCGGTCAAGCGTCCAAACTTCAGCTCAGGTCATAATCTCACGGCGCGTGAGTTCGAGCCCCGCATCGGACTCTGGGCTGACAGCTCAGAGCCTGGAGCCTGCTTCCGATTCTGTGTCTGCCCCTCCCCCGCTCATGCTCGCTCTTGAAAATAAATAAAAACATTAAAAAAAATCAACTTCCCTTGCCATAAATAGACGGCAACTATAAAAAGAAATACAGGAAAAGGAATAATATTATCAAATTCCAGCAAGATGCCAGGCCTGGAGTCTGCTCTCTGGGGTGAAAGGGGACATTAGCAAGTACCAGAGAGGGGCTGAGGACTTAGTGGGTGCCACTCTGCTACTCTCTTCCTTGAAAGTCATCAGAAGAGCTGAAAGGATCAGAGAAAGCAAAACATCCTGCAGTGGGATTCCACGTGACTAGTAATGCCACGAGTCCACGTTTCAGAATACACCGGGCTCCTTCTAGCCTCAATTCCCATACCTTGGTTCTGACGGGGATTTTTGGAAGGGTTTAAAGGACAAAAACCACATCCCCACAGACAAAAACAGAGCACAGACGACCACACAGTGGGGCTTGGGAGTCCCTGAGGCCCCAGAGGGAGTCCTAGCTCTTCCAGCCGTGTGTCCTTGGGCAAGTTCCTTCACTTCTCTGTGCCTCAGTTTCCTCATCTGCACACTGGGGATAACAGTGGCCACATCGTCGGGTTCTTTCAATACTAACTAATGGGGGCGCCTGGGTGGCTCAGTCGGTTAAGCGTCCGACTTTGGCTCAGGTCATGATCTCATGGGTTGTGAGTTCGAGCCCCGCGTCGGGCTCTGGGCTGATAGCTCAGAGCCTGGAGCCTGTTTCGGATTCTGTGTCTCCCTCTCTCTGCCCCTCCCCTGTTCACACTCTGTCTCTGTCTCTCTCAAAAATAAATAAACATTAAAATTAAAAAAAAATACTAAATAATGCATATAAAGCACTTCTACTGCTGTGTCACCTGACATCTTCGCTTTAAATGTATTAGAACCATTTCCATATGAGTCAATACTGTTCTAAAACAATTTAGAAGACCCTATCGATTTCTTTCTTAAGGCCAAATGATAATTGAGTAAATCCTCACTGGTCAAAGTTTTAGTTTGTTCGTTTCATTTTTTTTTATTATTTAAAACTGGACACCTTGGTACCTTTTTTTGAAAAGAGGCTCTCGCATATGTCTGGCATACAGCAAGTATTTAATCGTTAGCTGTTCATGTGTGTAGTTTTTTTTTTTTTTTCCAAAGCCAAGATCAGAAGTAAAAAGGACTCGTGTCCCAAATAAAATGAATCATTCTGGGAGAGCCCATGCCGTTCAGGAAGGGATGCTGTTAATATTGGGCTCTGATGTGGGGCTCTGGCCAAAATCCACAACCACCACCCATTTGTCAACTGACCCACGGAGCCTTTTTTTCTGGGCCCCCAGTTATCTCCGGGGAAGCTGTCCCTCCCTCTATGCTGCATCGCAGCAACCCTAGCACTATTCTGGGGCTCCAAAGGGGTGTGGGCGTGGGAAGGAAGAAACATTTTCCACGACCATGTCCTGGTGTTCCCAAAAGAGATTAACCTTGAACACTGGGGCACGTCTAACCCAGAAGGCAAAGAATTTCTTAAAGCCCAGTGTGGAAACCAAGATGATCTCTCTGGGCTTTCTTGATCTCAGAACCAAATGTGTTTCTTGGTCATGGGCTGGTGACATTGATCGGTACTGGCCTGTCACCAGAACTGCCTTTCCAGGAAGAGAACAAGTAAACCCGCTGCCTCAGATATGCCCCCCACTCCCCGCCTATCCTCTGCCCATGCGTTCTTGACGAGACCAACAACCTCTCTGTTTCCAGCTCCAAAATGGAGTAGAGACCATAACATAAGCCTCTCAGAGTTTTCCATAACCCCGATCATTGTGAATAACTCAGGAATATGCACCTAAGAAATATCAGCCTACTCCATTCAGGGACTCAGGCAGGGATTCCAATCTGTTCTTTCCTGCTGGACATAAACCCAAGGGATGTAAGGGCTGGCGCTACAGCAGCCATTCTGCCCCCAAGAAACTGCAGCCTACCTAAAGACAATATTGCTGAGAGACCAGGTTCCAGAGACACTCTTTGAGCCCATCGAACTCCTTGTACCTGAAACCCCTATCCCTGAACTTTCCAGCTCTGTGAGATCATTTTCCTTTTCGCTTAAGCCAATTTGGGTCATTTGTAACTGAAAAGGCCCTAACATATGAAGCCACTTTTCTAAAACACCAATAAGCTACCTTAAGGTAATGTTCACTTTCCTTCTTCTTCTTTTTTTTTTTTTTTTTTTTTTGAGGGTGTCTGGAGGGCGGGGGTGGGGAGGGGAGGGGCGGAGCAGAATTCAGCAAGCAGAAATCTGTCCTTACCCGGGAAGGCTCTCTAACTAAAGTTAGTGGCCCAGAGGGCATGAATCCGGGCCTCCTCGCCGGCACCCAGCCTGAAGGCATGAAGACTTACACAGCTGCTCCTCATCACTGAAGCCCATGATCGCCATGGCTTCCAGGGTTTCCTGGAACATCTCGTCATCCTGGGCAGCCGGGATGGGCACAAAGCCATTGGAGAGAAATGTGTAGTTGTTGAAGCCCTCCAAAAGCAAGTCATCTGGAAGGAGAGGAAGATGGGGTGGTGGTCAGGAGGATGGACTTTGAACATGAGGCAGGAACCTGTCCCGAGACTTGGACGGTTTAAAACCTTCCTTCTGGTTCCATCACACAGAAGGCCTCACCAACCATCACTGGCCTAATACAGTGGTATAGGTTGTGCACTGCTCCAGGGTGCCTGGAAGCTAAAACCCAGTGCTGGCTCCCCTTGCTAAGCCATGTCCCTTGACACAGGCTTGCAGCTAGCTGGAGGAAGGCACACCTTTATCTCAACTGCCCCAGAGTACCCTGCCGTTAGGAACAACGCTGCCTGAAAAGCAAGATCAATCCTTATCCATCTATTTGTGAAAATTTATCAAATCGCTGGGGCGCCTGGGTGGCTCAGTCGGTTAAACGTCCGACTTAGGCTCAGGCCATGATCTCACGGTCTGAGTCCGAGCCCCGCGTCGGGCTCTGTGCTCACAGCTCAGAGCCTGGAGCCTGTTTCAGATTCTGTGTCTCCCTCTCTCTCTGACCCTCCCCTGTTCATGCTCTGTCTCTCTCTGTCTCAAAAATAAGTAAATGTTTAAAAAAAATTAAAAATAAATAAATTTATCAAATCGCTAATTCCCATGAATTTTAAAAATCAACTACTACCAAAAGGTTTATAATAAAAACCATTCCCTGTCTGCCCTTTTTCCAATTCCTACCTTACCCTATAGCACTGCTTTTAACTCTTTGGGCTGTTTCTTCCGGCACTTACCACGATCTCTACATAATAGCTTTAATTTAATCACATGTAACATACATTTGTATATACTATATAACACGTCCCATATTACATGGGCTTATATAAGTTATAATGTTATGTTTCCATATCATGTATAATAGGCTATTTCTGGATATTTCAAGATGAGATCTTACCTACTGACCCCTCTATAATGGTGGATAAAGATTTAGCTCTCTCACACCCCCTCCCCTCACCTCCAACTATTTCCAGTCAAGTCGCTACATAAGTTGATATCAGAGCTTGTCAAATCTAGTCTGCTGGTTGTTTTTGTAAATAAAGTTTTATTGGAACACAGCCACTCTCATTTCCTTGTCGATTTTCTATGGCTGCTTTTACGTAACAGTGGCAGGCAGATTTGAGTTGCTGCAACAGAAACCATACGGTCCTTTAGCAAAAACCATGTGGCCATTTAGCAAAAACATTTGTGGCGACTCCTTGTTCCTATCATGAAACATTGGTGGCGACTCCTTGTTCCTATCATGAAACATTGTTTATCATGAAACATTGTTCTCTGTAAAGTATATTCTGTGGTTACACTTAGTTGTTGCTACTCAGCTCTCTCTTCCCCTTTCTCTCCCCAAATTTATAACTGCTTCCCTTTTTCTTGTGCTCTTTGCTTTTAGGACACCCTCTGGCACATCAAGCGTCCTCTTCCAGATCAATCTTTAATGAGGCTGGATTTGGTTGAATATTTTTGGAGGAAAGTCAATGAGATGCTTTTCTTTTTAAATAAAGGTCTTTTATGGGTCAAGTCACTTGGAAGGTGCCTGATGTTAAAGTGACCCAAGACACCAGATAACTCCAGCCTGTGGATTAGCCCTGATGCCTGATTAAAGTCACAAGGACCTGGGTCTTTGCCAAGATTTCATTTCGCAGACTATGGGTAAATTGACAGATATCTGATCTTCTCTAAAAGCCTCACTGTTTTCCAGATCTATCATCAAGAATAAAAACGGCCCAGGGGCGCCTGGGTGGCGCAGTCGGTTAAGCGTCCGACTTCAGCCAGGTCACGATCTCGCGGTCCGTGAGTTCGAGCCCCGCGTCAGGCTCTGGGCTGATGGCTCAGAGCCTGGAGCCTGCTTCCATTCTGTGTCTCCCCCTCTCTCTGCCCCTCCCCCGTTCATGCTCTGTCTCTCTCTGTCTCAAAAATAAATAAAACATTAAAAAAATTAAAAAAAAAAAGAATAAAAACGGCCTGTAAGAATTTCAGTAGTTAGCCTTAAAGACTAGGGACAGAGCACAAAACTGGATCATTCTCCCTAAGCCACCTCATAAGGTCCCACACTGTAAGTGACAATCTAATTTCCAAGGTACCGCATATGTTTGGCACCTCCCCACTTTCCCCCAGCGGCTGAACCTTGAAATACGCCTCATCACAGCAAAGGTACCAGCACACACATCTTTGTTGGCGATTTTCTTAAGCAAAAGGACGGACCCTGGGCCACAAAACCGATGGGGAGCAAAGTGTGGATTGTCTCCATAACATTTCAGTCTTAAAATTATTACTAGAATTTAGACTGCACTATGCACCCATATTCACTGGTAGATTCCTTTTTTTCAGGTATGTGATTTGCATATTCTTTTAAGCATATGCAAAAAAAAAAGGGGGGGTTGGTTAGCAAATTGCGGTAAGTTCAGACATACATGCAATTTCCTACTGGAATCTGGTATAGAGTATATTGCATTTATGGGAAAAGTATCTCCCCCACCATTGACAGATGTTAACCACACGTACTGCGGTGACCATTTTGCAATATATACAAATATAGAATCATCACGTTGTATACCTGGAAGTAACATGTTATATGTTAGTTATACCTCCGTAAAAATACTTTTTTTTCCTACCACAGAGGTGAACAAACTATGGCATACTGCCTACTTTGTAAATAAAGTTTTATAGTAATACAGCTATGCCCACTGGTTTACATATTGCCCATGGGAAGGGCTGAACCCCACCCCCCCACTGCTCCCGCCCCCCCCACAGTGATGCAATCCTCACAAGGTCACTTACTTTTCATCTTGTCCTTCGCTCCAGCAATCAGGTAGTAAAAGATGTGGAACGTCCTCTCGTCTCTGGCTTGACGAATGGCCCGAGACTTCTCCAGCAGATCTGGTTTGGGAGGAGTTAAGAACTCCAGGGATACCACAGAGTGTCTCCTTTCGGGAACCCAACCTTCCTCCCCATCCCTGTCTCACCAACTGAGGGAGGGGGGTGGGCTCTTTTAAGCCTCACCAACTATCGTGGGAAGTAAAGGCAAATATTATTTGCATCTTCAATATAGGGAAACGGAGGCTCAGGGAAGGAGGTCGTTTTCCGAGAGCACACAGCTAGCAGGTGGCAAAGCCATGTGTGGGTGGCCAAAACCACCCTGGCCAAGGGGCTGGGGCTCAACTAGCCTGGGGAAAGGGAACACGAACACAGCCCTAATGAAGGAAAGGAGGGTCTGTTGCCCTGTGCAGGGGCAGGGAGACCACGGGGGTCCCGGAGGGTGGCGGAGGGCACACGGGCGGCTGGGAGGTTGCACCAGGTAGATCTCTTCTCCTTAAGTGTGATGTTGCAGGACCGTGGGGCAGGCCCTCCCGGAGCCCTAAAACCGGCCGGCAATTGCCTCTCCCTCCTGAGCCCATTGCCATCTGTGCGGCCTTAGAAGGCCCGTAAACACCCAGGTCGCCGGCCCACCCCCGGAATTCCAGGTCAGCAGGCCTGGGAAGCACCGGGAGGTCTGTGTGTCGAGCAGGCGACGCAGGGAGCACACCGTCCCGGTCCCTGACCCAAAGGGCGGAAGCTGAGGTACGGGGCCTCTGCCCAGGATTTGCCACCAACACCAGAAACGAACAGCTGAGAAGCATGTGTGAAGGGACCGGAGAACAGACCGTAAGACAGAATCTTCTTCTTCTTCCCCCCGAGAGGGGGCATCTCAGCCCAGAAAGGGCACCTGATGTCAGCGTGGCTGGGCTGGCTGGAGGCCCGGGGCCCGCTTCCCACCGAACCAACGGGAAGCTGTGCCTGTAAAGCCTCAAGAATCCGAGCTCCACCGGTCCGCCAGTGCCCAGCTCCTGCTCATCCGCACCCCCGTGGAAGCTCGGGGCAGCTCCCAGAGTCGGGCCAGAGTTCCAGGACACCCAGTGAGCCCAGGGCCCAGGCCGGTGCCCCGCCCCCTCCCACAGCAATCCCTGCGTAAGGTTAGCGGTTATAAAAATACCACAAGGTCTACAATCTCTTTTCCCAACAGTTTCAGAAGTTTCTAGATTTGTGGACCACTGTGGACATACTACGAACATTCTAGAAGGTTCTCAATGGCTCTGAGGGAGCCCACTGATAGTCCTGCAGCCAAAGATGTCATTGTTCTCCTACGGGGAACAAAGAGACGACAAAGAGCCTCGTGTGTGCTCGGCGGGTTTTACCGCCAGCCGAGTTTTGGTTTCCAGAAGTTTCTGGGTTTTAGAATCTGTGGACCTATATTAGAAGAGGCCTTGTGAGGCAAAACCACTCTTCATGGCCTGACACAGCAGAGCAGGGGAGAGGACACCATCTAATCCGGGGGGTCTGGGGGGCACAGAGCAGAAATGCGTGGCCTTCTGTTCTTTAGCGGTTAGGGTTTTGCTGATTTTAATACAGTGATACAGAGTCTGGTTCTCACGTGTGACTTCAAGGAGCTCCCACTGGCTATGGATGCCTCCCTAGATGAATACAGACATCGTAGGCCAGACGAATACTGATTTTCTGGGGGGAAAATGTCTGAGTGGATTAAAATGGAAAATGACCCAAGAGAGCGATGATGTGACAGCCACGGACGTTCATTTCCGGCCAAGCCCTGGGCCAAGGGCCACGTGGGTCATTTCATTTAAATGACAATTTAAGAGCCGCCCCATAGGTAGGTGCTGTTATCACCCCCCTTTCACTGGTGGCAAAAGTGAGGCTCAGAGGGGCGCCTGGGTGGCTCAGTCGGGAAAGCGTCCGACTTTGGCTCAGGTCATGATCTCGTGGTTCGGGGGTTCGGGTCCTGCATCAGGCTCTGTGCTGACAGCTCAGAGCCTGAAGCCTGCTTCGGGCTCACTTGCTCTCTCTCTCTCTCTGTGTCCCTCAAAAGTAAATAAACATTAAAAAAAAATTTTTTTTAATGAGGCTCAGAGAGGTCAAGTGACTTGCCCCAAGCCCCACAGCAAATGAGGCAGAGCTGAGAATGGACGGAGACCGGAGCCACTCCAAATCCCCCCCTCATCCAGGGCACCAAAATGCAACTAGAACATTCCCCAGGGTCCCAGGAGCCAAGCAAATGCTCTGCAAGCAGCAATAAAAATACAACGTCCTGGGGCCTGAGAGGCACCTGCCATGCTTCTCAGGGGATCCGTCACTGGACCATAGACTTGGTCCCCGAGTCCAGACATTTCCAAGGGGCTCCGCTCTGCCAACCAGACTCTCTCCTTGGGGGCAGATTCTTCCTCCACCTTTTCCTATCTCTGGGCTGGACACCGGTCACAGACCAGCTCCCTAAGCAGCACCAGGGGTCCACGGCTCAAGGAGGATGAAGGCACGATCACGCAAAAGCCAATCCTCAACCGGCCTCATTCTGCCCCTCGTGTGGTTCTAAGAGCCGTACATGAGTTAATTCATTCTCACAATCCCTCTGAGAGGCAGGCAGTATTATCACCCCCACTCCACTGACGAGGCACAGAGAGGTCGAGTAACTGGCCCAAGGTAACTCGGCTAAGGAGACGTCAACCCAGAATCGAAGGCAAGCTGTTTGGGGTTCACAACCGGGGTCCGCATTTGTGGGACCACAACAACCCCAGGCAGATTTGTTCTGGAAGGAGCCCAAGAGCCTGGGGACGGAGGGGCCGCTCTGCCACCTTTCTTGGGCCTCTCAGGCTCTAGGGCAGGAGGTGGGTTATGGGGCGTGTCCCGCATGGCCCAGGCTCAGCAGAGGATACACGTCTCGATGTTGGCTCCCACGATGTAACCAGTGACATCGAAGTTGATGCGGATGAATTTGCCCTGCCAACAGGAAAACACGGTTCACGGGGGGTCCCCAGCCTCAGCTCCTCACCCCCCACCCTGCAGGCAAGTGGAGACATGTCGGGGAGCATTTGGGGGTGGGAGTGGGGGGACAGAGAGAGTTTCTTGCAAACACTCAGAATCTCACAGGTCAGCATGTCGGAAGGAACTACCACCAGCTGAGCTGGGGGAGGATCCAGGCCTCGCGATGCGAAACACATTCGCAAATCAATTTCATTTGGCTCTTGCACTGGCCCTCGGCCAGTCATGGCAACCCCTGTTTGTTTATTCGTTTAAATGTTTTTTAAATTTTTGAGAGAGCGTGCGTGCAAGTGGGGGAGGGGCAGAGAGAGAAGGGGACAGAGGATCTGAAGCAGGCTGCACGCTGACAGCAGAGAGCCCGATGTCGGGCGCAAACTCGCGAACCGTGAGATTATGACCCGAGCTCAAGTCGGACACTTAAGCGACCGAGCCACCCAGGTGGCTCTGGTTATCCCCATTTTCAAGGTGGGAAAACTGAGGCTGGGCAAGGTAGTACGACCCGCCCAATGGGATACTGCTCCTGAGAGGTAGAACCATAAGTAAGGAGAAGGCAAGTTTTGGGGCAGCCGGTGGCTGGAGGGCTCCCTCCCTGCCCCCACCCCAGAAGCATGCCGGCTCAGCCACAACCCACCAGGGTCAAGTTCATCCAGCTGGGAATCAATCCTCCTCTTTGGGACATGTGGGCCATGTCTTCATGTCATTGACCACCCACTCTCAGGGTTCTCCTGCCCCCTCCTTAGGCTCAAGGGAGAAAGGGAGACCCTTGGAGCCCCGGGACGCATCTGTGGGAAGGTGGCGGGGACTCTCAGCTCCCCAACTAGACCACAAACTTCATGAAGGCTGGAACAGCTTCTGCACTGCTTGCTACAATCCTGTGAGCCTAGTGCAGCATCTTAGTACACAGTGGGTGCCTAATAACTAACCGAGCCACTGAGAAAACAAAAGAGAATGGTGCCCGTAAAAGCATACGAGTGACTGTATACAGTAGGCGCCTAATAACTACTTGCTGAAGGATGTACGTGCCTGGACACAGTGGGTGCCCAATTTGCGTTTTGAATGAGCACTGGGTTAAGCGTCCAGCACCTCCTAGGTGCCCAGTAAACGTCTACTGAATAAACGTCAAACGCCTAACAGGTGCCTAGTATACAACAGAGGCTCACTGGCTAACCGTTGAGTGAAGAGCGAACGAACGAATGAACGAACGAACGAGGGGATGTGGGGCAGGAGCCCTTCCTTGCGGCACCGGAAGGTTGAGGCAGGACCGAAGATACGGAACAAAATGCTGTTGTGATGTGCGCCCTCCACCCCTTCCGTCGCGGGCCCCCTGCATGCACAGACTCTGCATTCTCGGGCAGGGGAGGACGCCACAGGAGTTTTGCTACTTACAAACCGTGAAGAGTTGTCGTTCTTGACCGTCTTCGCGTTGCCAAAAGCCTCCAGAATCGGGTTTGCTTGTAGAAGCTGCTTCTCCAGCTCACCCTAAAAGTTACCCACATCTAGTTAATGGAGAAAGTAACCCAGGCACTGACGGTTCTGCCCTAGACGGATGTTGTCCCCAAACTCTGCCCTTAATCTACAGGTTCTCTCCTATCCTATAGCCTGCGCTGTTTGAGACTCCAATGCCCATGTCCAGGTTTGCTCAAGGATTTCAGGAGAGAAGCCACTGGCTGGGCTCTCTGATAGCTAGGACACCGGATCCCTAGCAAGGCCACTTTTTGACCAGGGCTTGCTCATCTATACAATGCCATTTCAGTCAGAACCGCTGCACAATGTTGGGGATGTCATTTATATCGTAATGAATTCTGCTCCTTGGAGTTGTGCAGTGCACAACCTGCCCTGCTGTCCACGGCGGTCCTGCTACTGCTCATGTTTAACAAGCATCTGTCTTCAAGCTAAACCACTACAATCCCTCTCCTGACGGTTTTAGTGTGATTTGTTTTTTTAAGTTGCAATTTTTCTTTTCTCAGGACGAGTTGCCTGAAGTCTTTTACGAAAGACAAATAGAGAATACAAAACCTGCGGGGAATACTTTTAACTGACTGGCAGGAAAAAGCTTCAAAGCAGGTTGCCTGAGCTTCATTCATCAGGTTAAATGCAGCTGAGACTGTACACAGCCCACCGGCCCTTTCTGAGGGGGTCTCCTGTGCACAAACGCGGTCATGTGATTAATCATGGCGGGAAAGGGCCAACGAGGTAACGCATGCCGGGAAAGCGATGAGCTGCTTTTGCCTAGCCCCAAAACACGGCAGTTGCAGACTGGTCCAGTGGCCTCCCGTCCAAGCTCCTCCCCCAGGTCTCCCCCGGGGAAAGGCTGGGTTCTGAGGGTTTTTTCCTCGTTCCCTCTGCTGTGCTCCCAGCCCCTTTGCTCAGGCCAGCAGGCCAGGGCTAAAGAGAAGCCAGGAATGGTTCTAGAGGGGGAAAGGAGCACACAGCTCTCTCCCTGGGCTGCTGTACACGGGGAGGGCATCATGGGTAAGCTGTCCCTAAAGGGGACAGTGTTAATTTCTCCACGTGCTCTCTGCAGCTCCCAGAGATGAACCCATCTGAGCGGACCCGCGGACACGTACGAGGAGAGCACGGGGCTCTCCTTGGCTGGTGGGAAGAAAACTAAAGGGATTACTCCTGTCAACCCAAACTTGGGGTCCCAATATCCACCGAGAAAGATTCCCTTTCTAGAATGGGAAATCCAGCTGGTGGGACCAAAAGATCCTTCTCAGGGGGGCTTTAAACATGGGGGTCTGATCCAATCCATTCATGGTATGGATGATGAGACTGTGGCTCAGAGGAGTTAAGTGACTTGGCCAAGGTCACCCAGGAGCAGATCCCAAACAAGAATCCCAACTGTCCTCCTGATCCATCCATGCCGTTGCCTCCCAGGAGCTAACTAAGATGTGATCCTAGCACATGCTAGGGCTTCTGAGGGTCTCTTCCAGAATGGGACCCATACGTCAGCCCCCCCCAAGCTCTGCGTTAGAGATGAGTTTATATCTGCAGAGGTCCACGCAGGACCCTGTCGTGTGTCGCGTAGCTGGGGCCTTACCGTGCCACCAAAGCCAGGGCATCGCAAACCCCAAGTCTCCCGGCTCTGGAGCCTCGGGTCAAGCAACGAGCATGCAAAGACAGACACACACTGCACACACATGCACAAGGGCACACTGGTGCGTGGGGGGCAGGGCTCAGGGAAGAAATTTAGGGAGGAGGGAGGAAGGCATGCCACAGCAGGGCCGTTAACTGACTGTCAATCAAGCCAGGGAAGCTTTAGGGACAGGCAGTCCTGAAACGCTCAACCAGATGGGACAGACGCTTCTGGGGCGGTCCAGTCAGGGGAACCGGTGGCAGATGCGTTCATGGGAAGGGCGAGGAGATTCGTTCTGAACTGGGGACATCCGTTCCTGGCTGGAGGACACCCTGGGGCATTCCGACGGGGGTCCTGCGGCTGGTATACGGGCCCCCACACCACACCCTGGCATCCGACCGCCGCAGGACTGCACTCCGGGGAACTGGGTCTGGGCTGGGAAACTCGAGGGCCCCTTCTACCATCAGCTACGGGACTCAGTGGGTGCGTCAGGAGCATGCAGGCCTAATACACTCTGTGCCTCCCGTCCACACCAGGAAAACACTCTCAGTTACTCACGTAGGCAAAAGATGGGCCTTGCTGTGGTTGAACGATACAGTATAAAAGAAACGTCAGTGTTATTTCAATCACACGCGCGTCGGGGTCTGGAGAATTAGGATTTCCATTCCCCGCCCCCTCCCCACCCCCACCAGACAGCCTGGATTCCCCGAGATAACTAGGGAGGCAGCAGCTTTCCTTTGATCCCGTGGCCTTTCGGTATTGCTTGCTCCCTTTTAACATTTCTCAGCGACTGAGACATCGCAAAAGGCTTCGTAACTGCTGGGGCCGAGGGGGGGGCTCTTTAAAATGTTATCAATGAGACGCGTCTGAGACGCGTTTGCGCGCACAGAGAACAAAGCGTCTGGCACATCGTAGGCACCTGGTAAAGACCAGTTATTAAGCGTTATTATTTCTTATGTCAAATTACGATTACAGGGAGGGAAAAGACGGCAGGAAGCAACGTTTAACTGCCAGGTAAACTTGGCTGTGGGGTTCTAGGCTCCTACACGCTGTGCCAGCGACAGCGGGGAAAGGCAGGACCCTGAGTCTCCCGCAGGGTTCCAGCGCCCGTGCCCGCTCCCCCAGCGCCTCCAGGCCAGCTGTCCCTGTGACTGAGTCACCTGCGAGGGCTGGAGAGCAAGACCCGGAACGGCAGGAACCGGCCCCCCCCCCCAAAAGCTGTCCTGAAGCATCCACTCTGCCATCTCCCTGGCCCTAGACCTTGAGACAGAGCGCCCCACTGAGTGTCCCCTCTTGTGGGACAGATGAGTCAGCGCTAAGACAGAGGAGGCGAGGGACGGGCCGAGGAAGGGAGGATTCCAGAAACCTACTCTTCTTTTCCTTCCGAGCCCCCAGACTGCGGCAGCGTGGGTTTATCTGCATGGTTATTTGACAGTCTCTCTCCTCCCCAAGCGTCTGGAAGCCCGGTGGGTTAGAATGACGGCATCGCTCGGACTCAGCACCGGACCCCATCCCACGATGCCCGCCACCCAGCTGATACTCGGGCAACTGAGCTGGACCAAAGCCCAGAGCTGGGTGACGCTGGTATTCCCAGGCCCTGGGGTCCCAAAGGGGCACGTGGAAGAGGGACAGGTGCGTCTCAGCTCTAGGGAGTTTACAGCAGTGGTTCTCAATCAGGGGCACCTGGGGATGCCTGCAGACGTTTTCGTTTGTCACCACCTGGGACAGCCTCTCGTGGGGAGAGGCCAGGAGGCTGCTCAAAGTCCTGCAGCGCCTAAGGCAGCCCCACAGCAGAGAACGGACTGGTCCAAGATGGCAGTTCCCAGTACTTGGGAAGCCCTGAGGTGAAGCAAGGGTCCTGCGGTGGCAGGAGAGGGCTCGTCCCGTCTCATGGAACAGGACCCTCAGGACGATGATCCTGGCTGAGGCGAGGAAGCAGCCAGGCCCTAAGGGTCCACCCGGGTGGGAAAAGACCACCCTTGTGAGTTGCTGGGGCAAGGGGCAGGTAAATATGGGCCTGGCCCTCTCACCAGAGCCCAGAGACCCGTGTGCTAGGTCACGACCACAACCACGGAGGGGTGCTGCACTCACCGTGATGCTTGTGTCCTTCTTGCCCTTGTGGGAGGAGGCCACCACGGCCAGGTACTGGATGACCTTCTTGGTGTTTTCCGTCTTCCCGGCTCCAGACTCGCCTCTGAAAGACACGGGGACAGTGAGCCGCTGGAAATCACTGCCCCCGGTGCTCTGCGGGTGTCTTTCTGCAGCTCTGGGTCATTTACCAGGGAGGCCTGCCCAGGGTCGTGCCACCGGGACGGAGCTGGGCCGGGCCTCAAACGCTGGCCACTCGCTCCATCTACTCCTGAGAGGATGCAAGAAAGAATTCAGATGGCAAGACAGAAAGAGCAAAACTGAGTTTTCCCACCAAGGTCCAAACTCAGGTGTATTTGGACTCCTCTATTTTTTTTTTAATTTTTTTTTTAACGTTTATTTATTTTTGAGACAGAGAGAGACAGAACATGAATGGGGGAGGGTCAGAGAGAGGGAGACACAGAATCTGAAACAGGCTCCGGGCTCTGAGCTGTCAGCATAGGGGCCCGATGTGGGGCTCGAACTCACGGACCGCGAGATCGTGACCTGAGCCGAAGTCGGATGCCCAACCGACTGAGCCACCCAGGCGCCCCTCCTCTATTTTTTTTTTAAGTTTATTTATTTATTTTGAGAGAGGGTGCAAGAAGGGGTAGGGGCAGAAAGAGAGGGAAAGAGAGAGAATCCCCAGCAGGCTTCTCTCTGTCAGCACAGAGGCCAACAAGGGACTCGAACCCACAGACCATGAAATCATGACCTGAACCCAGAAAGAACAGAGCAGAAAGAACACTGAGTTCCTCTATCCCCCTGGAGCTCGAGGTGCACAGCCTCCGTCACCACCAATGTCCCCCACTGGAGCGTTACGCTTGCTAGAATCAATGAATACAATGACACAGCCATCACCCAGAGTCCAGAGCTCACCAGAGTTCACTCTTGGTGTTGTGCGCTCTATGGGTTTGGACACGTGCCTAATGACACGAACCCACCATTATAGAACCACACAGAATAGTTTCTCTGCAAATCATCTACTTTTAAGACATCACTGGCTTTGTTACCAATAGAAAGATCAGGCAAAGGGCAGGAAGGAAGGAGGAAATAGGTACCTTCCTTTCCAGGAAGGAAATAGGTACCTCTCACAGTACCAGAACCTAAAGTAAAAGATTTAGAAGCTTCCCTTACAGGTTATCTTACCAGCTGTTGGGCAGATATAAGCCACTTCATCCTCTGGTGAAGCCCACTCTGATTGTAAGGTGGCTAGCTAATGATCGGAGTCAAACATCAAAGAATGAACCTGGTTGAAGTAATTCACACTAAAGTGTAAATGACCGATACATTCAGATGGGCAGAGGATTGTTTGTTTTTTCAAGAGCACTCCTAGAAAATGAGCAGATTTTTTTTTTTTTAATCAAATGGCTTTTTCAAACCACCTGCCTCTCTTGGCCACCAAGGATCATCATAGTGGGACTGTTTAATCTGAGGTTTCCAGATACTGCCTCTAACTCTCCCATTCTTTCTAGTTAACTGGAAAGACAGGGCCTCAACCAAAACTTTCTTCCCTTCTTGTCCTCCCCTCTGGTTTTCTTCTCTTGACTTTCCCTTATTTGCCTAGACTCTGATTTTCTGAGCTCGCTGAATATTCTGAAACACAAGAGAGCATTTTTGTTAAGTCTGGAAAAGAATGCGTCTACCGCGAGGTCAGCTCAAGGTTGTGCACGCTGAACCGGTGCCACAGCACTAGTTCAGTCCCTGCTCTTTTTTTTTTTTCCTAATTAGGAAAGAAAGAAATGAATTTGCCCTGCCAAGGACCCGCTAACAACTTTGCTCGGGGCTAAAAAAGAAACACGTGTGCTGAATTTCCGGACCTAGCGCCCTGGGGCCCGACGTCCAGACATCAAGTGTCTGATCTCCAGGTATGAGGACACATCCTCAAGCCAGCCGCAGTACAGCCCTCTCCCTCTTCCTAATGGTCTTTATCCCAATGGCCACATTATTTCATGTGGCCTCAGAGGCACTTTGTGAATGGGGAGCCGTGGAGTCATTATGCCCCTTTCTTCAGGGGGAAAGAGAGTCCAAACAAACAAACAAAAAATTTTAAGGAGAGAGTTGACTTTTTTAGGAGTAGAGGCCCTACGCTCACCGTTTCACACGCGTTGTCTCCTTTACCTTCTCTCCCCTAATCCTGAGGGTACGACATATCACTTCCTGGTTATTACAGAAGTGGAACTCTGGCCCAGAGTGGGTAAGCAGCTTGTCCTAGGTCACACAGCGAGGCAAGGGCACAGTCAGGTCTCTGATGCCGATGTCATCAGGACTCTTTCTACTGCATTTTGCCCAGTCATTCCATAAGACAGGCCCAATGCTCGGGGGACTTGCTTTAGCACTGAGGCCAGAAGAAGGGCACAGGAAAAGGAATTGATGTTTGTTGAAGGCCTACACTCTGCTAGGCACTGGGCTCACGAATCTTTTCATAAACCTCCCAACAACCTGACGAAAGACTCACTGATGATCCCCATCACGCCCCTGGGGAAACTGAGGCTCAGAGAGGTTGAAGGAATTGTTGGAGATCGTGACTGCTCCTGCTATCACACAAAGAGGTAATGGAGAAGAAGTGAGGTCCTGGTGTGGGTCTCTTTGATGCCACAGCTGCTGTTTGCCCGTTGCCTTTTTATTTTGGTAAGTGAGAAGAGAGGATGGAATGTTGAAAAGACAGAGTGAAACCCAGAGTGACCAGAGTGAAGCCCTCTCCATCCAAGGGCTCTTCCATATATGTGGGAGTCTTGACTCGCCTTGGCAGGCTCTTTGAAAATGTAACCAGGGACCAAATGAACCAAACTACTCAGTCATTTACACCTTAGTATGAATTACTTCAATCAGGCTAACCTCAGAATGCTTGACAGACATCATCCGGGCTGAAGGGGCTAGCTTCTCATCAGAGCAAGAAGGAGGAGAGAAAATCTGAGCGTGGGAAGTCACCTTGGCAGGTGGTCCTGAGCCTAATTCCGATCTGAGGCAAGAGTCAGGACGCAGTATACCCGGCGTCCAGACCCCCAGATGCTCTCCTTTCCCATTATAACCTCCTCATTTTCCATCTTTGTTTTCAGCCTCTCCTGCCTCTTCTCTTTTACAACAAAGATGTGGCATGACCATGATTGTGGCCTTGGCCTTCCACTTTACAAGGGAGGGGAAGAGGGGCATACGCTCCAGGAATCAGCTCCTCCCCATGTGGACTGCTTGGCTCAACAGTTTCCAAGTTTTATTGATAAAAATAAATTGTCTTGGGAGGTTGTGCCAAAGAAAACACCCCGAGCTCCAGGCTCATGGGTGTCTGAAGATTGATGTGCTCTGGGCTGCTTTCAAAACATTAGTATCTTTGCTTTTTTGACCTCTGATCTCTGGGGGTGAAGATGCCTTCCTGATCCTAGCACCCTAAACCACTGTCCTGTTTCATAGGGCTCTTGCTGCCTGGTCCCCTCCTCGTGACCGTGCAAGGCCTCCTGGCCGTGTAATTACCCCACTGCCCAGTCCTGCCCCAGCGGCAATGATCGCTTATGTTACTGCCGTCTTCAAATTCTTAATGCTTTTTGAATAAAAGGCTCTGCATTTTCATTTTGCATGATTTTACACATCATGTTGCTGGTCCTGGATCCCAGGGCTGAACCCCACTTACAAGCCCATTTCAGCCTGCGGTCTGCCCTTGGCATCAAAGCCAAATTAGCTCTGGGTTTCAAGCTGTTCAGTCCCCAGTCCTCAGGTGACTCCTGCCCCTGTCCTCCAGCTGTCCAACTCCTACATACCCTGCAAAGCCCAGGTAAGCATTGCCTCTCTTCTGAATACTGCCTCTAGGCAGAAGCAATGCCACCTTCCCCCGCAGCATCAATCAGCAGAATAGCACAATGGGCTCCAAGGTGAGACTGAGTTCAAATCTCTGCTCCGCCAGGTACCGGTATGACCTTGGGCGGGTCATTTAACTACTCCCATGCCGTGGTTTCCTTATCTATAAGACAGGCATAATTAAAGCAGTTACATGATTGTTATGAGGATTAAATGAGCGTGTATATATATAAAATGTTCAGAACAATGCCAGATACACAAAAATGTGAGCTATTACTCCTTACTAATGATTAATTTCTTCCCTAACGCTTATAGCAATACTTACATATTCATGCCTCTACAATGCTTATATTCTGTTTTTATCAATAACGTCAACACGTATTCTATTACTAAAATATAAATCACGTCCTATTTTCCACTGGATAAGCCAGGAGGTGGCAAACCATTCCTGTGAAGGGCCAGACAGTCAATACTTTAGGCTTCGTGGGTCACGCATTCTCGGTCCCAACTACTCAGCTCTGCCGCGGTAGCAGGAAAGCAAGTAAGCACGGCTGTGTGCCAATAAAACTTTATTTACAAAAATAGAGGAGGGCCTCATTTGGCCCACTGGTCAGAGTTTGCTGACCCCTGGCTGTATCTCCTCGTGCTCTCCTGTCCATTTTAAAGTTTAACATCCTCCCCAGGGCCTAGAAGACCCCCTTACCGCCCTCTGATCTCCCCCTCCCCTACTCCCTTCTTTCTTAATCCAGCCCCTCGTCACACACGGGTTACTCCTTGAACACACAGCTCTCTCTCAACCCAGGGCCGCTCCACGCCTCACCTATGCTCCCAGGTTTACTTGCACTGTACGAACTGCTTCCTAGACCAGACAGGACTCGGGTCTAAAAATTAGATTTGCTCCCTTTCCAGCTTCTTGACTGCATAATCATCTGTAGCAAACTGTTAGTCCCAGCTGGGCTTACCTTGACCCCTGCTACTTTGTCAAAGCTCATACCCTGCTATCAACATGTTGGTCCTCAAATCACTCTGGCTGATTTTAACAATGGCCAAAATGAAATTTAATAAGCAGAGCTAAGCTGATGACAGTTCCGGGGCGACTGGATATATTGGCAAATAACAGCGGAATGGTTGGGACTGCCTTTGCAACAACGGCCAATGCCTGCTTTTTTTTCCCCCTCGAGTTGGTTAACATACAGCGTAGTTAACTAACTACACTGTCTTGGCTTCAGGAACAGAACCCAGTGATTCATCTCTTACACATGACACCCTGGGCTCATCCCGACAAGTGTCCCCCCTAATGCGCATCACCCGTTGAACCCACCCCCTACCCCCCCAGCAACCCTCAGTTTGTTCTCTGTATCTGAGAGTCTCTTAGCGTTCGCCTCCCTCTCTGTTTTTTCATCTTATTTTTCCTTCGCTTCTCCTATGCTCATCTATTAAGTTTCTCAAATCCCACATAGGAGTGAAATTATATGGTATCTTTCTCTAACTTATTTTGCTTGGCATAATACATTCTAGTTTTAACCATGTTGTTGCCAATGGCAAGATTTCATTCTTTTTCATCACCTAGTATTCCATTCTGCTGTGTATACACACACACACACACACACACACACACACACACACACTCACACACCACATCTTTATCCATCATCAGGTGACGGACATTTGGGCTCTTTCCATAACCCAGCTACTGGTGCGGCCATTGCCTACTTACTGGGCACTGGCTAGGGGACAAGGAGACTGTCCCCACCCTCACTGAGCTCCCATTCCAGGAGAGGGAGACAGACCCTAGCCAAGGAAATAAGCAATTAGGGTCATTTGAGGGTCTGTTATTGCCGCCAGGGTGGCATGATGGGGGGCTGAGATGGAGGGGGGGCCATGGGTGGGTCGCCAGAACGGGAGCGGAGCCCTACAAAATGCAAAGGAGCCCTGCAGGAAGGACCAAGGGTAGGGGGCAGCCGGCAGAGGGGACAGCAAGGGCAAAGATCCACCGCAGGGAAATATTCTGCACACTCAGGGAGCAGGGAGGAGCTGGTGTGGCTGGAGCGTCAGGAGGGAGGCGGGTGGTGGTAAGTGATGAGGGAAGAAAGGGGCCAGATCACGGACAGTCTTCTCGGCTGCGGTGAAGAGTTTTGCTTTCGTTCCAATGAGTACAGGAAACCGTTTCAGGAGAGGAATGGGGCTTGAGGACCCGTGACGGAAACATCAAAAGTGCAGGCAGCTGATTCTTAGGGGGGGTGGCGGCGAAGAGGGGGGCTCACCAGGAGGCAGTGGCATTGCTTTCTCTCTTACACAAATTAATTCATTGAATCCCACAAACAACCACCCAGAGGAGCACCTATTGCCCGTTTTACAGATGGGGAGACTGAGCCTCGGAGAAGTTAAGCAACTTGGCTCTGGGAGCATACAAGCTGGTTGGCGATAGGGCTGACCTCAAAACCCAAGAGGTTTGACTCTGAAATCCACACCCTGCTGTGCCATATGACTTCTCACAATGAGTAGCTATGGAAGGAAGGAAGGAAGGAAGGAAGGAAGGAAGGAAGGAAGGAAGGCAGGCAGGCAGGCAGGCATGAATGAGACCTGGTCACACTGGGGAGCAGGGGGGGCATGGCTGCAGGAAGTTTAGTTAGGGGGCGACTGCAGTGGTCCAGGCAAGAGGTGAAAGGAGCCTGAACGAGACATGGGCAGAATCAGAGGAGTGGACGGAGGTAAGAAATACTTCAGAACCATGCTAATGCAGAAAACACTAGCTATAGGCTATTTAAATTAGCTAAAGTCAGTTAAAAAAAATCCAGCCCCTTAGTCACATGAGCCACGTTTCAAGTTCTCAGCAGCCATCAGCACACAAAGCCTTATTGGCCGGCACTGTTTTATTTATGTATTTTTTTTAATGTTAATGTTTATTTTTGAGAGAGAGAAAGACAGAGCATGAGCGGGGGAGGGGCAGAGAGAGGGGGAGACACAGAATCCGAAACAGGCTCCAGGCTCTGAGCTGTCAGCACAGAGCCCGACGCGGGGCTCGAACCCGCAGACCACGAGACCATGACCTGAGCCGAAGTCGGTCGCTCGACCGATGTTGTGGGGTGGTTCCCTTTTCATCCTCACGGCCTCTCCATAAACCTGGCTCAGAGAGGTTAAGTGACCTGTGCAGGGTCACACAGGTCGGAAGCCATCTGTAAGTAAGCCATACTCTTCCCTGCTCCTCTCTGGTACGACGTTAAATCCGTTCACTCAGCAGATGTGGACAAGAAATGCCACGTTCCTACAGATGCCGACGAGCAATGCTGTTTCTTCCTGGGAACCTTGGGAGGTGCGAGGCTCACACACACGCCTGGGGCACAGGTGCTCCAAAGGCTCCCGCCAGCTGCTCACTCTATGACCTTGTTTTATGTGCCTTTCTGTTTAAAGACCCTTTACCATATATATTGTTGATTCGCTAACATCGAACTCATGGCCAACAGCCCTGTAACTCATGTCTGAATGAAGGCCATCCAACCCATGAATTTTCTCTACCGGACATATCCAACCGTCTTGTGCTTAGGAAGCCAACACTTCAGGGCGCCTGGGTGGCTCGGCACCTTAGGCATCCGACTTCGGCTCAGGTCATGATCTCACAGCTCGTGATTTTGAGCCCCGCGCTGGGCTCTCCACTTTCGGGGCAGAGCCTGCTTCGGATCCTCTGGCCCCCTCTCTCTCTGTCTCTGTCTCTCTCTCTCAACGATAAATAAACATTTTTAAAAAAGGGAAGACAGCACTTCAGCTGGAGGCTTGGGGGGCATTATCAACAGCAAGGTCACCAACCAAAAGCCACAACAATGCAAAAACTGTGGTGCTAAATCTAGCATGTAAGGGACACTTGTTCACAGCCAGAGAGCTGAAACAAGGCGGCAGGGTTCCCTCAGCTGGCAGGCCACTCAGACTTTTCCTGGCTCTGCACGTGTCCTTGAACGCCCCCACAAGCACCATGAGCATCGGTTGGAGGTTACACATACATATCAGCAAGTAGCAATGAATTTGCAAATATGGCATCAGTAAATAATAAGGACCGATCGCACGTATATCCTTATATACACGCTTACATTGAGTTCTTAAGTCCGGAAACAATCAAAGCTACAATCCACGGGGCGGGGGGGGGGGGGTAAATAAAATACGGCATGTCTGGGCAGTCACTAGGAGGAGGGACGCTGGTGTATGTCTGATGAGATACAACACACTGCGAGGGCACTGCTGAGTAGAAAACACAAGGGCAGACCGCACGCACAGAAGGCAGCTGGATCCTCCTGGGGAGGGGAAAAGACCCGCATAGCCCCGGGAACACCAGGTCAGCGTTCTCCTGCGGCAGAAGTTGTCTGGGGCAGAACCACAGCCGCCCCTCGAATGGTGTGAGCCTTCCAATTTGCCACAGTCCCCACCACTCCCTATTGTGCTCCTGGCCTAACCCACCCCTTCCTGTCACCTGCCAGGCTCCCCTGAGCATCTGTCTCTGTCAATCCTGGTCTGGGGATACAAAGAATGTTTGGAAGCAGCTATCTGTAGAATCCCTGGCCACGCCTAACAATGCATCAAGATAATACGGACACACTGATCATGAATATGGATCGCTAGCATTCATTGTCACTCCGGACATTTCTTCCCCTTGCTTTCGCTTTCGTGTCTGAGCAGGAAGTGGCACTTGCGTTCGCAAGTAACTTACAAGTAACAATTCTGTTCGCTGCGCACAAAACGGCATCACCGGGCCCTGCTCTCAGCGCTTTCCATGAATTAACCCACTGATTCCTCACGACCGCCCTGTGAGGTGGGTATAGTTGTCCATTTTGCAGGTGAGGAGACTGAGGCTCAGACAGGGTAAGTGGCTCTCATGGCAGAGCTGAGTCCAGGACTCCCTTCTTCCCCGTCTAGCTCCCGGGCTGCCCCTAAAGTGAAAATCTAGCCTGTCCTAGAGCCAAAATGGCTTCATGCTGACCTGCTCAGGGCATCAAACTGTGGTGACAGTGTCACTTAGGAGCGTAAAGGACCCCAGTACCTCCCCCCGCAAAATGTTTTACTTCGTCAGCCAGGAGAGTCGGCTAACAGTCTGAGGACCCCCATCCCGGGCTGGGCTTGCTCCCAGTCGAGGCTCCCCAGGAGTTGAGACCAGGAGCCTCTCTTCAAGCCTTGCAGGCACAGGTAGCCCCAGAAGTCTTTCTGCCACGAAGCCTGCACCCAGGGGTCAGCAATCTGGGGGATGAACCAGACAGTCCCACTGCAAAGTGTGCATCAGAATCTCCAGGACCCCCTAGTCCTCCCCCAGCTCACGCCTCCCTCCCCTTCCGGGCTCCCAAACGGGCCCCAGAGGGGTGGCATTTTAGCTCCTTTCCTCTGCCGGCAGGGACCCTGCTCCCAGGGCCACGCCACCCCCTCTCCACCCCAAGGCAGACGGGCGCACGCAGTTCCGATCCAGCCATACCCTCGGCGTCCCCTGCGAGCATGCCTGTGACAGTGTTTGCCTCCCTCCCAGCTCGCTGGCTGGCCTACCCGCTTCTCGAGCGCCCCACACTAGATAAAAATGCGGGAGTGCCCAGCCCTGCCCCAGGCACCGAGTCAGAAGACGTGGTATATATACGCAACGGAATATTACTCAGCCATCAAAAAGAATGAAGGACGCCCGGGTGGCTGAGTCAGTTAAGTGTCTGACTCTTGGTTTCGGCTCAAGTCGTGATCTCACCGTCCGTGAGTTCGAGCCCCACATCGGGCTCTGCGCTGACAGCGTGGAGCCCGTTTGGGATTCTCTCTCTCCTTCTTTCTCTACCCCTCCCTGGCTCGTGCTGTTTCTCTCTCTCTCTCTCTCTCTCTCTCTCTCTCTCTCTCAAAATAAATAAATAAACTTAAAAAAAAAGAATGAAGTCTTGCCATTTGCAATGACATGGATAGAGCTACAAGGCAATATGCTAAGTGAAATAAGTCAACCAGAGAAAGACAAATATCATGGGATTTTACTCACAAGTGGAATTTAAGAAACCAAACAGATGAACATATGGGAAGGGGGGCGGTAGAGAAGAAAGGGAAACAGACCACAAGAGGCTCTTAACGATAGAGAACACACCCGGGGTGATGGAGGGGGAGCGGGGTGGGGGATGGGCTAGATGGGGGATGGGCATTGAGGAGGGCACTTGTTGCGATGAGCACCGCGGGTTGAATGCAAGTGATGAATCACTGAATTCTACTTCTGAGACCAACACTGCCCTGTATATTAACTAACTAACATTCAAATTAAAAAAATAATCAAGGGGCGCCAGGGTGGCTCTGTCAGTTAAGCATTTGACTCGAATCAAGCCATGATCTCATGGTTCGTGGGTTCAAATTGACCGCACAGAGCCCGCTTGGGACTCTTTCTCTCCCTCTCTCTCTTCCCCTCCCCCTCCAAATAGAGTAAATAAACTTTAAAATAAATAAACAAACCCTGACTCTGCCCCCCCCCCCAAAAAAAAAGTCTCCGGGTGAAGCCAGGGGATCAGTTTCTTGGTCTCTTGAACCAGTCACTAAGGAACTGATGTACAGCCACATCTGGGGACAGAAGTCTGGCAGGACCCACACCCAGGGGTACCTGAGATGGCTTTACGCAGGACATGGTCCAAAAGCAACCTGACCAGGAAAGGGGCGATTGGCTCAGATATCACTACCAAACCCAGAAGCTGAACCTGCGCCGGGTGATGAAGGTCATGTTAGGTCACCTGGATGTCACGTGGATGTGAGGTGCCCCCTGGCACGGTGGGGTGAAGGAGGCACCTCACTCCCGTGTCATTCTCCCCCAAAACCATGACCTCCGACTCATGACCAAGAACATCAGACAAATCCAGACGGAGGGACGTTCTACTAAATCCTCCATCAGTCCTCAAAATCAGCAGGGTCATGAAAACCAGGAACGCCCGAGAAACTGTCCCAGCCAGGGGACGCTCAGGCAGACATGATGATTCAATGTAATTCTGGATGGGATCCTGGACCAAGATAACACTGGAAAAACTAGTGAAAACTAAGGTCTACAGTTTAATTAATAGTAACATTCCAACGGGGCGCCTGGGTGGCTCGGTCGGTTAAGCATCCGACTCTTGGTTGTGACTCAAGTCACTATCTCATGGTTCGGGAGTTCAAGCCCCGCATGGGGCTCTGCAGTGACAGCACATAGCCTGCCTGGTATTCTCTTTCTCTCCCTCTTTCTCTGCCCCTCCCCTGCTCGCTCGCTCTCTCTCTCTCAAAAATTGATAAATAAAACATTAAAAAAAAATAGAGCAGGGTGCACCTGGGTGGCTCAGTTGGTTAAGTGTCCGACTTCAGCTCAGGTTATGATCTCAAAGTTTGTGGGTTTGAGCCCCGCTTTGGGCTCTGTGCTGACAGCTCGAAGCCTGGAACCTGCTTCAGATTCTGTGTCTCCCTCTCTCTGCCCCTCCCCTATTCATTCTCTCTGTCTCTCTCAAAAACAAAACCATTAAAAAGAGAGCAGAAGGGATAAGGGGAGACGGGGTAAAAGCAGGAAGCCTACATGGGAGGGAACACCGGCCATAGGTAAAGAACCCAGTGGAAAACCTTTGGAAACAGTGTAGTTTTATCAGAGGCAATGTTGTCCCTGGGCTCCAGAGAGTGGCAGAAGGCTGCTGTCAGCCTGAGTCACCTCCCCTGGAGGAGAGAATGACCCAACACTGGCATCTCCCACCACTGAGTCTGAGCAACCCAGTGGGAAGTACAGGGATGGGGGTTCCCAGGTGGCTCATGCAAGCCCCCCCCCAGACCCTAACAACACCAGCGTATGTCCCCAAGTGGCACCTCTGGGCCCCTTGAATGGTCAGAAAGATCTGATCTGCCTCTTGTCCACACCCTCACCCCAGCCTGTAAGGCCCTGCTCTCTGACCACATCCTCCTGCCCATCCCCTTCTGACCAGCCCTTTCGACTTCCTCTGTCCCCCAAAAGGCAAATGGTCCCACAGCCCATAAACTTTGCCCTTGCTGTTCCCCACATGAAACTCTTCTCCCAAAGTCTCCCAGGGTTTACTCATCACAAAGATTTGAGCTCGTGCTTTGTAAGTGGTTGAGCCAGCATGGGCAGGCTGCAGATCTTTTCCCCTAAGCCAATGCACTAAATATAAAAGCCACCAGCCCTGGGAATGGCTCTTCCTAGGAAGAGGGCTTCTTCTGGGGGACACGCTCAGGCCAAACTGATCTCTCAGTTTCTTAATTAGAACATGATGCATCTGACCCCAGGGCCTTTGCACGTGCTGCAACCTCTCCCCTCCCTTCTTCTTTGCCATTTCTGCCCAGCAGAAGAGGGGCACCTGGGTGGCTCAGTCAGTTAAGCATCCGACTCTTGACTGTGACTCAAGTCAGGATCTCATGGCTCGGGAGTTCAAGTCCCGCATCGGGCTCTGCGTCGACAGAACAGAGCCTGCCACAGCGCTACTTTGGAGAGGCGTTTCCTAGTTTCCCCGGTTAGAACAACTCCCATTTACACATTCTCCTAGTTCCTAATATATTTCATTCTTTGTAACTTTCACAGTTTGTCATTATACATTTACTTCGGTGATTTAAAAAGTGTGTATGTATTTTTTTTTCTAGTTTCTGAAAGGTCGTCCCTTCACAGGGTGAAGCAATAAATTCAAAGAGCATAAAAGACAAGTATGTGACTATTGTCCTCCTGCTGTTTCCCTCTTGAGAAAAGGGATCCTTGAGAAGAGGGATCCTGTTTATTTTGGGCTCATTCTCATCTGCCTAATGGTCACCAAGAGGCCTGGCCCACTCAGTCTGTTGGGTAACAAATGATGGAGGGAGTGATACAGGGGTTCAAGTGGGAGCGACGGGTATGGGCCTCTGGTTGCTGCTGTAACAAATTACTAGAAACTCGGCATCTGTGACCACACGACTGCGGCAGTCAGACGTCTGACACGGATCTCAGTGAGCGAAAACCAAGGTGTTGGCAAGGTTGTATTTTCTTCAATATTTATTTTTGAGAGAGAGACAGAGAGAGGGATCGAGAGTTTGAGAGAGAGAGAAAGAGAGAGAGCGCACTAGTAGGGGGAGGGGAGGGGGGGCAGAGGATCTGAAGCGGGCTCCGTGCTCACAGCAGGGCCCGATGTGGGGCTCGAACCCATGAACCATGAGACATGACCTGAGCCAAAGTTGGATGCTTAACCAACTGAACCACCCAGGCATCCCAGCTTGTATTTCTTCCTGGGAGCTCTAGGCAGGAGTCCAGCTCCTTGTCTTTTCCAGCTTCTAGAAGCTGTTCTCATCCCTGGCGTCCTCTCTCTTCAAAGCCAGCAACCTTAGGTCAAGTTCTCACATTGCATCTCTGGCCCTCTGCCCTGATGTCTCCCCTCTCTTCTACTTTTAAGAACCTTGTGATTATATTGGGCCATCTGGATAACCTTGAAAATCTCCCTATTGTAAGGTCAGCTGATTAGCAACCTTAATATCATCTGCAACCTTCACTCCCCCAGGCCACGTGACCTGCCATGGCCACGGGTTCCAGAAGTGAGGATGTGGAGATCACTGGGCGCCCATCGCTCTGCCCATGACAAGACGGGTTTTCCTGAATGTCAAAGATTCTCTGAATGGTTCTAAATTGAGTAGTAGCTTCTGACGACGTCTTTGGGCCTTCACCAAAGACACAGCGACCCCAACCACTAAATATGGCACGGATGTGGTTGACTGATCGTGAGAGTTTCGGGCAGTAGTTTAACACATGCCCAGATTTCCTCCCTCACAGAGATGCCCTCTCCCTTCACAGGGCTGTTTGGCAATTAGATGCAAATCCGTCTGTGAAATATTTGCTTCAGGGCCTGGCACGCAGTAAGCAAGCACCAAATGCTCGCTTTAGAAAGGCGGATAGTGCAGAACAAGATGGAACCAGGCATCACTGACGGGTTGGCTGTGCCGGTCTCAGCATGAGGCCATCCGCGGAGCAAACGCCGAGTTTGCTCTGGGCCAGCTCCCTCGAACGCATCAAAGAGCCCTGCCCTCAAGGACCTTTTTCTTCAGTAGGTTGGACCTCAACTGTAGAAAAACAGGAAAGACGAGTTCCACTTACGTGCACAGAATGGACTGGTCCTCTCGATCTGAGAACAGAAATGAAAAAGGCCGTGAATTAGAATCAGCTCCTAGCTAATGGCCCTCCCCAGCCCCCCTGCCCCCGTCCTAAACTCCTGCTCACTGGCCCCACCAAAGGTGGCAAGGGGCCAACTGGGCTCTTTGCTCAGGGCACAGGGGACAAGAGCAGAGCCAGGAGGGCAGCAAAGCCCTTTTAGATACTCTTCCCTACCCCTGAGAGTCCTGGAGGCGGCCCCAGAAGGCTGCTGGAGTCTGACTAGTTCAGAAGGCAGTGGGCATCCCAGCCCCACCAGCTGTGGGGGGTGTCCAGGAGCTCACTCTGCCAGATAGAACAGACTGGGGTCCCACTCGGCCACTTTCCAACTCTGTGGCGTTGGGTGAATGGTCTTAACCCCTCCGTGCCTCAGTTCCTGCACCTGGAATGTAGGGAAGTGGACAGTTTGGGTTTGAAAACCTAACATTTTCCTTTTCTGGGAAGACCATCCCATGTTCCTCTAGGAGACGCGCCCCCGGCCCCACCCCTGGCATCATATACCCCATTTTGGTGGGGCGGCCCCACTCGGTCCCCCAGCCACGTGGATGGGGACGCACAGCAGGTGGACAGAGCCCCGAGGGGCCTTACTTCCTGCCCCCAGATCCCAAGGAGCCCGTCCCCGCCATTTCTGAGGCCGGATCCCCAGTCTTCCCACCCGATCTGTGAGCCCCCTGATAATCCTGCATTCATTCCTGTCCCAGATAAGGTGCCAAGTTGGTCTCCGTTGCTGACCACCAGAGAACCCAGGCAGGGGACACAGGGCATCGTGAGATTAAACACGATCAAGCAAACATTACAGATCACCTTCTGCTCTTAAAGTGGCCTCAGAGGATGGAGCCAGGCTCCGGAACCCACTTCCTCTGCTACGAGGGATACTGGGAGAGTTACGGACACCTTCCATCCTTGGCGAATCAACCGTAACTGAGAAATCAGAGCATCCTGTCTGCCGACGGGCAACAGCAGAGTGGAAGGCATTTCTGAAATCCACTCTATGGATCCCCCTCTCCATCTGCACCTCGCCAAAGATCTCCCTAGATCTTGTCCCATCCCCCTCCAAACCCCTCTCACAGCGATCTTCCTGATGCACCGAGCTGCCGATCACTCTGCGACTTAACGCTCTCCCACTTTAGAAGTTTGTCAAAGAGTCCAACATAAATTTACCATGTGGTCGGCTCTCCAGTTGTTGGCATATACCCAAGAGAACTAAAAGCCCGTATCTCTGCAAGACGGACCCCTGAACATTCACAGCAGCATTATCGTAAGAGCTAAAAAGTGGAAGGGACCCAAATGCCCGTCACCTGGTGAATGGATAAACAACAGGTGGTCTATTCATACAAGGGAATATCATTCAGCCATAAAGAGAGTGACGTACTTGTCACCCAAGCTACAACACGGATGACCCTTGAAAATACTGTGCTAAGTCAGACACAAGAGGCCACATGTTGTAGGACTACGTTTACACAAAATGTCCAGAGTGGGCAAATCCATAAAGTCAAAAAGCAGATCAGCAGTTGCCCGGGGCTGGGGGTGGGGTGACTGCAAATCAGCATTTGGGGTTCTGAAACCGGATTAGGGTGATGCTTACATAATACCATCGGTTTACTAAAAACCTCTGAAGAGTTTACCCTTAAAATGGGTGAATTTTTGGTACGCAAATATTATCTCAATAAAGCCGTCTTTAAAACGCCAGTGCCCTGGGGCACCTGGGTGGCTCAGTCGGTTACGCGTCCGACTTTGGCTCAGGTCATGATCTCACAGTCTGTGGGTTCGAGTCCCGCATTGGGCTCTGTGCTGACCGCTCAGAGCCTGGAGCCTGCTTTGGATTCTGTGTCTCCCTCTCTCTCTGCCCCCCTACTGCTCATGCACTGTCTCTCTCTCTCAAAAACAAATATTGAAAAAAAAAAATAAGCCAGTGCCCTTAGAGAAGACCCGTACTCCAGAGCAGGGCACCCAAGGCCTCTGGTGACCAGCCCGGCCCACCTCCCAGCCTCGGCGCCCATGCGTCCTTTACTTCAATGTGCAGTGACCCCACGAAGCATATTCTTGCTTTTGTTCAGATCGCTCCTGCTGCATAGGCCTTCCTTTCTTTGTTTCCTGACCACCTCCTGGTCCCTCAGCCTCAAAGATGACACCTCTTCCAAGAAGCCTTCCCCATGGAGAGGGAGCCAGGGGATGGCTTGGCTGTAAATCTCCTTCAACAATGTCAACCTTGCACAGATAGCTAACCTTGCTAGAGACACTAAGCCCCAAGAAAAGCCTCCGGCCCCCTCAGTAATGTCGGCCTCCAAGCTCCTCCCAGGCAGACCTTCAGGAGCTGTCACTGGTTCCTGCCCTTCCCTAAGACAGATAGGACATTTCGTGGCCCTGGTCCCATGGTAGTTGTGCTCCCCAAGCACTCGGTCCCAGGTGGGCTTTTTTCCATTGCTTGTGTCTGTGCCCCCACAGGACCATGAGATCCTCAGGCAGAAGCACCCAGTTCTGGAACTCTCTTCCTTCAGTTTCTAGACCTCCCAGCTCCCCAGCCCTGAGCTCCAGATACAGAAAGTTTACCTTGTTAAAGCCACCCCCCAACCTAGAAGAAGGGCACTTCTTGATGGGGAAGCTCAATCTAGGTGCGAAAAATTGACTTGTTTATTCATTCATTCAACAGATACTTTCAGGGTATCTACCATGTATCAGACATGATGGCGAGCCCTAAAAATATCCCATAGTAGCAGGTAATACATAGCACTTCCTCTGTGCCAGGCCTCGTTTGAAGCACTGACCTGTTTTAACACATTCAGCCCTCGCACACCCTAGAGATAGGTTATCTTATTCCCATTACACAGATGAAGAAACTGAGGCACACAGAAATCTTAAAAGTTGCCCACAGTTACACAGCAGTGGATGAGGCAGGATCTGAACCCAGCACCTACTATTTATTGGGACAGACACAGTGGCAGGCACTTCCTACGTGTGACCTTTGATCCCGACCCTTTCCAGGTTGAGGTAACAGAGGGTGGGTGGCCCAAAGTGACACGGCCACTTCGGTGACCGACTAGGGTTTTGAAGCACTATGGGTCAGAGTGTGGGCTCTTTCTGCTTCCTGCAGTACAGGAGATAGAGCGTGGGTCCTGAGGGGCTCAGGCTGCAGGGGATCTGGGAAGGTGCTGGAGGACAAGGCAGCTTGGGGAGACCAGCACGGACCCAGCCACGTGAAGGAGTGAGGGCTATTCCCAGGCCAGGAAAAAGCTATGCTCAAGTCTAGGTGGGAGAAGGAACCCAGGCATGAAAGGGTCTCTGCATTGGAAGGATCCACTTCCCAAGAATTGGATCCTAAATCTGTAAACCTGTCCTACCACCACTGTCATGGTCGGTCTAAGAACCATCTCATGCAGCCCACATTGTCTATCTCCCTATACTGGAAACAAGTTTTACTGTGGAAGTGGGGGCTTGTATGTTTTGTTTAACATTGTATCTCCAGCACCTGGATGGACGGATGGATGGATGCATGCATGCATGCATGCATGGACAGATTAATTGGTAGATACATGGATGGATGGACGGATGCATGTATGTATGTATGTATGTATGTATGTATGTATGTATATATGTATGTATGTATGGATGGATGGATGGACAGACGGGTGGACGGATGGATGGATGGACGGATGGATGGATAGATGCATGGATAGATACATGGATGAACAGATTAATTGGTAGATACATGGATGGATGGATGGATGGATGGATGGATGGATGGATGGATGGACACATGGATGGATGGATGGATGGATGGATGGATGGATGGATGGATATATGGATGGACAGATTAATTGGTAGATACATGGATGGCTGGATGGCTGGATGGGTGGGTGGATGGATGGATGGATGGACACATGGATGGACGGATGGATGGATGGACAGACGGATGGATGGAACTGGAGAATGCCATTCCTGTGTGTCACTGGGGAGCAGAGAGGACAGTAATGACCCTATCTAGAGGGGCCATTTATGTCACAGAAAGATGTGGCCCACCACGGGGCAAGATGAATGGGATGAATGAGCAAGCTCCATGGATCCTATGCCACCTCCAGTCAGTCTTCCTTTTCTTCTCTCAGATTACAGACGGACATCTTGGTGGCCTGGTCGAGCCAAACCCTCACAGCAAAAGGCAGAAGTACCAAAAGACTATTTATTTTGTCTTTCTTGCTCTCACGTTTTCCACCTTGAGGTGGTAGCATGGGCCTCAGCTGCCTGTGAGGGCCACGTTCAGGGGGTGTGGAGACACTCCATTCAGGCAAGCCCGACCTCTGAGCTGAGGCTAAGGGAAGGCCCTTGCAGGGAGAAGGGCCCCAGGAACCCGAAGGACAGAGAGACAGAGCGCTCCCCTTCCGCATCGGAGCTCCCTCACCACACAGTCCCCTCTTCCAGTATAGCTGTACTGACTGCTACCTACACCCCCATCTTCTTCTTCGATTCCTGGCCGCCCCATACCTTTCCAGAAACACCCACACCTGTGTCTAAAGACAGACGCCCAAGTTGGTTACTCCAACAACATCAGTAGTAGCAAAGGCCAGAAGCAGACTATTTAACTGGCCCGTCCACTGAAGAAGAGTTAGTTAAATAACTGTTAGTATTTAAATTCTGGCACTGCCGTCTTATGGCACATTAGGCAGCCAGGAAAAAGAACCAGGGAGGCGTTTACAGACTGACGCAGAACACTCTCTATACCAAGATATATTAAGCTAAAAATCAAACAGCTAGGAAACACAGCACTATGACTTTTGTGTTTTAAAAAGAGGAATATACATACACATGCATGCAGACACATGCCCACACACACACGTACGTGTATATGCACACGCACCCTCAGATACTTGTATATGCATCAGATATATTGCAAAGACACACTCTAGATGTGGCCAACAGTGGCTGTCCCCGAGGGGAGGGTCTGAGGGACTGAGAATCAGAACAGGAGGGACCCTTCCTGTCACTCTGTCTGCTTCTAACCTGGTCATGTTGGTGATGGGAGCAGGCATAACCATTCCCTCATTCCACCAAAGAATGGTCAGTGAAAAAATACTCTTTACTGCCCTTGAGGAAACCATTCTAACCCCAAACCTTAGGACAGAGGAGAGGAACAGTGGTCACCCACGATGCCCCCCAGCGGCTCCCCCCTCCAGAGTGCTCAATGCACCTGTGTGGAGCTCCTTCGGGACAGCGACCCATCCAATTCCCATGGCAGCCCCGGAGGTGGGCACTGACATCACCCCCATTGTACAGATGAGGAAAACAGAACGCAGAAGTGGGGTGACCGGCCAAGGTCACCGTGGCCTCCCAAAAGAGAGGTCTGCTCCGAAACTCAGAAGGTGACCTTATTTAGAGAGAGGGTCTCACAAGCGGAATTAAAGGATCTCCAGATAAGATGACTCCGGACCTGGGGTGCAGCCTAAACTAATAACGGGTGTTTTTATTTCTAAGAGAAAGGAGGATGACATTAGAGACACAGGGGGAAGGAGGAGGCAGAGGCATAAAGAAGGAGGCAGAGCCCGGAGTGACGTGTCTGCAAGCCCAGGACTGCAGGCCACCACGAGGAGCCACGAGACAGGCATGGCCCAGATTCTCCCCCAGAGTCTCCAGAAAGAGGCAATCCCACCAACGCCTTGACTTCAGGCCAGCAGAGGCATGGGAGAACCAATCCCATGGTTTTTGGCCACGACATTTGCAGCTGCTTGTACAGCCGCCCTAGAGAACGGGCACAGTCGCATCCAGATGGCCAACAGGTACATGGAAAGATGCTCAACATCACTCATCATCTGGGAAATACCAATCGAAACCACAATGAAATACCACCTCACACCTGTCAGAAGGGCTGACATTGACAACTCAGGCAACAAGAGATGTTGGCGAGGATGCGGAGATGTTGGCGGGAATGCAAGCTGGTACAGCCCCTCTGGAAAACGGTGTGGAGGTTCCTCAACATATTAAAAACAGAACTACCCTACGACCCAGCAATTGCATTCTTACGTATTCACCCAAGGGATACAGGAGTGCTGATTCATAGGGACGCGAGGGTATTATGCTACGTGAAATTAGTCAGAGAAAGACAAATATCCTAAGACTTCACTCCTATGTGGAATTTGAGAAACGTAACAGACGAACATAGGAGAAGGAAAGGAAAAATAAGATAAAAACAGAGAGGGAGGCAAACCATAAGAGACTCCTCAATACAGAGAACAAACTGAGGGCTGCTGGAAGGGGGTCGGGGGATGGGCACTGAGGAGGGTACTTTTCGGCAAGAGCGCTGGGTGCTGTATGGAAGTGATGAATCACTGGGTCCTGCTCCTGAAGCCAAGGCTACACTGTATGTTAACTAACTTGAATACAAATTAAAAAGAAAGAAAGAAAATGAAAATGAACACGGTTTCACAGCTAGCAGGTGGCAGGCTGGGACTCAAACCCACGGTCTGTGGGACTCCAAACCCTTTGCTTTTTTGCCACGGCACCGTTCTTTTCTTTCTTCGGAGAACCCACACTTGTGGACTGGTGGCACTTCATCCGGGGGAAGAACAGAAAAAAAACCTTCAGCCTCCCCAGGGCACTGTGGAGAGAGACCGAAGTCAGGGTCACCCCTCCTTATATCTGGGAGATCGGCAGAGGGAGGTGCCTGGCATTGACACAACCACGGGCTCCTTGTTCTGCAATCAGGGAATACGGATGTCTGTGCCTCCAACTTCCCCCCAGGAGGAGAATCTGCTCGGGAACAGAGCAAAGTAAGAAACCCATTAAACACAGACTGAGGAAGCAGGCATGGAGGAGAGGAACCAAGAAGCCTGTGATCAGAGCCAGGCAGGGAGAGACCGCCCTGGGGCTGGCCCGCACAACCTCCACTCTTTTCAGGAACGATTCTGCGACTAACAACGGAGGGGCTATCTCGATGCATCTGCTTCAGGGGAAAAGGCAGACTTTCCCGGCAGCCCTGGGAGATTTATAGGGTCAGATGCCTGTCCTGGGGCCTTTCCCCCGCAAGGTCCCCAGGAGAGAGGCAGCAGGTCCTAGGGGAAGGCTTAGAAGCTGCCAGGGAGGCTCCACGCTGGGGGCTGCCGGGGACCTCTGGCCGGAGACATTCCCATCGGAAACACACGGCCTCCAAGCGTGGGAAGCTGATAGAGCGACGGCTACGGGCACCAAGAGGGCTTCAAACGGGCACCGCATACCGACCCGCGACTTCCTGGCTCGTCCCGCCTCCTTCCTGAGCCTGGGCTTGTATCTGACACAACAGAGCAGAGCCCTCTGAACGCGGGGAGCAGGGTCCCCTCCGAGCTCTGCACTCCCTGCTTCTTCTGTTCACGCCTCCCTCTTCCTGCCTGATCCGTTCTCTTTCTTCTTCTTTTTGCCATTGAGGTGAAATTCACATAACACAAAATTAACCGAATGAAGCGAATGATTCAGGGGCGTGTGGTCCATTCACAGCATTGCGCACATCTAGTTCCAAAACTAGCCCCAAATAAAGCCCCTACCCATTCAGGAGGCACCCTTCACGCCATACCTCCCACACCTGCTGGCAGTCACTTCACGTAAATACAACGGTACAGTATGGAGCCTCCTGTGTCTGGTTTCTTTCATTTAGCACGACGTTTGCGAAGTTCACCCCTGTTGTGATATGTATCAGAATCCCACTCCCTCTTAGGACTGAATAACATTCCGCTGTACGAGTAGAGCACATTTTGCGTATCCATTCATCCATTGATGGGCATTTGGGTTGTTTCCACCTTTGAGCTGTTGTAAATAGTACTGCTCTGAACATCCAAACACAAATTTTCACTCGAGTGCTCGTTTTCAATTCTTTGGGGTACACACCCCAATCCATTCTTGAAATGGCACCTTGAAAGTCACCTCTTCTATGATTTTCTCTGACGCTATACCTCCCTGCACTTCAGTTGGAGGCCTTTCAACTGCATGCCCCGTCTGGGGCTACCAGGGGCAGTGGTTCAAGTTGTACACTGCATAACGCTAAGGGGAACCATTCACACTGGTCATTATAGATTTGTATATTTATTAAAACAATGTGGCAGCAGATGAAGGAAAAGTGCCTCGAGAAAGGGGCGCCTTTTTCTATTTCTATAAGGACACCACATGGCCTAGTGGTGGCCCTGGCTGTGACAGTCCAAAAGTTCCCTCCGCTGTAGCACTTAATTTCACTGTGATCATTGTTTCAACCTCAATACTTCTTAGCGAGGAAGAGTACAGATTATCTGGAATAGTGATGGGCCATGTAACAGGCAGAATTTTTCTCTTCCGCCTTAGTAAAACTTATGCTACTTTCTATTATTTATAATAGCCCCAAAGTAGAGACAATAAAGACATCTGTCGACTGCTAAATGGATACCCAAAATGCAGTGCATCCATACAATGGAGTATCGCTCAGCCATAAAGAAGAAATAAAGCCCAGACACTGGACACAATGTGGATAAAGCCTGAAGGAAGCCATGACGCTCAGGGCAAGAAGCCAGGACCACATAGTGTCTCATTCATCCCACAGATAGGATATTTCCAGAACAGGCAAATCTAGAGACACAGAAAGTAGACGAGGTATCCCGTGGAACTAGAGGCACGACTGGGAAGTGACTACCCACGGGCACATGATTTCTTCGTGGGGTGAGAGAAATATAAAATTAGATGGTGCTGTGGGGCACCTGGGCGGCTCAGTTGGTTAAGTGTCCAACTCTTGATTTCAGCTCAGGTCAAGATCTTGCGGTTCGTGGGACGGAGCCCCGAGTTGGGCTCCACGCTGACAGCTTGGAGCCTGCTTGGGACTCTCTCCCTCCCTCTCCCTCTCTCTCTGCCCCTCCCCTGCTCACGTTCACATGAGTCTATACACACATGCTCTCTCTCTCTCAATATAAATAAACGTTTTAAAAATAAATAAAGCATACCACAATAAACCTTTTTAAAAACACTATGTTAATTTTACACCATCTCTGAATTAAGAGATCGGACTCCTTCAACAGAGCTATTCATTTTTCGGAGGTTTCAAAACTGCTTTTCACGCTTCTCCTACTAGCCTGTGAGCTGCTGGAGGTCAAGGGCTGGCCCTGATTCCGGGGGCCGGGAACAACGCCGGACACATAGGAGGTACTCAAGAAATGCTAACTGACTGGCATCTCGCTCTCTCTAAGGCAGTTGAGACCGAAGCAATGGGAAACACTTATGTCTGTGTTCACATAACCCCTTGGCAAACAAGTCCTGACCCCCGACTGTGTGCCAGCCACCGGAAACCTCAAGTTCACTAAGACCTACTCAGTGTGCTTTTGAGAGACTGACGATCCAGTGTGGGAGTCAGATGGGTAGAGCAATGACTTCAGAAAGTGAGGAAATGCTGCGGGCACCTGGGTGGCTCAGTCGGTTAAGCGTCTGACTTTGGTTCAGGTCATGATCTCACGGGTCACGAGTTCAGACCCCGCGTCGGGCTCTGTGCTGATGGCTCGGAGCCTGGAGCCTGCTTCGGATTCTGTGTCTCCCTCTCTCTCTGCCCCTCCCCTGCTCACACTCTGTTTCTCTCTCTCAAAAAATGAATACACATTTAAAAAACATTAAAAAATAAATATATAAAGCGAGCAGATCCTACGATGGGTATTTGCCCAAAATACTGTGTAAGACAACTAGCTTGGCAGCTGCCTGAGAGCCAACAAGTCTTCTCAGCTGAAGCGATTCTGCGCTACCTGGAGAAAGATGTGTAGCGTTTCCCCAGGAGGAGACACCAAAAAAGCAGAGCATCTCAAGCACGGGGCCTGCGCCACAGTAGGTCAGAGATGGAAGGGACACCGTCCGGGAGCAGAGATCTGCAGGGCCGGGGCTGGCATGCCAAGGTCGCTCAGCCCAGAGACCCGGCGTTCCCCTCACCTCACACGCACCCCTGCACGCCCCTCCCTCCCCCACACTCGGGGTCCGGCCTTGGGCGTGCAAGTCTGCGAGTGAGATTTCCGAGCAGATGACGGGCTCCAGCGGTCCCTCCCCCGAAGCTGGCCTGAAGATTCTCAGGGGACGCCCAGCCCCCCACAGACCAGCTATTTCGGCCCGATCCCAAACACAAGCTCATGGTTTATGGCTGGGAAGCCAGAGGCCTGCAGGCTGACCATAAAAGGAGAAAACAGACCCAGGCTCACTGCTTCTTTTCCTTCCCATGCCAGGCTGCTGTGGGACCCAGCAAGAGGGCAGCGGCCAAGCCTGTGTCCCTTAGGGTCACCACTACCCACCCCGCCGCCCCTCACCGCAGCCAGTCAAGAAGGGAGGACACAGGCCCCACCGTGTGCAGAAGAGAAGGAGCCCCCCTAGTGCCACGTGTGAAGGCCATTGTCAGAGGATTCCAGACCCACGGTGAACGTCAGTGCTGGGCCTCAACTGCGGGTCCTGGCATGACAGCTAATGCTAATTACACCTGCTGCGAACAGGCACCATGCTCCCCGTGCACTTGTGAACCCTTGCAACAACTGGGGTGGGCACAGTGATTAGCCTCACGGGGCAAGAGAGGAAACTGGGGCACAAAGGAGTGGGTGCATCGGCAGAACAGGGATTGGAACCCAGCTCAGGAGCTGATGCCCGAACCCACCACCCTGGAGGTCAGGGCCCTTCTCTTTCTCTGGTCTTGGTCTGCCACCTTCTCCCCCAGCAGAGTGGGCAGCAAGAGATTCTGAGTGGGAAGAGACATACTCTGAGGGTTCATGCAGGACCCAGCAGGAATTTTCCAGACCTACCCAAAGCTCTGGCATCTTTTTGTTTGTTTACTTATTTTGACAGAGAGGAAGCGAGCAAGGGGGAGCAGAGAAAAGGGGAGAGAGGGAGGGAATCCTCAATGCCAGGGCAGAGCCTGATGTGGGGCTTGAACCCACCCACTGTGAGATCACGACCAGAGCCAGAATCAAGAGTCAGATGCTTAACTGACTTAGCCACCCAGGCGCCCCAGGTCTGGCGTCTTTTCTTTTTTAATTTTTTAAGAAAATTTTTCATCTTGGGGCGCCTGGGTGGCTCAGTCGGTTGAGCGGCCGACTTCGGCTCAGGTCATGATCTCGCGGTCCGTGGGTTCGAGCCCCGCGTCGGGCTCTGTGCTGACAGCTCAGAGCCTGGAGCCTGCTTCGGATTCTGTGTCTCCCTCTCTCTGACCCTCCCCCATTCATGCTCTGTCTCTCTCTGTCTCAAAAATAAATAAACGTTAAAAAAAAGTTTTTTTTAAAAAAGAAAATTTTTCATCTTTATTTATTTTGAGAGAGAGACAGAGGGTGAGCAGGGGAAGGACAGAGAGAGAGAGGGAGACACAGAATCCGAAGCAGGCTCTGGCATCTTTAACAGCAGACGTGGCCAGGTGGCGGGTGGGACGCGGGAAGGCCGATATTTTCACGGTCAGCACAGAGCCCAGCACAAGGCTCGATCCCACAAACCGCGAGATCACGACCGGAGCTGAGATCGAGAGTCGGAGGCTTAACCGACTGAGCCACCCAGGCGTCCCCCTGGAAGTCCCTTACATAGCACGTGTGTTTGTGCAATGATTTGATGAATACCTGCCTTCTCCCTCCCCTTGTCTGTCCCCACGGAGTAGACTGTGCCCCCCCCCCACCAGCCCACCCCCCCCACAGCGGGGCCTCGGTTAACACTGTTGAATCAAAGGCGACCAGGGATTTCCTCTGGGGTTGGGAGGACAGAGAGGGAGGAGGAGGCCGGAGCGTGCGTTTCTCATCAGCGATTATCAGCCAGAGCTCCCCAAGTCCCTTGAGCATGCCTGCTCCTTCAACTCAGTGTTTACTGCTTGTTAAAAAATAAACAAACTCTCCCTAGCTCTCTCCCCTCCGTGTAAGACACCACAGGGCGGTCCCTAAAAGGCTCATCAGACGATCCTCTATGCTTCCGCATTTCCTGGCAAAGAACGTGAACTGCCCATGACAACTCAGCACCGACCTTGCTTGGTCACGGCGTGTCAGTGAGGACCGAGTCAGGCAGATGGAGCCACCCCCCCACCGCCCTGCCAGGCCAGACACAGAGCCGCGACAAAATCTCCAAGAGGCCGAAGACCACGCATCCGGTCCCCTCTCTGGGGGCGCGTTGTAGGAACACGGTCTCTGGGGCAAAACGACTTGACATGACTTCCTGGTCCCGCCTCTTGGGCAAGACACTGTTCTTTTGAGGAGAAGAGGGATAAAAATCCATACCCTTCAAGGATATGGAAACAGTGATGCCAGACTGGATGCACAAAGCTGACAATTAACCCACAGCACATCGGAGAACGCAGCGCTCGCTAGGCTCGTCACCAGAGCCATCATCAACGTCATCCAAAATAGTGAGCCTGCCAAGGCGTCTAGACGGCAGTGATTCTGTCCCAAGAGGATGAGGTATTAGGCCAGGTCCGGCCCTTTCTAATGGGAAGGCCCAAGCTAGGCCCTTAGCCTCCTGGGGCCTCAGTTTCCTGGTCTGTTAAATGGGGGCAACGGCACTTTGGTACCACACCACCGCCGAGGGAAAAATCAATGTTTTGAGGGTGGCAGAGGGTGACATCTCCAGCTGCACAAGGGCTCAAGGGCCAAGTCACCTGGTACGCTGAGTCTCCTTTTTGTCTAACGGGGAGGCTGTTCTGCGGGAGGGTGCTGCCCTGCGTGGTGCTGGAGAGGGCCGAGCCATGCAGGCTTTACAGAGCAGTGAGCCGGGGCAGGGGCGGGGGGTGGAGGGGACATGGGTGCCCTTCCTCTCTCTGCCAAGTTCGCAGAGCAGCCCTTGGGGGGGTGTTGGTGACCCTGAGCTGCCCCCCACCCCCCAGAGCCCGCCAACCACGGACAGAGCGATGCGACCGAGTGTGGGAACTTGCAAAGCAAGAGAGCCTAGAGGTTAGGTCACCCCACCTCCCAGATGGCCCTCCAGCTTAAAGAGGGTTTGAGCTGACAGAGGCCAGCTGGCTGTTGTTTCTTTTCTAATCCCCTGAGAATGGCCGCTTGGTGCTAATTACACGAGGACAAAACGCGTCCAGACGCGATCTTGCATGGGGTAACACATCCTGAGGGCTGTACTCAGCACATCAGAATGAAATCCTATGCGCCCTCCACACTCTTCCCCCCCACCCCCACCTGCAAACCACTGCAGGGGAGGCGGGAGACCCAAAGTGCTACGTCAAGGGTGGTGTTTTCCCCACATGTATCATGTTAATTTGCCCCAGTCAACAAACTGTCCTAGGCAGCCCGGGCTTCAACACCCTGACCTGTAATAAGATAGACCGTCTAGGAGCAAACAGTCTTCCATGGGGGTACAGTCGGGGGCTCAGTACAGCAGCTGGAGCCCCCCACTGACCAGGCGAGCCTTCAGCTTGGGCGTCAGATAAACCCAAGTTCAAATCCAGCTCTGACATGTTTGGGACTTTTGGCAAGTTCTTCTCCTCTCTGAGCCTCAGTTTCCCCAGCTATAAAAGGAGGATAATAATGACACCCGCTTGGGGCACCTGGGTGGCTCATTCGGTTAAGCGTCTGACTTCAGCTCAGGTCATGATCTCACGATTCGTGGGTTCGAGACCTGTGTCAGGCTCTGTGCTGACAGCTCGGAGCCTGGAGCTTGCTTCGGATTCTGTGTCTCCCTCTCTCTGCCTCTCCTCCGCTCATTCATTCCCCCTCTCTCTCTCAAAAATAAATAAACATTAAAAAAAATTAATATTAGCACCTGCTTCCCATGTTGGATTATCTGACAACTCACATAACCACAGGCCCATGTGCACATGCACACACGGGAAGGAATGAAGGGAAATATAATGAAAAATTTTGGAAGGGCACAGTATTTGCTGTTTCATGAAAACCAGCAAGGAAAATGTTATGGTGAAACATAAAAACTTTGTTGGCCTTCCTGGCTTTACAATTTAGTATTGCTTGTATTCTAGTTTACATATGTGGGCACTATAATAGTTTCAAGGCTTGATTTTATTTTTTTTTTAATGTTTATCTACTTTGAGAGAGACAGTGCAAGCAAGGAAGGGACAGAGAGAGAGGGAGACAGAGGATCTGAAGCAGGCTCCGGGCTGACAGCAGTGAGCCTGATGTGGGGCTTGAACTCACGAACTGGGAGATTACCACCTGAGCTGAAGTTGGACGCTCAACCAACTGAGCCACCCAAGCACCCCAAGGTTTCATTTTAAAGATCTTAATCTGATCCTGTCCGCCTTGTAGGTTTGGGGTAAGGATTGATAGAGAATGTTCCCAGAAAGCATAGGGCAAGCACACAATAAAAATCCACTATTATCCTTATCACCACTTTGGAAAAGAAGGTTTGAGAGAGTTTCCATTGAAGGAGAGTGGGTTGAACACATGCATTTAGGCTCCTTCCTCCCCAAACCTGAGTGAAATGACAGTAAAGGGATTTTTCAAACACACGTGGAGCGGGTGAAATGAACCAGAGAGGAGAGAGTAAATAGCAATGAAATCTGGGAAGCCAGAAAACAGGATGAGTGATGGCAGTCCCAGGGAAGAAGTGTGAGCTGACAATGGAGAAGACTGGAAGAAATGTGATTTCATCCCAGAATCCCCTGTGCATCCTCCCTCTCCCCCTCCACTGGCCAAACCTCAGTAACCAGCTGCACCAGGGGGTCTCTGGAAGAATGGGTGAAGGAGCACTTATAAACATGAGGATGAGCTCAAAGTCGGCTTGAGAAGCTGCTGGAAAAGCCAGATACCTTCCACACTCCCTGCAGCCAAATGGTTGCCCTTCCCACAGCCCACAGAAAGGGGCAGATTTTATTCTCTGGAGAGCATTAAACAGAGAGTCCCTGGCCTGGGGTGCACCAGGGACCATATGGAAAGGAAAACGTGCAAGTTTCATTCCACAGTTTGAAGCCCTTAGCCTCTTAACTAGAGTTGCAAAATACTGGTATACAGGGGCGCCTGGGCAGCTCAGTGGGTTAAGCATCTGACTCTTGATTTTGGCTCAAGTCATGATCTCACGGTTCATAGGATTGAGCCCCATGTTGAGCTCTGCTGTTGGCACAGAGCCCGCTTGGGATTCTCTCTCTCCCCCTACTGCCCCTCCCCCTCTTACTTGCTCGCACCCATGCGCGCTCTCTCTCTCTCTCTCTCTCTCTCTCTCTCACACACACACACACACACGCAACCAAAATGACTGTGGACAGATCTTGACCCTCCAGGCAGAAGACAACACAAATCTTCCCTGAAAAATCTGATCAGCCCAAGGAAAGATGCAAAGAGCAGCTAGAAGTGCCCCAGGGAATAGCCAAGCTCATCCCCAGCAAGCTATTCGTGCAAGTTCAGAGCGCCCATCACTGCTGTGGTGCCCATGCACTGATGCATCCCTGATGCACGGATAGCCAAGAATCAGCAAACTTCTGAAGAAAGCTATTAATATGTCAGACAGAAATGGAAATAAGTCAATAGGAAAAGAACCATCCTGGAGGTAACAGACTCAACATGGAGACGAATCCTCCAAGGAAAAGGACATCACATCACATGGGGAAAAAATGCTATAAGAAATATTCAGGAAACAAAATAGAGTTCTTAGAAGTTAAACACACACACACACACACACACACACACACACGAACAGAAATTAAAATTTAATGGAAGGTTTGTAAGACAAAGTTGAGGAAAGTGTCCAGAAAAGGATAAGAAGATGAAAAAGGGATAGTGCCAGAGTTCAATTCTGGACATGAGAAAACTTCTAGAGAAGCAGAACAGCGAATACAGAGAAGAAAGAAATCATCAAGGTAGTAATTCACGAAAATGTCCCAGAACTTAAGGCCATGAGTTTACAGATTAAGAGGGTCCATGAAGTCTCCAGCACAATGGGTGAAAACAGATCCATGACAAATCCCATCATCATGAACAGGGGGATAAAGAAGGGTCTAAAAGCCTCCAGAGAAGGAGGGGAATAAATTGGTCACACACAAACGATTAAGAATCCGATTGGCTTTTATCTTCTCAAAAATGACACAAGCTAGAAGACTGTGAAGCGATGCCTTCAAAATTCTGAAAGAAAACTATTTGTTGCTTGAAATTTTAAACCCAGCTAAACTAGCCGTCACATATTAGAGAAGTATCAAGTCTTCAGATGAGATATGCAGGATCTCAATCTGCCTCATACACATCCTTTCTTGAGAAGGTACTAGAAAAGGTGCTCCATTTAAACAGCACAGCAAATCAAGGAAGAGGAAGGCATGAAACCAGGGCCAAGGAATCCACCAAGAGAGCAGTGAAGTGAATTCCAAGCATGGTTAGGAAGGTCTCGGATGTCAGCTACCAGTCATGGAGGGTAGCCAGGGCAGCTCAGAAGGCTCCAGCTGCAACCACCTTCAAGGAGAAGCTGTAAGTAGGGTCCCCAACACATATCTAGACATAGTGAAGGGGGATTAGCACATTTAGAAAGGAGAATCTGGGGAAGAGTTAGTGATTAAGTACATCCATTAATTATCAACAAGTATTAACTGAGCAGCTTCTATATGCTGGGCACCAGTAGGTATGCTGGAGATACAGAAATGAATAGGCAGACAAGGATACAGTCTGGCTCTTAGGCAGTTGATGGGTCCTCAGGAACTTAAGGGGTCACTCATGTAACACATTCAAAGATTACATTCTACATTCACCACATGCGTTATCCATCCCAACCCACCTCTTCACACCCCATCTTGTTCTACAAAAACCTTGTGGAGGAGGAAGCCACAGTTGCTTGCTTTATGTCTCCAACAAGACAGAAAGCTCGGGGCGCCTGGGTGGCTCAGGCGGTTAAGCGTCCAATTTTGGCTCTGGTCATGATCTCATGGTTCGTGGGTTCAAGCCCCGCGTCGGGCTCTGTGCTGACAGCTCGGAGCCTGGAGCCTGCTTCAGATTCTGTTTCTCCCTCTCTCTCTGCTCCTCCCCTGCTCATTCTCTGTCTCTCAAAAGTAAATAAACATTAAAACAAACCAAAAATAAAAGACAGAAAGCTCCTTGTGGCTCCCGGCCGAATGACCTTATAGACTGGGACAGCGATATTCATCAACGGAGTCACAAACTGGGCCTACACCTTCCTTTGCAAAAACCAAATTTCCCCTTTAGAGAGAAGAAGGTTTTTTTCCCAAAGCTGCCACTTTTTCCCCATGATCTGTTTCATCGGAGTCTATCATTGCCAGTTTTCCAGAAAGGACCAGGTAATGCCAAAATGAACGCCTAAGTAGCAAATGCTGATTAACATTCACACTCAACGGTTTATCTTTTACGGATGGGCGTGCTCACAGTTAATGGATTTCCCTTGGGGGTTAAAATGTGCCAACGCTTCTGAGTCATTTTCCATCTCACTATGTGATTTTGTGTCAAAATGTAGAGCCCGCAGGGAATGGAATGTATTGACATGGGGATCCCCGTCATCGAGTATTACCATGCCCCACAGTCGGGAGGTTGTCTGCGGAAGCCAAATGATCCCGACACAGAAATATTCTTCGATGAGTTCACCACTTAGGAAACCAGACCCCACTGAAGCAGCCCTCTCTGGTCCCCATCACTGCCTCTTATCCAACTCAGCAGCTTTATCTTGCCGATGACGGGGTGTCAGCACCCACCATCATCCACACACACACACACACAACAAAGCAGCAGCCATGCACAACAGACAATTTCCCTGAAGGTGCAATGTGTCGCGAGGTCAATGAGCTCGGAAAGGAAGTCACGTCCGTTCACAACTAAATTGTGACCACAGAGTCACCGCGAACGACAACATGGTAGTATTTTAAGAACAACGAAACAAAAGAACACTTGGGAAAACTCTAATAAGTCTGCAAAAATTATCCTCTTTAGCTGGTGCTGCAGAGATCAAACACGACGTGAGGAATGCTGCGATATGCTCTCATGTGATTTTGTCCAAAAAGGAAAAAAAAAGGTTAAAAAATATCAACCCTGGGGCGCCTGGGTGGGCTCAGTCAGTTAAGCGTCCGACTTCAGCTCAGGTCATGATCTCACAGTTCGTGAGTTCCAACCCTGCATTGGGCTGTCTGCTGTCAGCACAAAGCCCACTTCGGATCCTTTGTCTCCCTCTCTCTCTCTCTCAAAAATAAATAAACATGAAAAAAAATCAGCCCTTAATTTTATACTCAATGTAAGAATTGGCATCTAGTTCCAATTATAGCCAAATTCCTATCGTATGCAGATAAAATAAATTTACAATTTGCAATGCTATTGCCCCAGCCCAGTCAAAACGTCTCCCCCCCCACCCCTTCCAGTGAAACTTTGGTCCCTGTTGTAAGTGACCTTTTTTTTCTGGAATCAGTTATTTTCAGACACTCCAAACTCCCTTCATTTCAAGACTTTCAGCTCAGTTACCACACGAAAGGCTGCATACCAAAGGTTAGTGGTGGTGACCTCTGGGTGAGAGAATTATGGGTGCTGGTATATTCTCATTAGCTTAAGTATATGTTTTTATTTTTTCTAGAATGAACATAAAATATTAAAGGTTTTCTTTTTTTAAACTTACACACATGTATTTTAAGAGTACTGTGGCAGCGCTTACCTGTGACTTTCCCTTCCCCTTCGCTAATGGAATTTCATTTCATTCCAGTATTCAGAAAAAAAAAAATGGGCTTGTGGGAGCTCCCTCAGCTCCAGGAAAGAGCCAGGAATAGTCTGAACCAATTATGAAGGTCCCGGTCCTGTTTGCCAACCCTGGGTTTAGAGGTCGGCATGTGACCAAGTTTTAATTAATGAGACGTAAGGGGATGCCTGCTGAGGAATTCCTGGAAAAGATTTTTCTCCCGGGGTAAAAAAAAAAAAGAGACATGGAAAAAAGAACCTAGCCTTCCACTTCCTTCATGCGTTCTGCTATCATCACATGAAGACATGATATCTGGAGCTATGGCTGCCATCTTGTAACCATGAGGGAGAAGCCGAGAAAATCCCAGAGAGGTCTGTTTTTGAGCTGCTGGATTAACTAACCCTGAAATCGTCCACCTGTTCTCTTCTTGTTACGTGAGATAATAAACTCCTATTGTTTAAGCCGCTTTAATTGGTTGCTACGTGGGGGTTTTTTGCAACCCAAAGCACCCCCAAATGCCATGAATGCTGCAACTTTGTGATGTTCAACTTCCTTAAAAAGGTATGTGAATCATCACTGTTAACTTTTCCATCAAGGGAGACCACAAAGAAATGTTTTTGTTTGTTTGTTTGTTTGTTTGTTTGTTTTTCTAAGCAATGACACATATCTAACTCCAGGAACATCGCGTCACAACCCGAGATTACATGTCCATGTGGCCATCTTTGCAAGGCTCCCTCTGCTGGTTGTTGAAGGTAATGGCAGCTCCAGGTCTGCAGTGGTCCAGCTTGGGTCTACTTGTAGGGTTTGACCTGCTCTGTCAGTAACTTGGGGGCACTTCTACCTGAGACCCTCTAGCTTGAGGGGTGTCTCCAAGGTACACCTGGATCCCTGCCCTCAGGAACTTCCAGAACGGAGTTCTCCATTCCTGACTCAGAACACTCTTGGAGGTAGCTATCCCAGAGGTTGAAAACTCAGACCCAAGGGCCGGGCAGTGAACACAAATGAGTGCCCCCAGTCCTGGGAAACTCATGCCCTCTCTAAACGGATGGTTGACATACGGGAACACAGGCCCAGTGTTGGCAGATGTTCCGATATTTTCACAAGAACCTAAGTCGGTTGTGTCTGACTTCAGCTCAGGTCACGATCTCACGGTTCATGAGTTCGAGCCCTGCGTCGGGCTCTGTGCTGACAGCTCAGAGCCTGCAGCCTGTATCCAGTTATGTGTCTCCCTCTCTCTCTCAAAAAACATAAAATAAATAAAATAAACATTTTAAAAAAAGTTGACAACTACTTCAAGTATCCTGAAAACTCTGTGTGGACCAAACCAAAGTTATCTGAAGGCTGGATACAGCCCATTAGCTGCTGATTCACAACCTCAGGACTATTTGCACCTCATAGTCATGTAGCAATTATATACAGCTTTAGGACTGGCAAAGCCCTTTTCTGCTGCCCTCTCCCAAGCGTAAGGAGACAGGAGAACTCCTGTATCTCAAGACCAGATCCATTTATAAGATGAAAAATCCTCTCACCCCTCCCCAAAGATCAACGACACTGGGATGGGTGCTGTTCTTTTTACGATGCCCCCAAAACACCTGAGGAGGAAAGCAAGGGCTCGACCCTGCTGAGGCAAAGGGATTTGTTGAAAGAAGACCAAGGTTGTCCAACAGGTAAAGTTCACAACTTGGAGATGCCCCAGTTTCATTTTCTTGCCTTATTACACTGGCTAGGACCTCTAGTACATATGATGTTGAACAAGGGTGGTAAGAGGAGACACCCTTACCTTGTTACTCATCTTAGGGGGCAAGGATTCAACCTGTCACTCTCACTATCAAATCTGATGTTATAGATTTTTTGGACATTCCTTGTACCAGGTTGATGAAAGTCCCTCCTTTTCCTACTTTGCTGAGATACTTTCTTGTGAGCAGATACTAAGTTTTGTCAAATGCTTTTTTCTGCACCGCTGGATATGGTGGTGTGGTTTTTCTTCTTTAGACTATCATATTGACTGATTTTTGAAGAGTGAACCAGCCTTGCATTCCTGGAGTAAGCCCTCCTGGGTCATGGCCTGGGTTTCCAAGCACTTTGAGAAACTCGTTTGCCTCTGTTGGAAATTGTAGGTAGTAACACCGACCCTATCCCACAGATGGTGAAGATTTAAAAAAAAAGAGAATGTGTGTGTTCATGTTAAAGGAGGTCTGTGCCTTGACCCAAAGTGCTATTCAAATAGAGGCTAAGAAGAGGCCCCACAACTGCAAACGTCTGTCTTCCAAGCTTCTGTCATACCCAGCCCTGCATGAAGCATAGTAAATGCAGTCCATGACCCATGAAGCACAACAAAGTGATTCTAGATGCCCCTCAGATTATGATTTTAATTTCAATAGTCACAGGGGTGCCTGGGTGGCTCGGTCAGTTAAAAGTCTGACTGTTGATTTCAGCTCAGGTCGTGGGATTTCATCCCAGGGTCGTGGGATTGAGCCCCATGTCGGGCTCCGTGCTGAGCATGGAGACTGCTTACGATTCTTTCTTTTTCCCTCTGCCCCTCTCCCCCACTCATGCTCTCTCACTCTAAAATTTAAAATAATAATAATCATTTTAATAGTTATATATTCTTTTCAATGTGCATGCAAAAAACACGTATGTAGTTGCAATGTCTAACATCCGGTTTTATGCACGATGATGAGAATAGTTTATGCTGAGTTATTGAGCTATTTATTTACTTATTAATTTATTTTTAATTTATTTAGAGAGCACAAGCAGGCGAGGGGCATAGAGAGAGGGAGAGAGGGAGAATCCCAAGAAGGCTCCCTACTGGCAGCGTGGAACCCGACTTGGGCTCAAACTCATAAACTGTGAACTCATGACCTGGGCTGAAATCAAGAGTCAGGCGCTTAACCATCTGAGCCACCCAGGCGCTCCTTCACTTGGTGAGCTTTGGCTAAGTACCAGGCTCTGTTCTAAGCCCTGCATGTTCAATAGTTCACTTAATCTTCACATCAGCCTATGAGATAGGTCACAGTTACTGTCATTGGCTTTTGCAGATGAGGAACCAGAGGCACAGAGAGGTTAAGTAGCTTGCTCAAGGTCACACAGCTACTGAGTGGCAGAGCCGGGATTTAAACACAGGCTCCCCTATTCTAGAATCTGTGCTCTTAACTAAATCTTGTTCAGTCGGAACTAGATTGTGAGAAAGGGAGCTTATGAGAAAAATATGAATATAAGGACATAATTTTATGAAGTCTAACAAGAGCCAAAACTGAAGGTGACAGAAGTCACAATAATAGTTACCTCGGGGGGGGGGGGGTTATAAAGGAGGTAGTGACTAGGTCGAGGCATGAGGGAACTTTCTGGAAATATTTCATATCTTGGTCTGAGTGGTGGTTATAGGACCGCAGACCTATGCAAAAATCAATTTTAGGCTGGACACGACATCTGGCCACCCCCTGCTGTCTGCGTATTTCGCCTCAGTTAAAACTTCATTAAGAATAGTAATAATAATGAGGCATCAACATGGAGGTAATAAACAACGGCCTTCAGACTGGAAACGCCTGCATTAGAATCTCCACAAGCTGCAAGACGGACCCTATCACTCCCTTTTTACAGATGGAGAAACTGAGGCTGGAGAGGAGAAGACCTCTCACACCACCCCCCGGGACTCCAGCCTCGGCTGGCTCCAAGTGCAGGGCAGGCTGGCTCAGCCCCAGGGCTGGCAGTCACCCCCTTCCTTCGGAGGTGAGGGCACCATGCAGTCCGCACCCTGACGCAGGGCCGGGGGGCGGCAGAGGGGCCGGGCGCCCCGGCCGCCCATGCCCGTATTTGCCCAAGCTGCCTGCTCTCTCTCGCCCTCCCAGCCGAGCGCCCAGATGCTCAGCTGCCTTCTTTCCCTTTTTCAGTCACAAGGCTCCCGGGGCCCAGCGCCCGCCCACCCAGCTCCGCATTCTTGGCGAGGATGCAGGCGGGCCGGGCCCGGAGGGGAGGAGCCCCGTCCCCGTCCCCGTCCCGGTCCCCGTCCCCCCGCTCACCTTGCAGCATGCTCCGGTAGGCCGTGTCAGCGATGGCGTAGATGTGGGGTGGCATCTCGTGCCTCTTCTTGCCCTTGTACATGTCCACGATCTTCTCCGAGTAGATGGGCAGCTGCTTGTAGGGGTTGACCACCACGCAGAAGAGGCCGGAGTACGTCTGCGGACAGAGAACCCGAGTTGACTTCCAGAACACGGCCGCCCAGCCCGCAGGTCCGGGAGCAGCGACAGCCGTCACCGCCTGCGTTCGAACACTTACCGAGCGCTCCGTGTGCATTTTCTCCCCGCATCCTCACAGCAAAACTGTTGGATGCGTTCGTCTTGCCGTTTTAGAGATGGGGAAACTGAGGCGTAGAGCCCTCACGGGAACCCCTTGGCATCCCTGTTAAGGACAGGGATGGAGGAAGAGGACCAAGGGGCAAGACTGGCTTTCTGGACCACCCGTGTTCTGTTTTATGGCTGCGTGCTTTCCAATCGTCCAGGTTCAGACCTCCCAGAGACTCACGGGCTCGGACCACAGCCACCAACTGTTGGGCACCTACTGTATACTGTATACACTGAGATCTAAGCCCTTCACGGGCATCTCTCTATTTAGCCTCCCATCTACCCTGTGACAGTCACACGGTGATTTCCCTGCCGCCCATACGGCAGATGAAGAAACAGGGTTGGGGAGGTTGTCACACACACACAGCCGGCCAGAAATTTGCACCTAGAGACCACGACACCTCCTCCCCAGATCTCATGCTCTGCACAGTTAACAAGGTACTCCCTCATCTGTAGAAAAAAAAAAAACAAAAACAAAACAGGGACAAACACAGCTGTCCTTAAAAAGCATTGGTACTGGGGCACCTGGGTGGCTCAGTGGGTCAAGCATCTGACTCTTGGTTTCGGGCCAGATCATGATCTCACAGGTTTGTGGGTTCGAGACCCATGGCAGATTCCGCACTGCCCCCCCCCTCTCTCTCTCTGCCTCTCTCTCTCTTCCCCCACCCCTCAAAATAAACTTAAAAAAATTTTATATATATATAAAGATTGGTACTGACACAAGGTACGACATGGGCGGACCCTGAAAATGGTATGCTCACTATGAAAGACACAAAGGTCACATAGCGTATGATTCCATTTATATGAAATGGCCAGGACAGGCAAATCCACAGAGACAGAAACAGATCCCTGGTTTCCAAGGACTGGGAAGGGCAGGGGGGCAGGCCGGGGTGGGGGGAGGGCGGTGACTGCTCATGGGTATGGGGTTATAAAAACGATCCGAAACGAGACAGGGGTGATAACTGCACAACACAGCGAATGTGCTGAAGGCCACTGAATTGTACCCTTGAAACTGGATCCGGTGGTGAATTGTATGTTATATGGGTTTTACCACAATTAAAACAAAATCGTCGTCCTGCCCTACCAAGGGCACAGGAGCATCTGGAAATAATCAGAACAGGGAAAGGGGGTGGAGGCACCCCACAAGCCCCACCACGCGCGCACACGGGAGGCACTATCACCGCTATGGCTGTTCCTTACCGGACATCAGATTGCCCCCTGGGCTGAGGTCACAGCTCAGGGCACAGGTTCCGACCCGCCCCACAGGAACTGCCTTTCCCGAACGATACCATCAGGGCCGCCCGGGGCTCCAACAGCCCCCAAGCCCGTCTTCCTTCCAATTCCCCCTAGAAGGGACTCAAGGAACAGCCAATGGTCCACCTCTGGGCGACCCTCAGGGCAAAGCCAACACCAGAGAGGTTAAGCAACTTGACCAAAGTCACAGAGGGAGACCCTGACAGCACTAAGCCCAGCTTGGCCAACTCCCAGGCCTGAGCACCGCCCGTGAGGCTACCCGACCCCTGCCCATCCTATAGAAAGAGAAACACATCGTTCGTTCATTCACTTGCTTGTTCATTCGGTGTGCACGTCCTAGACACCGTGCAAGGCTCTGGGGTTAAAGAAGGCAAAGAACACAAGGTCCTGCCCTCAAAGAGATTGTAGCCCTGGCTACAGCTGATTGGAGGAGGGTCTCTCCAGCGCTCAGTCTGCTAAGGGACAATGGTGTTGAGGTGGACAGTAATCTTCAAAAGGTACAGGACTGGTGGGGGAAGGAGGGAATAATCTCTCAGGTTCTCACCAATCCCCTAAAAAGGCAGGCATGAGGTCGCACAGGCCTGTCGAAACACCCATCAGCCATTTATTGAGCACCTACTGTGTACAGGTCTGTGCTAGACAGGTCTCCACCATGTTGGAGATAAATAAATCAGAAGAACCCACAGATCAGAGCAGGGACAAGGACACTGAACAATAACATCCAAAGAACCAGGATGGAGCCCAGGGGATTAGGGAAGCAAGGAAGTCAGGGCCCTAACCCACCCTGGGGGCGGTCAGAGAAACCTCCAGTGAGGAGGTCTCAAGACACGAGAAGGGCTTATCCTGCTCAGGAGGTAGCAAAGGCACAGAAGGCAGCAGGGCGAGTGTGTGCGTGCAGCCTGCAAGCAGTGCGGTATTTCTGGAGCATCGAGGAGGGGACAAGCCAGGGTGCAGGGTAAGGCTCCTGCAGAGGCGGGCAGGGGCCAGACCGCACAGAGACGGATGAGTCCACCATCCGCCCGACTCCCCACTCCCTGATCTGATCTTCCAGGCCCCTCCCACCAGAGCAAGTGCCCTGAGGGCGGGACCACCCTCTTCCTCTGCTTCAGTTCAGGCCTGGGCCTTGGCATACAGTAGGTGGTCACTAAATGCTTGCTCAATAAATGACTGAGGGGTTAGCTGATTACAAATCTGCCCTGGAGCAGGGACCCCCGATGTCGATGTCTTCATCTCTGTGGTCCGGGGCTTTGCACTGGGCTGGGACACAGTAGGTGCTCGGGAGATGTTTGCTGAGCTGGTGGCACAGTTGTTCCAGAACAGGGGCTCTGTGTCCCCCACTCATCTGTGTCCTGGTCCCCAGTGCGAAGCCTCCCATAAACTAAGTGCCCAGTCAACGATCACTTGTTTGAATGAACGTCAGCCAAGTCCTACCTCTCTTTGAGGTCTGAATGCCACCTCCAGATCCTTCTGGGCTGTGCCCACTGCCAACCACAATGCTCATTTATAGCCCAAACCACACCCTCACCAAGCCCTTGAGCTGGAGGCAGTAAAGGTCAATGGCTAAGGATACAGAATTGAGGACTGAGGACTTGGTTTGAACCCTCATTTTGCTACTTCCTGGCTGTGTGACCCTGGGAAAGTCTCTTAACCTCTCTGAGCCTACTAACCTCAACTACAAGATGACGGTATGTAACAGATCCTTCAAAGGCTTGCTGTGAGAGAGTGCTCGTGAGGCATTTAACAGAGTGCCTGGTATACAGCAGGTGCTCAATAAACATTAGTGACCATACCATGCTGCCTTGGTTTCATGATGACAAAACCCTTGTCACCCTGGAAGCTTCGCAGGTGCTGCTTCTGTACCTCGAGTATGTTCCCCATCCCCTTCAATCTTCCCAGAGCCATTTCCGTCTCCTCTTCCAGGGCTCATCCTAAATGTCACCTTCTGGACCGCAAGCTGCACATCACAGTTTCTCCAGCACCCAGCGTAGGGCCGTATACAAGGCAGACCCCAGTCAATAGTTGCTGAAGGCAATGAATGAAAGAAAGAATGTGTGGCTCTCCCAAATCCATCACCAGCTTCTGAAGAACTGTCCCTTTCCCCCTGTTTGCCTGGGACACCTCCTGGTGCTAAGCACCCAGCAAGCACTTAACCCGAGCTTCCAGGCAGATCTGAATCTCTGTTCGGCGCAGCAAATCTTTCCAGGGCACGACGACCCGAGGGGAAGGGCTGAGCAGGCATGCCCCCGGCAGGGTGGTCGGGCTGCAGAATCTGGAGGTTTGATCGACAGTGTTCAACCTCCGTTGCCTTCACCAGACCCGCCCGGCTCACCGGCTGGTGGCGGTGTTTCTGCCTCCTCACTGTCCCCAAGGTCCTCTCCAGCTGGTCAAGTTCATGAGGTTTCAATAGCCCCGCCTCCTGTGTCCCGGCCAGCATTTCAGGGCCCCATGCCACCAGCAGGTCCCAGCCACAGGCCCAGGGTTTCCCTCTTGTGACCGTATTAGGAAGTGACTCCAGTTTTTCCCTGACACTTTATATGGTCAGCCACAGAGCTCTGAGCAGGAGTCTGCTCCCACAGCCTGCGGCAGGAACAAGCACCAACGGAGGAAAGTGGGAAGAACACAGGCTTTGAGCCGCACGGGCCAGGGGAGAACCTCAGCTCTGCCCTCATTCATCACCTGTGTGACTCATGGGAGTGGCCGAACCCGAGTCTCTTCTTCCCCATCTTCTTCTCCGTCTATAAAAAGATGGAGACCCGTACCTTCTCTGCCAGGTTGTCACACAATGTCATGGCAACATCTATCCTTAAAGACAGACACGGTCCACCAGGAATGCAATTTCCTGCAGCCTTGATTTGAATGGGAAGAGAGACTAAAAACAACCTAAATATCCATCATCAGGGGGCTAGCTTCATAATTATGGCATGCTGCCATTAAAAAGAGTATATTTAGGGGCACCTGGACGGCTTGGTCGGTTAAGCGTCTGACTCTTGATCTCGGCTCAGGTCGTGATCTCAGGATTCGTGGGCTCGAGCCCCGCTTTGGGCTCTGCACTCAGAGTGCAGAGACTGCTTGGGGTTCTCTCCGTTTCTCTCTCTGCCTTTCCCCCACTCACACTCTCTCGCTCTAAATAAATGAGTAAACATTAAAAAAGAGTGTGTTTGTACATATGCATGAATGTACACCAAAACAAATATACATGCATCTGCCTGTATATGTATAAAGTATTTCTGGAAGCCTATGAAAGAAACACCAGAGCAGTTCCTCTACAGAAGGGAATCAGAAGGAATGGGGGTGAAAGGTAAAATTCCCGATACGCTGATATACTATTTCCTACCTGTATGTTACCTATTCAAACCAATGTTTTAAATTCAACTAGATAGTTACAAACAAACACAAGAAAAAGCCACAAGACGTCATGTATGCTTCTTATTTTTAAATATTCTCTTGAGGTCTTTGCATGGATAGCCTCACGTTACTAGAAAGGTTTGAGGCCATGTCAATTCGAAAGATCTGAATAGTGAGTTCACAGGGCTCAGCAGAGGGTAGGCTCCAACTGTGTCTTCTTTCTACCTTCTTAGACTCGGTGCAGTCATGTATCTTTTTCCCACCCTCCAGGACTCTCCGGCACTCAAGAGGCCGCTGCTCATCATCTGCTCTCAGCATCCCTGGGTGGGTACTCCTTCAGGCCACTGAGCCAAGTGTCCAAAAAGAAAACATCATCCCCTGCTTGACTTTGGAAGGAAGGCCTTTCCTTATCCCCTGGTCTTCCTCGAACAGTGACGTAAGAACGAGGAAAATATCCTTTGGGGTTCACAAGTCGGGAATTTGGGCTTGGAAACCCAATCAATAGGAGAGGCCATCCACCTTCGCTCTGGATCAGGTTCCTAACCCCAGGGGCCTGAAACAGGGGTGGAAAGTCCTACTGTTTACAGGGACCAAGCACGTCAGATGGGACTAAAGTAAGCCAGGTAGGAGGAGAACAATAGGTAGGTGATTAACGACCAACAATTCTCAGCCTCAGGGTCTGGGAGACAACAGGGAGCAGTGAGGCCTATGCAAAAACAAGGCCCACAGCCCACCTAACAGGATGGCCCAGGGGCTGCTTTTTTTTTTTTTATTTTTTTTAAATTTTTTTTTTTTCAATGTTTATTTATTTTTTTTGGGACAGAGAGAGACAGAGCATGAACGGGGGAGGGGCAGAGAGAGAGGGAGACACAGAATCGGAAACAGGCTCCAGGCTCTGAGCCATCAGCCCAGAGCCCGACGCGGGGCTCGAACTCACGGACCGCGAGATCGTGACCTGGCTGAAGTCGGACGCTTAACCGACTGCGCCACCCAGGCGCCCCCCAGGGGCTGCTTTTTAAAGCAATGCCAGCAACTGAGATTTTCTTTTTCTTTTTTTTTGGGGGGGGGGGGCAGTTGGAGAGGAAGGGGGAGAGATGTATCAAATTAACTCCTCCATTTTTAAAAAATTACTCACTCTGGGCCAAAGGCTTACAACCTAGTAGGTGCTCAAGAAATCCTAAGTGACAAGTTAGACTTCTTCCTCCTGTGCACGTAAAGCTTGTCGAGCTCAAAGTTAATGGTGCCCGTGGCATCATCCCCACATGCCCCAGTCCACAGCCATCACCTCCTGCTCAAGCCTCCAGATATCCTACAGCCCCTTACCATCCAGGGGTCGTCACTCTGGCCCTGGAGGCAGCCAGACCTTGCCTGAATCGCAGCAACAGGACCAAGCACGCCTGAGCCTCAGTATCTTGGTCTCTGAAATGCGGTAAGAGCCTCTGTCTCCCAGGATCATTGGAAGGAATAAATGAGTAGCAGTTAGAAGCACTGCTCCCAGGGCCAGCCTTCCCGGCTTCAAGACCCAGCTGTTTCTTATCAAGTTATTTAACTTTCCTAAAACCCAGTTTCTTTCTTTTTTTTTTTAATTTTTTTAAATGTATTCATTTATTTTTAGAGAGAGGGAGAGAGATTGAGTGAAGGGCAGACAGAGAAGAAGAGAGAGAATCCCAAGCAGGCTCTACGCTGTCAGGGCAGAGCCCAATGTGGGGGTCGATCCCAGGACCCTGGGATCATGACCCAAACTAAGATCAAGACACTTAACCGACTGAGACACCCAGGCCCCCACCCCCACCGGTTTCTTTAGCCGCACCCCCCAACACACCCCACCTCTGCCAACCCCCCTTCTGCAGTGATTCTGAGCGTGACTATCTTCGATGCCTCAGGTAAGTGACATCCTGGTTGTTCGTCCTTCTGTGACTGGCTAGTTCAGTGACTAGTTCAGCTACTTCAGCTGGTGACTAGTTCAGCTAGTTCAGCTACTTCTGTGACTAGTTCACTCAGTATAATGTCCCCTAGGTTCGTCCCTGTTGCCACATATGATAGGATTTCCTTAAGGCTGAATCATAGTCTGTTGTACGGATACAGCACATTTTCTTACTCCATCCATCGTGTTAGAAACTATCTCCTGCATCTGCCTCGAGCTCAAGTGTGTCTAATCTTCCTCCTCTTAATTACCAAGCGGCTCGGGGCACGGGCTGAGCCGTGTAACCCCTGGAATCCCACAGCGATGCAAACAGAACAAGCAAGAGCCCACGCATCCCCCAGCTGGGCAGGCCAGCCGAGTGTGACACAGGTCCCTCCCTTCCCAGGCAAGTCAGGTCAGGTCTCTGCCTCGGACAGGTCATGTGCAGAGTGGGAGGTGACCTTTGCTGTCACCAGTGGGGTCAAGGACACAACACGCTGGGAAGGACTTGGGATGGGACCCAGGACAGGCAAAGCCCACACTTTACTGATCTTCCTGTGCCCGAAACCCTGGTCTCATCCTCCATGTACTAAAAATAGAGCCAACTGCTGAGTGGTCGCGCTAAGCTCCGGGCAGAGGGAACCCAGCGCCCAGAAGGGCAGGTGAGGGTGGGCGAGGACTCAGAATCACCAGCACCCCCCCCCCCGCCGCTGCTGTGTGCCAGGATCAGAACCTGCACAAAGATGGCAAGAACCTGCATCAAAAGGCTCATGAAATAGGACCCAGTGGCTTCTATGGACTCTTCTAGAACCAAGAGGACGATAGTCTTGATTTGAGGTGTACTTTGCAGAACGGAGGGGAAAGTTCTCTTCATTACCAAGGGCAAAGCTGGACAGACGGACGGATGGACGGACGGACACACACACACACACACACACACGCACACATCGGATGCTCCAGCATCACCTGCCAACACCCACCTGCTCTCAAGGGCTGTACCTCCCGCTGTCAGGTGCTTGGAGACTAACTGGCTGTGCCTCCCCTCCCCCGCTTCCTTCTTGATCTCCATCACGGACAACCGGTTCAATTTAAGTGATTAAATTGAGCAGAAAGGAAGGAGACAGGAGTAGGCACGTGGTCACAAGGCCGGGAGGCTTTGCGTCTAATCTGTGCAGGGAAGCATAGCAACAATTTAAAAAAAAAATGAATCAAAGCTTCCGTCTGTTTGTCAGATTAGATATTCTGGGTCTTGGGACCTTCAGGAGGCCTTCATTTCTTCCTGGTTTCTATTTTGGGCTCAAACGCTGGGTCAGAGGACAGGAGGGGAGATTTACACACAGGCCCGTCCTTGACCTCCCCCCGGGAGAGAACACATCTTCGGTGGGAGACCTGGGAGAACTCCCACTTTACCCCAGCTCCCTGCAGGCCGGCCTCCTTAGAAACGTCCGTCCTGTGCTGACAGCTCCAGGTTGACGGTATTGCCGTACAAGGAACAGCTTGGACTAAAGGTACTTTCCCCGCTCAGGGCAGTTAAGGACAGGCTTTAGCTCTCTGAGCCTCAGCTTGCTCATGTGTAAAATGGGACAAGCATACTTTTCAGCGGATGGTCTGCTGGTTAAATGAGGTAAGACGTGTCAAGTTACACAACATGGGTTACCCTAGAGATTACATAGCCCCTAAGAGGGTATTTTGGGGGGTTATAATGGAAATGTGGGAATGCTAGGCCTTGACTCATGCAGAAGAAAGAGCGAGCCACTAACCTATGTGCACAGGCTCGTAAATAGGTAAACATGTACCATAGTCACAGAGAAACACCGAGAACATGGCAACATCTTATCAGTTTGTGATCTCTGGGCGAGGACTGGTTTCTGTGTCGGCTGTGCTTTTCAGAACTTTCCAAATCTCCTGCGATGAACGTGACTTAATTTCCTAATTAGGAAAAAAAGTCTGCAGAGCATTTTTATAGATGACAAGGGGTTTTTTTGGTTTGCTTTGCTTTGGTAATTTTCACGCGGCAACATGTAAGGGACGGGGTCGGAGGGCACAATGATGAAGTGACTGTCTTTGCCAATTTGCAAATGATCCAAGAAACAAGACCCTAACAACGGCATAAGCAGCAGTAACACCGAGCGTTGTGAGCGCTGACAATGTGCCCAGAGGCGTGACAAGTGCTTTCTTTTCAGCGTAACCCACCCCGTGAGGACAGTACTCTTGTTGCGTTCATTTCATAGAGAAGGCGACGAAATGCCAGAGAATTGAGGTAACTCACCCAAGGGATTGGCGTGCCCTTTCTGAGAGGCAAAGAGACCGAGTCTAACCCCGAGGGCCCTCTGCCCAGCAGTGGAACACCAGGGGGCCACCGAGGTCCCTTTGGCTCCGGGGAGTCGGTCCAAACCCACAAGGAACGTGCGCACCCCCTGAGTCACGTCGTGCCCCATCATCTATCCCAGGCTGCCCCATAGGACTTCCTGCGGGGACAGAAGTGTGCTATGCAATGCAGCAGCCACCAGCCTCAGGTGGCGGTCGAGCACTGGATATTGGCCAGTGCCACCAAAGAGATGCATTCCGACTTCTAAGAAACTTGCATCTAAATTTAGTTAGCCGCAGGTGGCCGGTGGCTACCACAGTGGACAGAGCAGCTCTGGTCTGCACGGCCGACCCAGAGGAGTCCCGGGTCCAATCTAGGTATTCCCATTTGTGCCAGGGAAGGCCTCCGCAGAACCTAGCCAGACCCCCGGGTCGCCTCCCGCCTGGCTGCCCAGGGGGTCCAGCCTTCCCGAGAGGTTTCGCGCAGCTTGTCACCTCCAAGATGTCCCTTGGCACGTCGCATGTGGGGTCACGTGCCATCTCTGCACTTCCTTCACATGTGGGGGGGGGGTATTCCCATTTCACCTACAGGTAAACTGAGGCTTTGGTGAGTGGCAGCATTTTCTGGTGTCACCGAACTAAGTGAGGCGGGGCTGAGGTCTGGACCCAAGTCTGAACGATCCCACGTCACCATGGGGCCCCTTTCCAACGAAACTTTCCCCCTCCCAACCCGTAGGCCTGCACGAAGGGACTGGCTGCCCCGAGACACTCACGTAGATGAGCCCGGAGAAGTACCTCTCCCTCAGGTTGTGCAGCACAGAGGCCTCATTGAGGCACGTCAGCTCTGCCATGTCCTCCACCTTGGAGAATTTGGGCGGGTTCATCTTCTGGATGTCATCTTTGCCGACCGTCACCTTCTTGCCATTCTCCACCAGCTCCACGATCACCTCGTCCCCTTTCTCCTCCTTGATGCTGGCTGCCTCGAAGCCCTGCTTCTCCGAAGGGACCCAGACCAGCTTCTTGGCGGCCCAGTCGGCCTGGGCCACTGGGCTGTTGACGAAGTTTTTGTCCACAAAGAGGAACTTCTCATCATCGCTGAGCTGGCCCTTCTGCGCCATGGTGCCTGGTTGGTCCCCTGTGGAATAAAGCGACAGCATCAGTATTGGGCCAGAACCGAGCCCCAAAGACGGTCGAAGCCCTTGCCTCGCATGCCTAGGGAACATTCTGCCAAGTAGGAAGATGTTCCGTGCGGTATGTTTATGTGGCCAAAGAATGCAAACAACTCAAAGTCCCTCACGAGAGGGTCTGCATCATTGCCTATTGTCAGCCATCATGGCACCGGATCCACAAACCACGTTATTTTCATGCGACAAGACTGCTATCCAGGGGTCTCGAAGCAAGAGTGAGGTCTACGTGCGTGGACATCCAAAGAGGTCCACGTCTTACTGTTTACTATAAAAATAAAAGAGGGGCGCCTCGGTGGCGCAGTCGGTTAAGCGTCCGACTTCAGCTCAGGTCACGATCTCGCGGTCCGGGAGTTCGAGCCCCGCGTCGGGCTCTGGGCTCATGGCTCAGAGCCTGGAGCCTGTTTCCGATTCTGTGTCTCCCTCTCTCTCTGCCCCTCCCCCGTTCATGCTCTGTCTCTCTCTGTCCCAAAAATAAATAAATGTTGAAAAAAAAAATTTTAAATTTAAAAAAAAAATAAATAAATAAAAGAGAGGCGTTCTTCAAATAGTTAAGCCCAGCGATACCATAGGATCCAACAATTCCATTCCCAAGTGTAAACCCAAGAGGAAAGAAGACAGACGTCCGCACAAAACCTCGTAGCCAATGTTCACAGAAGCATTCCTCACAATGGCTAACACAGGGAAGGAACCAAGGTGTCCGTGGACAGATAGAACGGATAAATAAAATGCGGTCTATCCATGCAGTGGAATATTACTCAGCCTGAAAAAGGACAGAAGTACTGATCCACGCCGCACCACGGAAGAATCTCAAAAAAATTACGCCAAGTCAAACAATCCAGTCGCAAGGTGTCACAGACTGTAGGATGCCCTTTATACGAAATGCCCACAACAGGCAGATCCACAGAGATTCAAGCAGATTGGTGGTTGCCAGGGCCCGGGAGGGTGACAGCTAAGGGCTACAGGGCTTCTTTAGGGGTAATGGCAATGTTCTGGAATTTATTGCAGCTGCGGACGTACAGCTTTGTGAATATGCTCAAAGCCATTCAATTGTACCATTTAAATGAGTGAATTACATGGCACGTGAATTATATCTCAGTAAAGCTTTTAAAAAAATGAAATAAAGGAGTGTAAACAGTAGGTATAATACCCCATTTTTTTTTTCATTTTTTAATTTATTTTTGGGACAGAGAGAGACAGAGCATGAACGGGGGAGGGGCAGAGAGAGAGGGAGACACAGAATCGGAAACAGGCTCCAGGCTCCGAGCCATCAGCCCAGAGCCCGACGCGGGGCTCGAACTCACGGACCACGAGATCGTGACCTGAGCCGAAGTCGGACGCTTAACCGACTGCGCCACCCAGGCGCCCCCCCATTTTTATTTTAAAGTATTTAGAATACAAGGCACCTGGGTGGCTCAGTTGGATAAACGTTCAACTTCAGCTCAGGTCATGATCTTACAGTTCGTGGGTTCAAGTGGCACATTTGGCTCTCTCTCTCTCTCCTGTCAGCATAGAGAGCCTGCTTCATTCAGATCCTCTGTCTCCCTCTCCCTCTGCCCTTCGCCCTTTCAACTCTCGCTCTCTCGAAATGAACATTTAATAAAGAAAAAAAATAAAATATTTACAATAATACAGGCAAAAAAAAAAAAGGAGAAATATGCACTTAATGAGTTTAAGTGTGAGGGGCCTTTCACTTTCTTTTTTAAATGTTTATTTTTGAGAGAGAAAGAGAGCGAGCACAAGGTGGGGAGAGGTAGAGAGGGACAGACCATCTGAAGCGGGCTCTGTACTGACAGCTGAGAGCCAGATGTGGGACTCAAACTCACAAACCGCGAGATCATGACCTGAGCTGAAGTCGGATGCTCAACCGACCGAGCCACCCAAGCACCCCTGGGATTTTTCACTCTCTATCATTTTTTCCCAGTTTTTTCCATCGTGGTAAAATATACGTAGCACAAAATTTGCTATCAACCATTTTTAAGGGTCATTGCAGTTCAGCAGCATGAAGTACATTCATACTGGGGTGTAATCGTCACCCCCATCCACCTTGAGAACTTTTTACATCGTGCAGAACTGCAACCCTGTCCCCAGGAAACGCTAACTCCCCACTCCCCTCCCCCGGCCCCCGGCAACCAGCATTCTACTTCCCGTCTCTAGGACTCTGACTGCCCTAAGTTCCTCGTACAAGTGGTGTTTGTCTTTTGGTGACTGGCCTCAGCATCATGTCCTCAGAGTTCATCTAGGCTGGCAAATGTGTCAGAATTCCCTTCCCCTTCAAGGCGGAATACTATTCCGCAGGCTGTATACACCCTATTTGGCTCCTCCATTGGTTTGTTGATAGGCGCCTGACAGGCCTCCATGTTTTAGCTATTGTGGATAATGCTACTGTGAACATGGGTATACTTTTAATTATGTATTTTTACTGTCTTTGTAGCTTTTTAATTTTTCAAAGTGTTTACTTTCGAGGGGGAGACAGGGAGTGAGCGGGGGAGGAGGAGAGAGAGAGGAAGACACAGAATCCGAAGCGGGCTCCAGGCTCCGAGCCGTCAGCACAGAGCCCGACGCGGGGCTCGAACTCATGAACTGCGAGATCATGACCTGAGCTGAAGTTGGACGCTCCACCGACTGGGCCACCCAGGCGCCCCTACCGTATTTGTGGTTCCCTAATTTTTTGTTAAACTTATGATCAACAAAAATCGGGTTTTGTTTTTGTTTTTTTTTTTTTTACAAAAAGCTTCCAATGGCCACTACACATGAGAAAAAGGTGCTCGACCTCGCCAGTAAAGGAAGAATCTGAAAGCAGTGAGATGTTGACTTTCTCCTATCAGTTTGGCTGAGATGAAAACTATCAGTAATTCCCGGTGTTGTCAGGCATTGGAGGGGCTGGGCCTCTGCACAGGCCACCCTTATGGATGGAAAAACCTTAACATCTCTGCAAACCCTTTCACGTGCAATTCCATTGCTAGGAGTTCAGCCTAAGGCAACAGACAAGGGGTAAGAGACACACAAGGATGTGGCTTGCGTTTATGCCAAAATTTCACCCTTTTCTTTTAACCTATTCATCCAAGGGCCACTTCCATGCCATAAAATTCTCTCACTGTAAACGTACAATTCAATGACTTCTAGCAAATTTACAGACTTGTGCATCTATCACTACAACGAAATTTGGAAGATTCCCATCACCCCAAAAAAGGCATCCCTTGCGCTGGTCTGCCCACATTCCCCGTTTCCATCCCCAGTCCCTGGCACCCACTCATCTACTCTCTGTCTCTAGGGCTTTGTCTCTCCTACACATTTCCTATCAATGGAATCGTACAATAGGTGACCACTGATCGTGCAAAGCTATTCATGATGTATGTCCAAGTTAAAATTATGTACAGGGGCACCCGGGTGGCTCAGTTGGTTAAGCGTCCAACTCTTGATTTCGGCTCAGGTCATGATCTCTCGGCCGGGAGAATGAGCCCCACGTCGGGGCTCTGTGCTGAGCACAAAGCGTGGAGCCTACTTGGAATTCTCTCTCTCCTTCTCTCTCTGCCTCTCACCTCCTCCCGTGCTCACGCACACACGCTCTCTCTCTCAAAATAAACATCGAAAGATGCTTTAACAATTATGTATAAATAGAATACTCAGCGGGGGAAAAAACAGACAAATCTCAAAAGCACTATGCAGAGCCAAAGAAGCCAGACCCAAAAGGCTCAATGACTTCACTGACCTACAAGTCAAGAAACGGCAAAACCACTACGACAGAAAGCAGATCAGTAGTTAGCTGCCAGCACAGGGAGGGGAACGGACTGCCAAGAGGCACAAAGGAACTTTCGGAGGAGGGAGAAACATTTTCTATATTCTGATCATGGTGGTGATTACACATCGGTACATATTTCTCAAAACTCACTGGGCTGTATGCATACTTAAAAGCCAGTGAATTTTTTAAAAAACGGTGAGTTTTATTGTATGTAGATTATATCGTAATAAAGCTGATTGAAATATTTATAATAAATATATTTATAATTATATGTGTGTGTGTGTGTGTGTGTATACATGTTTAAAAGTCTACAACACTGAGCCTGGCTGGCTCAGTTGGTGGAGCATGCGACCCTCGATCTCAGGGCTGTGAGTTTGAGCCCCACATTGGGTGTAGAGAGTACCTTAAAAAAATAGTCTAGAACACTATAGGGGCACGTGGGTGGCTCAGGTGGTTAAACGTCCAACTTCAGCTCAGGTCACGATCTCACAGTTTGTGGGTTCGAGCCCCGCGTCAGGCTCTGTGCTGACAGCTCGGAGCCTGGAGCCTAATTCAGATTCTGTGTCTCCCTCTCTCTCTGTCCCTCCCTTGCCTGTGTTCTCTCTCTCGCTCTCTCAAAAATAAATAAATAGGGCGCCTGGGTGGCGCAGTCAGTTAAGCGTCCGACTTCAGCCAGGTCACGATCTCGCGGTCCGGGAGTTCGAGCCCCGCGTCAGGCTCTGGGCTGATGGCTCGGAGCCTGGAGCCTGTTTCCGATTCTGTGTCTCCCTCTCTCTCTGCCCCTCCCCCGTTCATGCTCTGTCTCTCTCTGTCCCAAAAATAAATAAAAACGTTGAAAAAAAAATTAAAAAAATAAATAAAATAAATAAATAAATAAATAAATAAATAAATAACATTAAAAAATAAAAATAAAATTCTAGAACACTGGGACACCTGGCTGACTCAGTCGGTGGAGCGTGCGACCCTTGATCTCAGTTCAAGCCCCAGGTTGGGTGTAGAGATTACTTAAAAAGTTAGTCTAGAATATTGTATGCTAAAATATTAAACTATGGTTCTATCTGGTCCAATATGGCAGAGTTTGAACATCAGTAAGAAATGTAAAGGTAAGAATGGAGAGATGAATACGTTTAAACCCATGAGGCATGATGATTAAAATAAATTTTAAAGGCCAGCCAGGTAAGATGCTGGGGAACCAAGACGTTATTTTGCAAACTGGTAACGAATGGGGGGGCGGGGAGGGAAGCAAAACCTTGATTCTGACTTCCCTTAGCTCCTCGAGGTCACTAAGTAATTGACAAAGAAAAGTCTGTAGGTACAACTCCAAGTCAGTGACCGTCCTGTCCACATGAGGAGCCCATTCTTCCTCCCACTGTCTGGATGTGTCCACTAGGCAGGTGCTGAGGCAACAGACTCTTAATGTTCTGTCTAGCAGCCCATTCCAGACCATTCCTGCAGGAGCTGCCCCTGCCCTAGTAACATTTGCTGCCAGCCAGCTCCTCCCACCTGCCCCAGCGGTCCTCCCCCACCCACTGCTGCTGTGCCTCCAGGAACTAAGACATAGGCTGAATTAGGATGTATGGCCACCAGGACATACTGTGTGGTTGACGGCCTACTTCAGCAGAGAAGAATTCACAGCTCCTTTGAGTTCACCAGAATAACCCCCACATCTCACAAATGGGCAGCCAACTCCTGAGACACAGACTACAAGGCAGGAAAGGACAGGCAAGTACTCCGACCGCCCCTCTTCTCCTTCAGGGGTGAAAATAACAATGATAAGAAACTGATAAGCTCAGAGGGGGTGGTTACTTTTCCCCCGAGTCATGATCTAGTAGCTCATTTTTAACAAGATGGAGAAATGAGCAAATTATTCCCCAAATCTGAATAATCACTTCATCATTCAAAAGGAGTGAAACAAAGAATTGCAGACAGACACATGGTCCTGGGTTTAACAATCACATTACCTGCATTTTTAAATTCTTACGGGTTTTGCTTAGGACATCATCCCAAGAGCATCCCCACTCCCCCCACCAAAACCTCACTTTAAACTGACGTTAAAAAATACTCCCGTCTAGGGCACCTGGGTGGCTCAGTCATCAAGCATCTGACTTCGGCTCGGGTCATGATCTCACAGTTCATGAGTTCGAGTCCCACGTCTCGAGCTCGAGCTCAAGCCTGGCTTCTCTCTCTCTCTTTCTGCCTCTCTCTCTCCCTCTGCCCCTCTTGGGATGCTCTCTCTCTACCCCTCTCTCACTTGCACCCCCGGATTGGCATTTTTAACAAGTTCCTGGGTGATGATGAGGAATGTGGGTCTGGGGTCTATACTTTCAGACCCACGGTGTAAGATGAAAAGTGGATAGAGCACTTTATCATGGATACATCAGGAGGGGGTCACCTAAACGTGTTAATCAACATTAACCATCAGAGTAAGGAGTCGATCAGAACGATGTGCCCCCAGATGGGATGCCATAGAAAGTGCCTCTACCACCAAGAAAATATTCTTCCAGAAAGGAAAAGGGCTGGGAATGGGGGCCAAAGCGGGCAAAGCCTCTGGGTCCAACATCCCAGGAAACGCGAGGCACAGGGAACACACTATATACTGTCATGGGGGGAAGGGGGGGGGTGCAATGAAATCCACAGGTGGGAAAGCATAGGACAAATGACTCCATTTCTTTAAGAACATACAGGAAAAAAAAGGCGAGAAATTTATAAACTAGAAGCAGCTGGGGGGGGGTGCTCTGAGACACAGAGGAAAAGCAGGAGATGAAGACAAACAAAGCCCAGTTTGATCATTACCAAAGTGGAGCGCTAGGTGCCTGGGGGGGGGGGGGGCTGTCCTAGTGACCTCTCTACTTGGGCATATGTTGGAACGTTTTCACAATGAAAAAGTCAAACAAGGACAATAAAAGACTAATTGGGAGAGAGGAAGGGGAAGAAACACACATTCTCTCCCCACAACGCACACATACAGGGCAAATCAGAAGCAAGGGCACATTTCACATTTTTAAAAAGCCACCCCTGGGGCTCCTGGGTGGCTCAGTCAGTTGACCTTCTGACTTCAGCTAAGGTCACCATCTCACGGTTCATGAGTTCAAGCCCCACCCCAGGCTCTCTGCCATCAGCACAGAGCCCGCTTTAGATCCTCTGTCCCCCTCTCTCTCTATCCCTCCCCTGCTTGCGCTCTCTCAAAAAAATAAAGAAACCTTAAAAAAAATAAAATAAAATAAAAAGCCACCCCTCACACGGAAAGTTTTGAGAAAGCGAATGCAGTTGTAAGAAAAAACAAAGTCCCGACCCATGCCTCCAGAAAGAAAAATGTAGGAGATAATCAAGAAAAATTCAACATTAACAATATCCTTCATATTAGGGAATCTGTTAAATTCTTCGATGTGACAATGGCACCGTGGTTCCATCTATTTAGGGTCCCTTCCGGGGCGCCTGGCTGGCTCAGTCAGAAGAGCACGCAACTCTTGATCTCGGGGTCACGAGTTCGAGCCCCACCCTGGGCGTAGAGATCACTTCAATGAGTAAACATTTAAAATGTATTTAGGGTGCCTTCTTTTCAGAGCCAGTGGGAAGGAGTTGTATCTGAAGTAACAAACCTGGGGTTGAGGGATGGGGTGCCTCAGGTGGGTTACGCTGTTGCATTGACTTCTGCACGCTTGACCTTTTTCTTTAAAAGGAAAAATGCTGGGGTGCCTGGGTGGCTCAGTCGGTTAAGCATCCGACTTCGGCTCAGGTCACGATCTCACGGTCCGTGAGTTCGAGCCCCGCGTCGGGCTCTGTGCTGACAGCTCAGAGCCTGGAGCCTGTTTCAGATTCTGTGTCTCCCTCTCTCTGACCCTCCCCCGTTCATGCTTTGTCTCTCTCTGTCTCAAAAATAAATAAACGTTAAAAAAAAATTAAAAAAAAAAAGGAAAAATGCTACTGTATCACCTGCGTGCCACTGTCTTCCGTGTGTAAGCCATATCGCTGTCACACGCTTCCCACTTGGCCCGTAGGTCATTGCCGGGGCCAAGTCTTCTGAATACCAGCAGGGATAGTCAACACTCACAGCGGGGTCAGCAAGTAACATCAGCACGCTGTTGGGAATCTCGCCTTACGGTCAGCTCCCCCTAACAGATACGGACACAGAGGCCCAGAGAGGTGACGGCATCTGCCTGAGGTCACACAGCTCAACGGTAAGAGAGCCAGGTTCTGAGCCCACGTCTGATTCCACAGCCCCCGCCCTTCTGCCTCCCACGTGAGCCCGATGGGCTTGGCAGAAGCTCGACGGAGAATTTGCAATAAGTGAACCGACCCTGGCAGGTACCCCACACAGTGCCTCACGTGCACATTTGAACCAAGAAGGCAAACGCAAAAAAAGGACATACTACGTGCTTCTGTTTATAGGAGGGTTCAAAACCAAGCAAAAATGTCCCTATGGTGACACAAGTCAGATGTCTTAACTGGAAGAACAGAAGCCGAGGGGGGCTTACGGGGCTGATGTTCTGCTGCCTTTTTTTTTTTTTTAAGTTTATTTATTTATTTTGAGAGAGAGCGGGAGAGGGGCAGAGAGAGAGGAACAGAGAGAAAATCCCAAGCAGGCTCTGCACTGTCAGCTCAGAGCGTAATCTGGGGCTCAAACTCCCAAACCTGGAGATACGACCGGAGTGGAAATCAGGAGTTGGACACTTAACCCGCTGAGCTACCAAGGCGGCCCCGTGCACTTTTCTGATACAAAGTATTCACTTCCATGAAAACTTCTGGTTTCCTTTTTTCTTCTTTATGCTAAAACACACATTACATAAAATTGACCACCTTAACCATTTGAGTGTGCAGTTCAGTAGTGTTAAGTACACTTGTTAGTGTGCAATGAAACATTTTTAAAATAGTACCAAGGGGCACCTGGGTGGCTGAGTCGGTTAAGCATCCAATTTCATCTCAGGTCATGATCTCACGGTTGGTGGGTTCGAGCCCCGCATCGGGCTGTCTGTTGTGAGCACAGAGCCCACTTCGGATCCTCGGTCCCCTAACCGTGCCCCCCCCCACCCCTCCCCGCCGGTTCAATCACTCACTCAATCAAATAAATTATAAAAATTATAAAATAGTTTCTAAATATACTCAAGAGGGCTCGGGGGAAAGTTCTGAGCAACATGTCAATGAACTGGGTTCCTTCTAATTGCAATGTTGGTCAGCTGCCTTTAAAGTCAGAAAAACACCAAAAAACACAACAGAAAAATACAAGGACACAGGAATCCCCGTCGCCAGGAACTCTGTCTAATCTAAGAATCAAAAACACAAACAAGACCGAGTGTAAAGAGTCCGTCTCTGTCCAAAAAAGGAGACAGAGAAGCTGGCTGGCTTCTCAGGGCTTTGCTGTTTCTGACAGTTACGATGCACGAAATCTGCTTTGGTCACAGGCAAGAGGAAGCCTGGCTTCACCCGAGAACAGCATTTCCCAGAGTGTGCTCCCTGGAACCCTAATCCCTTGAAATATTAAGGGGTGGGGGTTGGGTGGGATTCAGGGAGACTGAGATACTCTTCGAAAGAAAACGACTCTGCGGTTAAATCCACTGGCAAAGTGCTCCCTCCGCCCACCCCCGCCCCATCCACATCCCCACCCCCCACCTGTGCATGGAAAGGCAGGACAGTATCAGGACGTCCAAGACTTTGTCAGGTCCTAAAACCCGAAAGCGATTTTACTCCTTTAGACCCAAGGCTCCCCAAAACATTTGGCCACAGACCTCTTTTCCCACCAAACACCGATGAAATCTCACAAATTTGCCCTTGAGAAAATGTAGTGAGCCTAGCAAGTTAATAATATTAATATTAGTAATCAGAGCCGCTAAATCTTTATTGGGTACCAGCTATGGTCTCCTTTAATCCCCTCAGAAACACTACAGGGTGCACCATCAACTCTGGTTTACAGACGAGGATACGGAGGCACAGAGAGGTTAAGTAACTTGCCCATCATGGCACAGCCAGCTATGGTGGAATCTGAATAAAGGTGTATTTTCAGGGTGATCTTTCCTGCTTTGTCTTCTTTGAAACAGGCAGAACATTTGAGGACAGGAAATGCAGGCACACCCAAGAAACATCCTGGATCAGTGTAGAAGGCTCCGGATAATTTGGCTTAATCGTTATAAGGACGTGCCTCAGCATGCACCCAGAGCCTTGAGTTTTCAAAAATTTGGGACGGTGACAACCAGGTAAAAAAGTCCCAGGTGGGGCATTAGGGGAGGCACTGGGAGGAAGAAAATAAAAAGTAGCTTGCAAAGTAACAGCAATGATCAGGGGCCCAGTTCCAGTCAGAGGACTCTCCTTGTGCTAAGTGGAAACAAAACCTGGTCTCCTGTTCCCTGCTGTGGTCCTTACTTCCAAGGAGGTTTTTCGTTTTTGTTTTTTTTTTTTAAGTTTATTTATTTATTTTGAGAGAGACAGAGAGCGAGAGAGAGACAAAGACAGAGAGCACAAGTGGGGGAAGGGCAGAGAGAGGGAGAGAAAGAGAGAATCCCAAAGCAGGTTCCACACCACCAGTGCAGAGCCCGATGCGGGGCTCGAACTCACAGACCACGAGATCATGACCTTAGCGGACGCCAGATGCTTAACTGACTCAGCCACCCAGGCGCCCCTCAAGTAGGGGTTTTCAATCTTGACACCATGGACGCTTGAGGCCGGTCAGTCTTTGTTGGGGGAGGGGCTGTCTTATGCATTCTAGGATGTTTACAGCATCCCTGTCCTATACTTACTAGATGCCAGTAGCTCCTCCCCTTGTCAGTTTCTTTTTTTTTTTTAATGTTTATTAATTTTTGAGAGAGACAGAGACAAAGTGCGAGCGGGGGAAGGGCAGAGAGAGAGGAAGACACAGAATCCGAAGCAGGCTCCAGGCTCTGAGCTGTCAGCACAGAGCCCGACGCGGGGCTCGAACCCACGAACCGTGAAATCATGACCTGAGCTGAAGTCGGACTCTTGAACCAACTGAGCCGCCTATGCGCCCCTGGCCCTGCCAGTTTTAACAACCCAAAGGCCTCTGGACATTGCCAGATGTCTCCTGGGGGGTGGGGCGACATCGTCCCCGGTGAGAACCACTGCTTTAGAAGAAAACCCAGGACTCTCTGCGGAAGACAGTTAAGGCCCGGAGGGCCAACTGCTGGAGGTGACACGGGGGCAGTGAACACATCCCAAGACAAGACGCAGACACCCAGAGGTTGGGGGCCAAAGGGGCACCTGTAGGACTATTACGAAGGACAGATGGACACTAAGGACGCTTCAGGGATCGAGGGGTGCTCTCAAACTTTTTGATGAAAACAAAGGGCTCTGTGGCAATGAGGCCAGAAACGTGTGACACAACACGGCTCAGTGTGTCCGCTGTGCACGTGGTCCTGATTTCCCCGCCAACACCACACAGCTTCATTCTTTCAGCACAAACAAGCCGTTCTTCAGCCTCTGTGAAACCACCCGGTTACAAGTCCCAGTTCCGCCACGAATTCGCGGGGTGCCTGTGGCCAAGTCACTCTCCCCCTCTGAGCCTTGCATGTTTCATCCGGGGGGAGAAAGTGGGCTGGCCTGACATTGACATTCTATGGAATCTGTGATTCCGTATCAAAGGGCTGGAATCGGACCACACAAGACCGTTCAGCTTGGTGTGTTTTAACATCAGCTTTATCTTCCCCAGAGGGACGCAGGGGTAAAAAGATCCTGCCCTTTCTGCTTCCGCACTAATAAAAAATGAATCAAATACCCCAGGGCCCGAATAGTATAGGATTTGCACATCATCACGCCTGGTCGACAGCTTCCCTGAAGCCTTTATTGCCAAGCGGCCGGCTCAAGAGCTTTGACCACAGACACAAACCTAAGTGTCCCCAGGGGTCACGGGAGCAATTGGGCCGAGAGCCCTCTTACCCCGCCTAGAGATGGTGGGAGCTCCTTCACTCCAGCCGGGGTCACCTCATGAGTATGTGGACCCTGAACTTCCAGGCTTGCAGTCGACCCAGAAGTCTGACTTTAGGTGCGAAACAGCCGCCACTCAAGTCAAATCATTGCACAGTTTAAGCGCCGTGCAGACAAAATGAACGGCCTCTGAGCCCGGTCTAGGACACAGTCCACCAGCTGGAAGGACCTCCGCATCGGAGAAACAAGTTCAAGTCCTGGGGCAGGTGTGGAAGGAGCCGGGCGTGTAGAGGGAAACAGGAGAGGGTCCAGGATCCCTAGATGCATCAGTTCTCTCTGCCCCAAGCTGTCTGCATGAGACAACTGGATTCTAAATCTGTTATTGGTAATAGCCACTGTAATTACTGGGCCCCTTCTATTCATGGGGTATCAGGCCAGGCCATTTATTAAATACCCCAGCTTACTATGTGTCCTAAGTGTTCAGCAAGGTGAGCATAATTTATTATTCCTGTAAGATTACAGAGGTCCTGGAAAGTAAACTAAAGTAAAAGCCTTCTCTTGCAAAAGCTGGAGTCGGGATTTAAACCCAGATTCACCTGACGCCCAATCTACTCTTAGCAGAAAAGCTCTTGCTTGTGTCAAGGCCTGGCCCCCTCCGCCCTCCCCCCATCAATCATACCACCCCCCACCTCCCCAGGGTGTGATCCCAAGGAAGCCCTACTTCACCTTAACAGGAAAAAGGCGAGCAGTGGACCATTTCACTGTTGCTTTGGGACATCTCCCCTGACTTAAATACTGTGTTTAAAGTAACTCCGGGGCACCTGGGTGGCTCAGTCGGTTAAGGGTCTGACTTCGGCTCAGGTCATGATCTCACAGTTTATGAGTTCAAGCCCCACTTCCGGCTCTGTGCCGACGGCTCGGAGCCCAGAGCCTGCTTTGGATTCTGTGTCTCCCCCTCTCTCTGCCCCTCCCTGGCTCATGCTGCCTCTCTCTCTCTGTGTCTCTCAAAAATAAATAAACATTAAGAAATAAATAAAGTAACTCCAGAAGGAAGTTTTTTAGTTAGTAGAGTGAAATTATTTTTCTCTCCTACCAAGAGAACTTGGTTAGCAAGAGACACGATATAGCTCCTATGAAGAACACTTTTGGGAAAGAGAGAACTGGTCATTTCCGGCCCTCAAAGCCCCAGGGTATTTTGTATCTTCCAGCCCTGGCATAACGTGCTTACAATTAATGTACAGTCTCGAATGTGACAGACATTTCTCAGTATCTATCCATTTTAAATGCGCGTGCCCTTTGACTTGGCCATGGCATTGCTGGGAATTGATCTTACAGATAAATTCATATAATTAGACCAAAATAGATACAGGATGTTCCCTGAAACACTCTAAGTGATGGGGAGCAGCTGGTATGTTTCCATAAGGGGTTATTTCAGTAAGAAGCTGTACTTTCCAATACTAGAGGATTATACAGCTGATTTTTAAACGTGCCAAAACATGCCGATAGAGAAAGACGTTGAAGATCTACGATTAAGTGGGGAAAAAAAAATCCTAATGTCCGGAATGCCAGTTTTTTTTTTTGTCTGACAAAAAGGAAATTCGACGTAGCAAAGTTTTGGAAAGACACCCAAGAATACACTGACCGCGATTACACCTAGGGGGTAAGGAAGAATCGAGAGGGCAAGGAGGAAGGGGCTCAGGGAGACAGGCATTCTACGAGGAGACGGGGGACTGGCAAGCGTGACCCCAGATCAGGACCCAGCGGTCTCAGACCGAGGCCCCTTTGAGATTCTACGTCATCTGCTCCACGGTTTGCTTCACCAGGGGAAGGAAGGAACGGGTATAGTAATGGGGCAAGTTCAAGCCTGCATGAGTGAGCAGTGGGCCCTTTCTTGGGGACTTTGATGAGGGCTGTTCCATCCGAACCCTTCAATCACTAATGCAGGTTCAAGATACGGGACTCCCCCGTGCAGGAGCAAAGGACAGCACTAACTAGTTCTTCCCTCACCTGAGCCTTACAAAATTCCTGCAAATTCCCGCTTGGCCTTCTCCGAACTCAGCCTTTCCTCCAACGTGTGGCCATGGCTCAACTGTTTAAAGGTCAGGGGAGGAAGGCGGAGGGACCCCAGGGAGCCAAAGAGCCACCTGAAAAGCCAGATAGGTTCCCATTCCTAGGTGAACCCTTCCAGGATGCCATTATGGCCCGAAATGAATCACAAATGGGCCAGTAGAACTGGAATTTGCGATGTGCCTGGCGTAGGGGATCAAGTGTGGCCATCTTCAAGTGGAAGGTTCTAACTACCACCTTCATGTCAAATAGGGATTGGGATTATGGAGGCAGGACACAAAAGGAAAATAAGGGACAAGTTTCTCCTTTACACAAAGGTCACACGAGATAGGCTTTCTGGTTCTGCTAAGTACCAGCTGTGTCACATGCAGCACAATCCTTAAGGTCTCTGGGCACGTATGTGATAAATAATCGCCCACTGAAGTGAGGCAGAGGCCAGGCGATGCTACCCCCTTCGTGTGCATTATCCCACTTAATCCTCCCGACAGGGTAATCCCTTGGGCTCTAGAGTTACAAAGAGCTAGATCTGCAGGATCCAGTCTTCCTCCTGGGCCAGTCAAGCTATCCTGAGCAAGTTATTCAGACCACAGTAGTAAAAAGTGGCCAACAACAATATCTACTCCCAAGGGTTGTTGCCAAGATGGTAACATGATGCCAGGTAAGGGCTCAGCGTGTCGACTGGCCAAAGTGCTCACCAAACATGAGCTATTCTCCCCCACCCCACCCCCATTTTTCAGATGGGAAAACGGAGGTTTGTGAAGTCCGGTGTGGAGGATTTCCAAACTTGCTCATGACATTGTAGGATTCCAGCGGATTTAACAGCGGACTTGGTTTTCCGGAAAAATCTCACACGGATCTGATTTGAGAATTACACGGAAATCCATTTCAATTTCCAACAGGGCGTCCGCCTGCTTGGCCCCGATGTGCTGAAGAAAGAAGAGACCCTTCCTCCTCCAAAATAAAACTGTCAAGAAAGGCCGTGTGAGTGCCCAGCGAGAAGGCACCCTTCTTCGAACCTGGAAGAGTGCCCTCACCAAGAACCGAGTCTGCCAGCTCCTTGATCCTAGACATCAACAGCCTCCAGAACGTTCCCCTGCAGGTCCCTAAGATCACAAGTCCTAATCTAACTGATTTAGTCAGTAATGAGCACCAAATGCTGAATAGGAGACCCAGGTCTTTGGAGGTGAATCAATTCGGATGGCGGTCGGTCAAGTCACGATTCTGACTGGCTGGTTTGGCCAAACCTTGGTGGGGCAGAGCTCCGGGAAGAGGGAACACAGAGGAGACCATGCTAGAGGAAGACACGGAAGTAGGAGACTGTGGGGGCCTGCCCCGAATGAAGAGTGTTAGAGAAATTCGTTACAGGATTGGACAGTAATCCTTATGGTCTTGTGGAGCCTTGGAGTTCGTTCACTGACAGTGCAATACGGTCTGGCAAAGATAATCACCAGGTATTGTTTTCTACTCCTATCTTGGAAAGCAGTAGTTTAATAAACCCGAGTGGCTAAAAACCTTTTTTTAATTAAAAAAAAAAATTCCAAATAAGAGAGGAGCAGGGAAAAATAATCCTCCTTTCCTCCCAAATGTCTTCTCCTCCGGGCCCCTCCACTTGTTCCCAAATGGGAAGGACAAGGGCCAAGAAATCCCCCAGAGTCACGACCAACAAAGCTGTGTTACGACGCTAATTTGCAAGCGAGCCGGGTATGGCCTCATGTAAAACACTACCATACATGGCCATGTTTGCCTCAATCTCAGCCCTCGGACAGAAAAGTAATGATAACAAATCCATAACAAATACCTTGTACGGAAGAACACGTCTATTTCAGATGCGAAAATAAAAAACCACGGTGTGTACCAGGCGAGCCCCAGAAGCTTCTTGGAGAAAGCTCGTCTAGTTCATGAGTTAGACTCTTGGGATGGCAGTCTACCCATCGGCCCCAGCTAGATTACCACACCACCAGGGGACAAACGGTGCGTTTTATTTTAAATTCCCAAAAGGTCAGCTTATGTTTTCTCTAGAGAGAAGATGATAAACCCTTGCTTTCCGGAAGCATTTGGTCCCCCCAGAAACTTGACTCCAAAAGACGTTTTGTTCATGGTAAAGACAAAAGGTGGTGGGTCAAGACCACATAGCCTTGGTATCAGACAGACCCAGGAATGGGTTCCACCACTTGCTAGCTGTGTGATGCTGGGCGAGTTACTTAACCTCCCTGAGCCTCAGCTGCCTTTTGACTAAACAGGCATCATGGTGCCTCCTTAAAAGGTTATTGCAGCATTTAAATGAGATAAATTAAATCAAACACTGCTACAGTGCCTGGTACATAAGTATCCCATCAGTGGTGGCTATCTCAATGGAAAAGCACCAATGGAAGGCTTCCTTCCACAGAAATTCAACCTATTTTACACCTTGCCATCCAATGCCTTTCAGCCCAGCACCTTCCAGCTCCCTCTCTGTAAAAAGAAACAAAACAGAAAAACCTCTCCATTGGTACCTTTAAGGAAACTAAACCGATCGAGAAGACGAAGCAAAACACAACTATGCAAATCGGTTTACTAACAATCCACCTGCCTTGGCCAAACCCTGGCCACTTAACCATTTAATCTCTCAGTTCTTAACACTGGAACCAAACCCTCTCCTTGGGTTTCTAACTATTTTCTCCAACGTCTTGATCAGCATAGCTTTGAATGGCGCCCTTCCTCAGGCAGCAAAATCCCCACCAGCTCTCTGTGCAGGGGGAAAACTGAAACAGACATCAGCCAGACTTTCTCTCACTTTGGTCCACTTTGTGGGGACGTTCAGACCAACATTGGTGCCAGCTACTCACAGGAAATCCCAGGGCACTCTTACTTAACACACCTGCAGGCCATGGTTGCAAATCGAAACTGTCCCATCTGTCTGGGTATTTGAAGCCCTTGGGGTCAACCTGGATAAGATTTTTTTTTTTTTAACTTTGGAACGGGGGAGGGGAGTCTGGAAGAAAACTGGGCTGTGATAAATCAACTGCATCATAACCAGCCCTCCCTCTCTAGGGTGATCAACAAACACATCCTCTAAACTCATGAAAAACGCACTCGCCTTTCTGCGAAGCATCTGCCCACGTGTTTTTCACTGATTTAGCACGTTTTCAACAGAATTAAGCCAGGCTTCCAAATCCACTCAGAGCGTTACTTTGCCCGCCTCTGTGATTGGAAATGACTTTCTAGGGAAGTTCAGCTGTACTTTATCTGTGCCTAGAATAAAAGTTAGAAGCCAATGGAAGCTGCTCCTCTGAGATTTGAAGGGATCACATCTCCCAGATGTGTCTCGTAAGAATCATCTGGGATTCCTCCTTTTTTTAAAGTACAGTTTTTCTGGAGATTCAAGTGTAACTGGAGGTGAGCCCGGAATTTTGGTCTTTAACAAGTACCCCCAAGGTGGCACTTCTGGTTGGCCACCTGGGGAGATGGAGGTTTGGGGAAAACCTAGGTTGATGAAGCAGAGAAATGAAAACTGTGAATCCCCACCTCCTCACCAGAGTCCTTGACCGTATGACAAGGATAGCAACAGAAACACCTTGCTGCTCCCCAGCCCCTGTAGGATGACCCCTACCCAGCTGCCCACCCCCCAGTACCACCCTACTTACAGATCTCCAACTGGGGGGACAGCGGAGAAGAAACCGGGTGGAGAGCTCAGATCTGGCACACCTCCCAGGCAGGGGCGTCCAAATCTCCCGGCTCGCCCGGGAAGCCTCTCTTTATAGACCCGGAGCTGCCCCCGGTGGGAAAGAGGAGGCGGCCCAGGGGGGAGGAGGGGGGAGGGTCCCAGACTGCTGGCTCCGCAGCGCCCCCTGCAGGGCCCGGGAAGCGCGGCGTTTTGTGCCTTTCCTGGCCTCACCTGCGGCGGCGCTGGGACAGGGGCGCACACGTGGCGGGGACCCAGGGGGCTGTGGCGCTCCCCGCAGAAGAGTTCGGGCCGGTGTCTCACACCGCCCCTCCCACCCCAACCCGGCTCTGGGACACTCACCGAGGCTCTGATTCCCAGAGCAAGGGGCCGAGCGATCAGCGTCTGGGAGCGGGGAGGGGAGATGCTTGAGAAGGTCTCCCTTCAGTCAGTGCACGACCCCGATTTTAACCGCTTCCTTCCCCTCGGAGGGGGCAAATGTGGGGGTCTGAATTGCCACCTCCCAGCCCCGCTCCCCCTTTTATTCGCCATTCAGTGCCTGGAAAGGGGGCCGGCCGCACTGCATGAAGGGTAGAGGAAGGGGATTTTTTGAACTTTGCAAAGTGCAAGGCAGGAGCCCCCGACGGCTGGGAATCGTTTGGGAAGGGGAAGTTTTTATTTTTCCCAACTTGCTATTCCACCTCCACCCACAAGAAAAAGTGGGGGGTGGGGGTGGGGACCCAACAACCTGCTGCAGGGACTTGAGGCCCGTATGTGCCATTCGCTGACTGCCTGACCTCAGGCGAGTCACTTCCCTGCTCTGAGCCTCAGTCTCTGCAGCGGAAACATGGGTGTGTGTGTGTGTGTGTGTGTGTGTGTGTGTGTGTGTCGGGGAGGGTATATTTATGTAACTTGCAAGGTGTGAGTCAGGATGCAAAGAGAAAGTGGGTGCGACCCTGCCCTTGCAAGTTCCCAACTCTTCCTCCCCCGCCCAAGAAGTTCCTGCAAATGAAGAAGCTGCTTAAAACTTCACCCCTGCTCCCCTCTCTCGTAGGACCCCTCCCTCCCCTCCTCTGCCTGTGTCTGTCAATCTGCTCGTCTCTCTCCCATACTTCTGATGCAGTGACTCTCCATGACTCTTTCTTCCTGCCTTGCGGTCACTATGTATGTCTCTGTCTCTCACTTTCTCCTCTGTCTCCCTCTGCCTCTGGCCTGTGTCTCTCCCGACCTCTCCCGCGGTCTCTGGCTTTGTGTCTCTCCCAGACGTCTCCCACTGTCTCCCTCTATCTCTGGCCCTGCGTCTCTGGCTCCGGATCTCCGTCGCCGGCTCTCTCCCCGGCTCTCCGTCTTCTCCCGGGCTCCGTCGCCCGCACGCACACAGGCCATAAAAGGAAGCCGAGGCGGCGGGCTGGCCCCGCGCCAGGCCGGGGACCCGCGCGCCCCGCTCCCCGCCCCGCACGGGCCCCGGGTCCCCGGGCCGGTCCTCCCTCCGCGGGCGCGGCGGGGGGCGCTGGGCGGGCGACAACCCAAAAAGGGCAGGCGCGGGCGCCTTCCTGCAGGAATCCCCAGCGCCGCATACCAGCCCGGGGCTGCCCGCTCCCCCTGACTAAATATGGTGCGAAGCGGCCTCCCGGCGCGGCGGGCGCGGGGGAGGGCGCGCTGCCTCCGGCCGCTGCGACTGCGCCGCGCGGGCCCACGTGGGCCCCAGCTACTCCCAGCCACAGGGCTTGGGGAGGGGGTCGGAGGAGCTGGGAAGACCCCCGCCGGGCTCCGGGCTTCGCACGCACCCCACCTAGGTCCACAACCCCTCCCTGGGTAACCGGATCGGATGGGGGAGGGAGCTTGACTGATCACCCCCATTTTGCAGGTGAGAAAACTGAGGTCCCAGAGCAGCGAAGAGATTTGCCCAGGCTCCCGATGGGACTGGAGCCCACCGTTGCCATGATTCGCTTCCAGAAGGACTTTAAAGGGAAAGGGAGATGCCCAGGTGAATTGGCCTGCAGGCTAAAGACAGGTCTCCGAGGTTAGTGGCCGGTGCCCCCTTTGTAGCCGATCCGCCAGGAGCCATTCCTTTAACTGCTCCGTGCCTCAGCGTCCCTATCTGTGAGATGGGAAGAGCAGCAGTTATGCCCTGGCTGTTGGTAAACAGTCGGTGAGATGATCCATGTGAAACGGACATATTGTGCAGCTTCCTGTTAGCTATTATTCCCAGCCAACTTGAAACCACAGGCCTTGGGTGCCTGATGGCGAGGGCCGGCCTGTCCCCCCTCCAGCCACCGGGCTCCCCAGAGTATCTCAGACCCTCTCGATCACTTCCTCAGGCTCTCCTGCTTTCTGAAGCCTGCTCTCTCTCTTCTCAAGCACAGAGCGACAGAATCTTTGCCTCAACTACCTTACTGGGTTGTTAAACAGGACAACATATGTGAAGGCCTTATATAAAGCATTCCATACCTTTCTGGTACGTTCTACCAGTGCTCAGGGACAGTCATTCATTAAATATGTGTCCAGTGCCAAAGCTCAGATGTTTGAATCTTCAAAAGTGCATTGTTACAGTAATTAAAGCAAATGCCTGTTTTATTTCTCATGGCTCAAAAAGCCAGTTATTTTAAGATCAAGGGGGAAAAATACTTTTAAAAAAAGTGTTACTCTGAGAGCTGTCCAGTAAGTTTCCTTGGCTTGTCTTTTCTTTGAGGTGCTGTGTAATGGGAGTTTCCATAAACTCATGAAACAAGATGGCAGAGGGGAAATTTCTCTCTCGGAGTCTTTTCCTTTTAGCAAAAAAGCGCAAAAATGTGATTGTCCCCCAGTTTTTAATGATATCAAAGATCGGGGTCAAGCATGGTTCACTCCTGCATGTGCCTCGCGACCTAATTATGTAGAAGGGTATCAGCGCTCAAGGCCTCCAGCCCAAGATTTGCACGGGACCGTGCTTTCTTGTGAATGAAGGGATGTCATTCCTGGCCACAAGCCTGGCTCGATTGCTCTTGCAAAAAGGCACTTCTGTTTCAGTCATGACGGCTCCACACTTCTCCAAGACAAGACCCCACGGCAGAGTGACTTGCGACGCTCTTTCCTTCATCCATTTCCACCCATGGTGCCTTCGTACCTCCAGATTCTCTATCAGGAAGGCCCCTAAAATTCTCAAGAGGAGTTTTACAGTGCCTGCCCAAACGAGACACGCTCTTGACATACGATGCGGCAAATCATACTCCTTAGGACTTACCCAAACGAGTCGAAAGCTTACGTCCATACTGCAGCCTGCACTTGGTTTATAGCAACTTTGTTCAGAATTGCCAAAACTTGGAAGCGACCAAGATGCTCTTCAGCAGGTGAGTGGACAAACCGTGGGACACTGAGTTGATGCACTATTATTTGGTGCTAAAAAACAAACCAACTCTCAAGCCACGAAAACATGGAGGAATCTTAGGTGCATATTCCTACGTGAAAGGAGCTGGTCTGTAAAGACCAAACACTGCAGGATGCCAGATCTGACATTCTGAGAAAGGCAACACTATGAAGACGGTAAAAGACCTGGGGCTGCCAGGGCCTGGGGGGAGGGAGGATGAATGGGCAGAACACAGGACGTTTAGGGCAGTGAAAATACTGTGCACGATACTATAATGGTGGATACAGGTCATGATATATTTGTTCAGACCCACAGAATGAACAGCACCTTAAATGAATCCTAATGTAAACTATGGACTTTGAGTGAGAATGTGGTCAGTGTAGGTCCATCGATTGGAACAAACGTGCCACCCTGATGGGGGGGGTGCTGCTAAAAATGGGGGAGGCTGCGAGTGTGGGGATAGGTGGCGTATGGAAACTCTGTGCACGTTATATTCAAGAAATAAGGTCTATTTTTTTTTAGAGGTAGTTTTACCTTTTATTTAAAAAACAAAAATTAATGAAGACCACACAATCCTTGCAGAACGGTTGTTACAAAAATCAAATACCCAAGTGGCTGGGGAGGATTGTCCTAAATGCCTTTAAAGGCATATTCTCACAAATGTTAATCCTTCGTGTACACTTGGCTTTAGGTTAAAGGAACACATCAAATTTTATATAATCATACAGGCATGCGAGTCATATACAAATGCATTCTTGCACATAATTATAAAGCTATTAGTTTACTCTATGCAAACATATATGCTAAGCTAAATTTATCATCTTCAAACACCACCTCTGTTCCTGCTGTTTTTTAACTGCCCAAGTTTTAGATTTCCACTTTTCCTAAATCCCTCTTCAGTCCCAATTCCCATCCTATTTTTGTGTAAATCCAAGTCTTCCCCTAAAACTTCTCTGTATTTCTGGAAGAGAACTTCTCCTTAACAACCCATGAAAACCACCAGCAGTGATGCAGATTTAGTTTTTTGAGTTAGAGGACAAGAGCTTGATGGTTCCTCTGTATTCAGATCTTTTTTTTTTTTTTTGCTATCTCTGCCCATGCACCTTCTTCAACTACTGGCTTATAAATTAATTGACACAGTTCAAATATCCTGAGTATAAACATTTCTGGAGTACATTTTTCTCAACCTAAGGTCCTCTGTGGAAATCATAAAAATCTTAGCTTTTTGAAAATAGGTGGTTTTCCCTTTTTCCAAATATAAAAAAAGAGTGCTGCATATGCTCTTCTGAAGCCCTAAATGGCCACGTCCCCGGTTACAACACCGTCCCCACCAGCCCCCGGGGTGAAGAGTAAGTGTGGCAGGTGAGGTGGCTGATGGCAAGGGCACACGCGGGGCACAGCTCCCTCCCTTCACCCTCCACCCAGGCTGCCGGGGAGCCTGCAGGGGGAAGGGGGGGCCTGGGGAGCCACCTCCAACCATTCTTCCCGTCCTGGCGTCCACCTCTTGATGACCGAACAGGCACAGGAACAGCCTCTGCACAAAGACGAGTTGCTCCAGTGTTTTTTATTAAATGATACATCGAAAGTATAAAAGTGGCCTGGGTACAAACAAATGACAGGACAATGCATACAAAAGCACTATCGACTACAAGCGACAATTCTGTTCAGCTTCTATCGTGATGACTTTATATCAGTATCCAAAATGATAAAGTCCAGAATTTTTTCTTAATCTAGTCCTGCATGATTGTAATTCCTGAGGTAAACTTAGCGTCCATTGCCAACATCCTTGCATGTAAACCAAGTCTTCTGAGAAGAATTCAGATATTCATATCCCCACACCCAATACAACAGAATTCGTAACTTAAGTTACCATAGATTACAGATTTAATTTTAAAAATGGAAATGAGCCCTGATGGCACTTCTCTATCTATGTAAGTAATTCTAGCTCGTCAATAGGCCCTCGCAAAATCCTCTCACTTGTCAAGTATGTCTTGAGGGGACTTCTTTAAACTTTTGGCACTCAGATAAAAATTCTTGGTTAAGGTGTAAGGACTGAACGCTGACCACCGCACAGAAAGTCAATAATAAGTGTCAGTAATTTCCACAGGCAGCACAGAGTCCGCACCCTGAAGAGGACTCCAATTTTTCCAGCTCCAGCCATGATCACTTTCCCTGTGGAAAATGTTCAAGATAAACGCGGTCGGTAAACGGGAGCCCGCGCAGTTCACGCCCAGAACACGCTTTGCGACTTGCGGCCGACCGGGCGCTATTGTAACAGGTGTTGTCAGGGATATCGGTCTGGAGACTCCACGTTATAAAAATGTCTGAATAAATATCAAAATAGCATTTTAGAGATCGCACACTAAGAGCTCTTACCGTTTTTTTTTTTTTATTCCAAGAACGAAAAACTGGCATTTAATGAGACTTCCGGAGCCCGAGTAGGTAGTGGCAGCCCCTGGCGTAGCTCGCCTTGTAAGTGCACAGCTGAAGGCCACACGGAGGTTACACAATGCCATCTTTTAAAAAGTGCCTTCTGGTATTTCTCCTAAAGCCTGTCTCTTCATGCTTACTCCACATTCTTTATATAATGAAATAAACTCTTTGTTTTACTTACAGCAAAATTAAAAGAATTATTTCCCCCTCTTCCTTTTAATTAAATCTTCCAATAGAAGCCAAAATGGTCCAAGGAAAGAAAAAGTACATTGTTACCTAGTTTAAAAGTTCAAATTTAGATAGTAATTCAGATATCTAAACCTAATTATAAATGGTTATCTGAAAAACCACTAATCATAAGGAAAAAAACAAAGTTTATAGAAAATATTTTCTGGCTTTAGTGTTCTTTTAAATGTTTTCTCAGAACATGAATGGATTTTTCTACAAATCCACCTAATTCCAGCCCGAAGGAAATTTAATTAATGTAACCTTGTTAAAGAGCAGAGCATATGGCTATAAAGGCCTGAACTTTTTTTTTTTAAGAACATAGAGGTACTAATAAAATCCCTCTAGCTCTTACAAATTTAAAAAACTTTATCATACCTTCTGAAAACAGTATTTTTTTTCTCTTTCAAGTCAAATCCAAGAAGCTGGAAGCTACAAGTTAGTTTTTATTCACAAATGTAGTAAAACAGGAGGGGCTAAATGTTTTGCAGAAACTCGAATCTCTACAAAGTACAAACATTAGTGATGTATTTTGGTAATGTTGGCAGAATAAATATGGTACTGAATACACACAATTTTAAGACAAAAGACGCCCCAGATGGAAATGTCATCTCTTTACTGCTTGAGAAACAAGAGGATCTTCAATATTATTAATACTCCCCTTCTCCTTTCTTAGGTGGTCATCTGAAATTAACAGAAACAAATGTCAGTACTTATCCCAAGTCAAAATAAGCAGTGTGCAGACATATCTACGTGTATTTTTGAATGCTGTATCTTGAATATTATAGGAGTTCTTTTTTTGAAAGAGATTTCAAATGTTTATTTTTGAGATACAAAGACAGAAAGAAGGAGGGGGGGGGGGGGGGGGGGGAGAGAGAGAGAGAGAGAGAGAGAGAGAGAGAGAGAGAGAGATACAGAATCCGAAAGAGGCTCCAGGCTCCGAGCTGTCAGCACGGAGCCCGACAGTGGGCTTGAACTCGTGAACCACGAGATCATGACCTGACCTTAAGTCGGACGCTTAACTGACTGAGCCACCCAGGCGCCCCTGATATTGTAGGAGTTCTTCAGGTGACTTGGGACAAAGAAAGGAACTCACCATTTTTTAAACCATTATTGAGGAAATCGGAAATGTTTAGTACTAAAGACTCACTCTCAAGGGTGGAACAGAGAGCATCCTGGAGTAAACCCATGGGTAAGTAGTAGTTATAAACTTCTCTTACACGATACGTAAGGAATGGAATTTGCAAGGACAGTGTTCAATGAGCATTTTGAAGGATGCCTAAATTCTTCAACTAAGAAGAACTTTGAAACTAAGTTCTACCTTTAAAACTAAGAAGTAAGAAACTTTTCTTCAAACAGAAATGCCTCTCGGCAGCACCCTCTTGTGGCCAGAAAAAAAAAACTAGCAGTTTACATCTTCCTACCCAAATCAGAAAAGTATCGCAGAAATTGTAGAAAATCTTCAGTCAAAAACACAACAGTAAAGCTCCAGGAAGAGTTCAGAAACGCCCAAGGCCCCAGTGACCACCCCCTGTGCTCTGGCAATAGAAGGGGCCCTAGTCACTTCTGCTGAATTTCTTTTGTCATGGAGGCAAAGGGGTAGAGGGCAGAAGTGTTCTAGATTAAAAGAATCAAATGCAACAAAAATGCAATGCAAAGACTAAATTCTGAGAATTGTGAAGAACTGAAAATATTCCCCAGACGCTTTTTACAATGGAAAAACCCATTTTTATGACAACTAGATGACAAGAGAAAAAGAATACAAATCTAGGCAGTTGTTAGAAATATGCAATTTTAGCACCACAAGCACATACTGGATTTTCTTTTCTTGATGCTTCTTTATTTTAATTTTTTTTTAGTGTTTATTTTTGTGTGAGAGAGCGAGACAGAGACAGAGCGTGAGCAGGGAAGGGGCAGAGAGAGGGGGAGACAAAGAATCTGGAGCAGGCTCCAGGCTCCGAGCTGTTAGCACAGAGCCCGACGTGGGGCTCGAACCCACAAACCAGGGGATCATGACCTGAGCCGAAATCAAGAGTCTGACACTTAACCGACTGAGCCACCCAGGTGCTCCTGGATTTTCTAATTCTAAAGACAATTTGCTTCTACACCCATTCCCACTAGTCCACCACAGCTGATCACCCTCATGAAAAATGGGAGACTACTGGGCTGGATCACAGATGACTACCTCCCTCATTTTTAGGCAGCTTTGCTGGACAGAACAAAACTGAGGCCACAACCATTTCAGGTTTTCTAGAAAAGCACTGTAAAGAAATGAAGTTGTTATGCATGTACCTTACAGATGGGCTATCAAGCTCCGTTAATGATTTTCTCTGCTATGAGATATCTGGTTTTTTATTTATACCCAAAACTACTTTGCCTCCATATTTCAAGCACTAATACCAGCACCACTAATGAACTGGTTACCATTCCAAAGGTGAGAGTGTCTACAATAAACCCTCTTTTTTTCAGCACTCTGAAAGCTCTGATAAAGGAAGTGCTTTCATGCTGGAATGCTTTAGGCTTGTGTTCAAATAAAAGAGAATTTCATTTTAAGTGTTTTATGTTTCAGTCGGATGAGCTTCTGTAGAGATCAGGTATTGTAATCTGAAGAATAATTATTTTCATGTCTCCATAACCTTGTCAATGTTGTCAAATCAAACACATTTCCATCAAACAGTAAGCTAGAATCCAGAAAGTAAACAGAATCCTCGAGTGTGCGACTGGGACACAATGCAATTTTGGGCTGATAATTCCTCACAAATCATTGCACAGGGGCGCCTGGGTGGCTCAGTCAGTTAAGCGTCCGACTTTGGCTCAGGTCATGATCTCGCAGTCTGTGAGTTCGAGCCCCGCGTAGGGTTCTGTGCTGACGGCTCAGAGCCTGGAGCCTGCTTCCGTTTCTGTGTCTCCCTCTCTCTCTCTGCCCCTCCCCCACTCATGCTCTGCCTCTCTCTCTCTCTCTCTCTCAAAAACAAACATTAAAAAAAAATTTGTTTTTAATCATTGCACAAAGAGTTCATTGTTATCAAGAAAATTTTTGACGGTCAAGAAAAATAACTTGCAAAATCACGGTTCTTCTTTAGTTCAGCTGCCATCCTCATTTCTGAGCTTTCCACAGAGTAAGCGCCCAAAGGTTTACTCTAAGCGGAGTCTCTGAAGGCCCCAAAGTAACTAATGCACTCTCCTCCCTCTCCCTCTTTGGCTCGCCCGCGCTCGCTCGCTCGCTCTCTCCCTCCCTCTCTCTTCCACTCCCCAGCCCTCCCACCTCCCAGGTGTGAAGCCACAACTTGCTACTCTGTGACCCACATCTCAAAACAACAGAACTCAGTTAAGAAATACTCGGTTCCTTGTAACTTTGTTGTTAGCCATTAGCCATGAATGAGATCGATTAGAAAAAGCTTACAAGCGGGGCCACCACATGGATGGAGCTAGAAAAGATTATGCTAAGCGAAGTCAGTCAGAAGAGTAAATACTCTATGATTTCACTCCTATGTGGAATTTAAGAAACAAAACACACGAGCAGAGGGGGAAGAAAAGAGAGGCACCCCAAGAAAGAGACTCTTAACTAGAGAGAGCACACCGAAGGTCGCCAGAGGGGAGGCGGCTGGGGGTGGGGGAAAGAGGTGATGGGGATGAAGGAGGACACCTGCGATGAGCACCAGGTGTTGTAGGCAAGTGCTGAATTACTACGTCGTACAACGGAAGAAAATAAAAATGAAAAGCTTGCAAGCCAGAAACGTGCTTTCTCCAGAGATTATTTTCCCTCATGGGAATGAAAATACCCGTGTCGCGGGTCTGCCGCGTGGAGCGAGTGTTCATGTGTATAACATCCCCTGGTGGCAATTACACGGAGAAACTGCGATTATCGTACGCTCTCGGTAGGCACGTCACCTGGTAAAGCCGCTCTGGAGGGGAATCAGACAGTATCTACTACATTTTTTAGTACGTACATGCTCTGAACCAGCAACTGGACTTCTGGGCATCCGCACAAGACAAACACCTGTGTGGGCAGGAAGTAATTCTATACGGCTACATGGTAGAAGCCAAAAATTAAAAACATAACAGCACATCGGTAAAGAACGATTAGCAAAGCCACGCGATACTACACGAAGTTAAGAACGAGGTAGAAGGGGATGTCCACGTGCTGACAGGACAAGTGAAGAAAAGCCAACTGCAGGAGGACACGCACAGGAGCAGAATACGTAAATCCACAGGAAACGGATCTCGAGGGAGACCTGCCGACCTGCTAACGGGGGGCCTTCCCTCCGTGGAAGGGAGGGAAAGCGGGGAGTTGGCCGAGACAAGACGGAAGAGACGAAAGGGAAGTTTACACTGTATTATCTGAACGTTTCGACATTTACTCACGTAATTGTTTTAAGTACTTGCCGGCCAGCAGGCACTCATGACAGTTCCTCACAAACCCCGAAAAGTGTACAAGAAGGGCACGGAGGGATGCCGACTCGGCTAAAAATGATCAGCTGCAGGCTTCAGAGGAGTCACCTAACTTCTCAGGGTCAGTTTGCTCAGCGTAAAGTAAGGAGGTGGAATGATTTCTTTTTCAACGGTCTATCAGCTCAGCATTCTAAGATAATGGATAACTCGTAGTGAAATCAGAAATCACCTCCTCAAGAGGTCGCCTTGCCTCACAAATACTTCACTTTCAGATCCGAGGAGACACAGCAAGCATTTGGCATGATCAATACTGCTCACAGCAGCTTAAGAAAACTACCAAGGGCGATCTGTATTTCAGAGGTTTCTACAAGTTTCTTTCCACATTCCAGGGCTATAGCTGTTCTGTTAATCTGCTGCCTGAGCCCCACCTATGACCGGCCTTAGAAAGAGGTCAACTCGACCGACCGAAGCTGGAAAGGAGGAGCTAATAAACCACTCAGTTCAGATTAGCAAAATGACAGCCTATTGCTGATGTGAACAAAACAACAGAAAGCTCATTTGAAGAGGGAGCATTCTGAAAGAAACCGAGGCTGTCCTCCTAAGAATTCGTTATTTATAGGTAGCTGCCAGTCTTCCACAAACAGTATTCTAAAAATGCAAAGTGGGGGAGGGGGCGCCTGGGTGGTTCAGTCAGTCTGACTTGGCTCAGGTCATGACCTCGCAGCTTGTGGGTTCGGGTCCCAAGTCGGGCTGTGTGCTGACAGCTCGGAGCGCAGAGCCTGTTTCGGATTCTGTGTCTCCCTCTCTCTCCGCCCCTCCCCCACTCATGCTGTCTGTCTCTCTCTCTCTCTCTCAAAAATAAATAAACATTAAAAAATTTTTTTAAATAAAAATGCAAAGGGTACAGAAACATGTGGCTTCTCTATCTGTAAGCAGAGATCTTTCCTCACTTTTCGGGGGGGGAAGTGATGATTTGATAAAATGCTATTTGTTCAGTATACCAATAATCTAACCTGCTCCAAAGAGTACAAATCTATGTGAAAATCAGGTTTTTCCAAACTTCTGTATAGAAATAATATCTGAGAATTTTGTCCAGTCATTCCCCTCCAGATTCTCCTACCAAAAAGCATTTTGTTTTTAGGATGATAAGTAACACAGACCAAAACTGTATTAAGTGTAAGTAGAATTAAACTATGACTCAAAAGCTCAAGAAAAACTATTCCAGAGAGAAATATTTAAGAAAATATACGTGCTGACAGCAAAATGATGAATTTCAGGAAATTCATACCCCTTTGCCTTCTTCCGCTAGGTTGTCTGCCAAGATCTGGGTTTGGAGGCTGAAGTGAAGACCCTCTCGAAAATGGATTTTGGAGGTCCTCCTTAGTTCCGTGCAAGAAATGAGCTAAAATTCCATATAAAAGAGGTCTATAGCAGGAAGAAAACCACAATCAGTTAAAATTATAGATACAGGAAAAGCTTAAAACAAACCTCTATGTTTATGTTTATTTTGAGAGAAAGCGAGCATGCACGCACAGAGGAGAGGGACAGAGGGAAAGAGAGAATCCCAAGCAGGCTCCACGCTCAGCACAGACCCCGACTCGGGGCTCATCTCATAACCATGAGATCACAACCTGAGCTGAACTCAAGGTTGGGTGCTCAACCGAGCCATCCAGGCGCCCCCAAAACTCTACTCTAAGGCAGCCTCTGCCACCTGAATGGCCAGGTAATTCTCTATACTTAAAGAAGATGCAGGGTTACTATCCAAATCACAAACTATTCATGCTTTTTTAAATTTAAGAGTACCATTTGGGGTACCTGGGCGGCTCAGTCAGTTACGTGTCTGACTTCGGCTCAGGTCATGATCTCACGGTTTGTGAGTTCGAGCCCCACATCGGGCTCTGTGCTGACAGCTCAGAGCCTGGAGCCTGCTTCAGATTCTGTGTCTCCCCCCCTCTCTCCCCCTCCCATGCTCATACTCTGTCTCTCTCTGTGTCTTAATAATAAACATTTAAAAAAATATTTAAATTTAAGAGTACCATTTAACTCGAAAGACAATTTAAAAATCCAGAGAACCCACGTTACCAACTTAAACATCAACTAAACTGAAATGCAAAGTCAAACAATACACAGGAATTCAGCTTTTCAACTTAAGTCCAGTGTAAGACTTCCCAGTACCTAGCACTGTCTGAATACAACAGGTATTCAGGAAACGCTGGATGAATAAATCCTTGTCAATTAGGTCATATGTCTCAAGAGCCAGGCTGCCTGGGTTCAAATCCTGGATTTACCACTTGACCTCAACAAGATTCTTAATGTCCCCAGCCTCTTAAATGTTTTTTCCTCTACAAATGAGGATAAGTGTAGTCCTTACCTCCTAGGGTTATTGTGGACTAAATGAGTTCATAAATGTCAAGGGTTTAAAACCATGCCTGGCACATATTAAATGGCATATAAATGTTAGCTGTTCAGGAGTCAGGTAAGAACTAATATTTAATAAGCTATTTTTAGGGCAGGCAGTTTAAAGAAAAAGTGATTTTACAGTTCCAAATCACTTTCCATTCTATCTTCGCCCTGTAGATGTCATAATCATCATCCCCAATTTATACGTGAGAAAACCATGGCTCAGGGAAGATATGCTGGAGATTTCTTAAATTTTTGTAATGTTTTTATTTATTTTTGAGCCAGAGAGAGACAGAGCATGAGCAGGGGATGGGCAGAGAGAGAGGGAGACACGGAATCCGATGCAGGCTCCAGGCTCTGAGCTGTCAGCACAGAGCCTGACACAGGGCTCGAACCCACAGACTGTGAGATCATGACCTGAGCCGAAATCGGACGCTTAATGGACTGAGCCACCCAGGCGCCCCTGGAGATTCCTTAGATAGTAAGTAAACAAACTTTCCAGTTGAATCCCAAGTCCCATACTCTTTGCATTACAATATACTGCTCAGAGATGTACCCGAGCATCCCTGCACAAACGGAAGCTATGCGGCTGACGATGGGAGAGACAGAAGCACACCAGAAACGTTTCCAATCTCATCACTGAAAATACAACTTAACTGAGTTTTTGGGGACAACTATTTAGTAGCTGGTGTGATAGCTTAAAGTATGACATTCCTTTCCCTCCAAAAGGTGGGGCCTAACTGCCTTCTCCTGGAGTGTGGGCTCAAGTCACTTCTTTGAACCAAAAAACGTATTAAATGAGAGTGCTGTGCAACTTCCAAGACTGGTCACAAACCACCGTGCCCCTCGGCTTCCTCCTTGCCTTCTCTGCTGGGTCATAAGGACATTCAAGCTGTCCTAGGAATGGTACCATGGAAGGAATGGAGTCTCATGCAAGCAGCCATGTGAGTGAGCCACACAGAAGGGATCCTCCAGCCCTAGCCACGTCTTCAGACGACGACGTCCCTGGCTACCCTTTAAGCGGATCTCCTGAGAAATGCCCCACTAGCCCCACCCAGAGATTTCTGACCACAGATATGAATGTTCGTTGTTACAAGCCACCAAATCCTAGGCAGTGTGTTACGCAGCAATAAGTAACTCCTTGCATGCCAACTGTTTCATAACACAAGGAAAGGAGGAAAGTAAGTTTCTCTATTTAGATGCCTCAACTCGGGGCGCCTGGGTGGCTCAGTCGTTAAGCGTCCGACTTCGGCTCAGGTCACGATCTCGCGGTCCGTGGGTTCGAGCCCCGCGTCAGGCTCTGGGCTGATGGCTCAGAGCCTGGAGCCTGTTTCCGATTCTGTGTCTCCCTCTCTCTCTGCCCCTCCCCCGTTCATGCTCTGTCTCTCTCTGTCTCAAAAATAAATAAACGTTAAAAAAAAAAAAAAAAAAAATTTAAGATGCCTCAACTCTTATGAAAGGAATAGATCTTACCATCCAGGAACATAAAATAGGGTCTTTTCGTTTATTTTAAACCATGTGTCCCAAAGAGCTAAATTGGTTCAAGAAGATTTTTAAATTTAAACAATCTTGTTCTTAACATCAATAAAGTTTTTAAGATTTAAAATTTTAAGATTCAGATATTTTTAAATGTTATTAGAAAACAAAAAACTAGGGGCGCCTGGGTGGCGCAGTCGGTTAAGCGTCCGACTTCAGCCAGGTCACGATCTTGCGGTCCGTGAGTTCGAGCCCCGCGTCGGGCTCTGGGCTGATGGCTCAGAGCCTGGACCCTGTTTCCGATTCTGTGTCTCCCTCTCTCTCTGCCCCTCCCCTGTTCATGCTCTGTCTCTCTCTGTCCCAAAAATAAATAACGTTGAAAAAAAAAAGAAAACAAAAAACTAGTATATTTAATCCACAAATTCATGGATACTAAGATTTTTAAAAAATAAAAGTTAAGGGGCGCCTGGGTGGCTCAGTCAGTTGAGCGACCGCCTTCGGCTCAGTCATGATCTCACGGCTCGTGAGTTAGAACCCCGCTCTGTGCTGACAGCTCGAGCCTGGAGCCTGCTTCGGATTCTGCACCTCCTCTCTCTGCCCCAACCCACTCACATTTTGTCTCTGTCTCTCTCAAAAATAAATAAACTTAAAAAAAAATTTATGAAAAAAATACAAGTTAAAAAAGGAGAATATTTTTCAGGTTTGGCCTTACAATACTTTATTTGCAACGGTAAAAACACAGAAACTCTGAAACTAGTCTTCCTCATAATTTGGCAAACTCATTCGGTGGCATGCTTGACCTAACATAAGGCTATTTTAGACTTTATCCTACTTTGTGTGCAAATTCTTAGTTTCTCTGAAACATATGAATGTGTTTGTGGAAAACCACTTTACAACTCACACTGGCACATGTATCTAGTATGTGGTGTACTTACCATTTTACCTTTTTTCCCCCAGCTCTACTGACGTATAACTGAGAAATAAAATTGTAAGGTATTAAACTATATAAGGTGATAACTTGATATTTATTGTGTGTATATAAATTTATATATAAATATCTATATATACACACACACACACGCAAAGGAATTCTCCTCAGGCGAATTAAGTAACATATCCATCATCTCACACATTTACTTTGTCAATGTGTGTGTTACTTTTGTGGGTGAGAAAAATTTCAATCTTACAATCCATGTTACTTTTTAAAATCTGAAAACTTCACAACAGAAGTGTTTTAAACAAAGCAGTAACTGTCTTTCAGAAAGCAAACTGCGGGCAGTTTGAAGTGTAAGTTGGCAAGAAAGTGAATAGAGACAGAGAAAGCAGACGGCTTCTCAACAACACAGCGTGGGGCAGCGGGAGTGGATGGGAGATACCGCAGAGGTAGAAGGGATGCGATGTGCAAAGTGACTGGTGGGGAAAGGACTGGAGCCACAAACATAATGGACTCTGAGTTTAAGACCCAAATGGCTACATGAGGAACCTACGAGGGGGGTTTAAGGAGATGAAAACAGCAGATTTAATTTTTGGACACAGTGAGTTAAGATGCCAGCAGAAACGTGGGCCCACAACTTAGGGCATGTTTTTGATTTAAAGTGGAGTCACAGCTCAGAGGCAACCATTAAAGACTCAGGCATACTCAGAAAGTGGGCGAGGGGACAAGATGAAAAAGTTTTGTTAAGGACAAAACTTGAGTGGTCACAATTTAAAGGAAGCCTAAAAAGAGCCAATGAAGAAATTGAGAACACTGTTAGGGAAAGAACAAACTTAGACAGTAAATGTCATAAAGACAAATGACAATAGGTGTTTTAAGGGAGAAGAGTCAGTATTACAAAATGCCACAGAAACTCCAGTGAAACTGAGCTTCTCAATTGGAAATACACAATATACAGCCACTCTTGGGCCGGGGCCTTGGGACAAAAGTACAGGGTAAAGGTGGAGTATGATCCTAGAACATTCATTGTGCAAAGACTTGTGGGAAAGTTCAATTAATTGGTATGTCCTTTATAACATTTTTATGGTAGAACCAATTATATCATGAAGTAGAAAGAGAAAAACTCAATAAAGTTTCGAAAGAGAAAACGTAAGATTTCAAAGAAATTTCTTGCTAATGGAAAGGCTGCTTTGAGCCATGTCCCCTGGCCTCCTATGTACATTCTATTTTTATTTTATTTTACATTTTATTTTATATTTATTTTATTTTATTTATTTTATTTTATTTTATTTTATTTTATTTTATTTTGTTTTTGCCATTCAGGGATTCTCTGGGAAAAGTTTAAGCAACTCTGAAGTAAGAAAAGAACCAAGAAACTACTCAAAAGTGGTCACCCTTCCTTTCAAGGGCAGAGTTTCAGTATAAATGGTGATAGGAGAATTTAACATGCAGAGAGGGCAAAAGAGGGGACAGTAACAAATAAAAACAGAGGGTTGGTTTTCACTAAGTTCAATGGTCAAAACAAGTTGATTGGGTTTTGGGGGATCCTAAGTTGAAGTGAAGGAAATATCGGGAGGAAGAGTTCAGCGTGAGTAAGGAACAAGTGATAAAAGATAGTCTCAGATGGGAAATAAAAGTGGGTGGGTGGGGTATGGACCAAGAAACCAAGAAACGGACCCTTAGCAGGACTGTTGCTCAGTCCTCTGAAACCACAGGAATTTTAGCTCCAGGAGCAGACGCCTTATCTTGTTTATTGCTACACACCTTGGATTTGGTGCAGTGTTAGACACACACTCGAACCAAATAAATACCTGCTGAGTTAAAACGAAATAAAACCACCACTATGTGATTATGACTCCAATACAACACTATCTAAAAATTTATTTTTAAGTTTTTATTTCAAAAAAAGGTTATTAAAAAAAGTTCTTGGCACAAAAATAGACCCTCAGATCAACGGAACAGAATAGAGAACCCAGAAATGGACCCACAAATGTATGGGCAACTAATCTTTGACAAAGCAGGAAAGAATATCCAGTGAAATAAAGACAGTCTCTTCAGCAAGTGGTGCTGGGAAAACTGGACAGCGACACGCAGAAGAATGAACCTGGACAACTTTCTTACACCAGACACAAAAATAAACTCAAAATGGATGAAAGACCTCAATGTAAGACAGGAAGCCATCAAAATCCTCGAGGAGAAAGCAGGCAAAAACTTCTCTGACCCTGGCCACAGCAACTTCTTACTCAACACGTCTCTGGGAGCAGGGAAACCAAAGCAAAATGAACTACTGAGACCTCATCAAAATAAAAAGCTTCTGTACAGTGAAGCAAACATCAGCAAAACTAAAAGGCAACTGATGGAATGGGAGAAGATATTTGCAAACGACATATCAGATAAAGGGTTAGTATCCAAAATCCATACAGAACTTATCAAACTCAATACCCAAAAAATAAATAATCCACTGAAGAAATTGGACAATGAACAGACACTTCTCCAAAGAAGACACCCAGATGTCCAAACAACACATGAAAAAATGCTCCACATCGCTCATCATCAGGGAAATATAAATCACACCACACTGAGATACCACCTTACACCTGTCAGAAAGGCTGACATCAACAACTCAGGCAACAACAGATGTTGATAAGGATGCCGAGAAAAGAGGATCTCTTTTGTACTGCTGGTGGGAATGCAAACTGTGCAGCCACCCTGGAAAGCAGTGTGGAGGTTCTTTGAAAAATTAAAAAGAGAACTACCCTACGACCCAGCAATGGCACTACTAGGTATTTATCCAAGGGACACAGTGTGCTGTTTCGAAGGGACACATGCACCCCCATGTTATAGCAGCACTATCACAATAGCCAAAGTACAGAAAGAGCCCAAAATGTCCACTGATGGATGAATGGATAAAGAAGATGTGGCATATACATAAAACGGAGTATTACTCGGCGATCAAAAAGAATGAAATCTTGCCATCTGCAACTACGTGGAAGGAATTGGAGGGTATTATGCTAAGCGAAATTAGTCACAGAAAGACAAATATCATATGACTTCACTCATACGAGGACTTTCAGATACAAAACAGATGAACATAAGGGAAGGAAGCAAAAATAATATAAAAACAGGGAGGGGGGACAAAACAGAAGAGACTCTGAAATATAGAGAACAAACTGAGGGTTGCTGGAGGGGCTGTGGGAGGGGGATGGGCTCAGTGGGCAAGGGGCTTAAGGAATCTACTCCTGAAATCATTGTTGCTTCATGTGTTAACTAACTTGAATATAAATTATAAAAAATAATAATTATAGGAAAAAAAAGTTCTTACATTGTGTTATCCTTTGATTCTTCAAATGCATTTAGTTCCCGAATGAGAAACTGTCTGTCCAATGGTACTACAGGCTGACCAGATTCTGGAGGAAAAATCAGGTGTCTTTATTCATCTAAAAAGCACATATGATTTTGATAAGAACCACTCACCAGGTATACAGACTTCTCAGATTTTCAGTAGGAGAGGCAAAATGGCACAGCACTTTGGAAACGGGTTGAGCCATTCCTTACAAAGGTGAGCATGTACTTACCACACAACACCTTGCAATCCCACTCTTAGCTCTTTACTCAAGAGAAACGAAAGCTTACTTTCACACAGAAACTTGTGTGTGAATGTTTATGGCAGCTTGATAATTGCCAAAAACTACAACCCACTGGCGATAATGGATAAAATCGGCACAGCCATACAAATGAGTGCTATTCAGGGGGAAAAAAACCCAACACAGCTGAATCTCAAATGCATTATGCTAAGTGAAAGGAAGCGGACTCAAAAGGCTACTTCCTGAATGGGTTCATTTCTATAACATTCTGGAAAGGCAAATGACAGGTACAGAAAACAACAGATCAGTGGTTGCTAGGGGTGGGGGTAGACAAAGAAGTTGACCACAACAGGGCAGAGAATTTTTTGAGGTGATAAAAAAATACTCTACATCGAGACTGTAACTGAGGTGGTAGTTACAAAACTATGCATTTGGTAAAATTCATCGCAGTGTATACTGAAAAAGGTATATTGTACTGTTAACTATACCTCAGTTTTTGAACAAAACCGAGACACTTAATATGAAACTTAAAATGATGGTTACCATATTTCATTTAGGGAAGCCCAGTCCAAGACCGCATTCATTCTATTTTCACAATTTTCTTCTTTTCTGAGTACTAATAGTATTATGTAGCCATCTGTAACAACTGAGGAAAGTGGCTACTGATACTGAAGATCCTTAGACCACGAAAAATCCTGGTCTTTATTCAGTTAAGGTATATGCTTAACATTAAATAAGACATCTAGAATATCAATAAAAGGGCTGTTAAATCAAAGTTCAGCATCTCAAAGAACTCATTCTCTCTTCCAAAATCTACTTCATGGTTTCTTTTCTTTAATGAGAGGTGAAACAATCTTAAAGCACAGAGCAAACCTTAAACAAGGCCATGAAATGATACAGGTGCAATCCTTCCAATCCCATTTCTCCCTCAGCCCAGAGGAAAGTCTTGACTACCGTGCATTCCTTTCAGTTCTTTACTTTCTTCACAAATAAAATTTAACAGACAAATGTCTCTTCAACTGTCCATCTCCTCCCCCCAATACCAAGGTTACCCCAATAGGAAAGTAAACTCCTTCCTAATCCATTTAAAATATCATGCTTTTACACACATTGCATATATCCCTCACCTATAATAGTAGCAGTATTTTAAAGTTTTATCTCTAGTTCTTCTAGTTTTTTAACAAAAACTATATACATCAAAACTGTATTTTTAAAGTATATCTATAGAAAAAAGCTAGCAGCAAACAAAATGTCAACAACTGCTTATTCTCAGTATCAGGCGATTTTTCAAAGGGTGCACCTAGTGTTTATTTTTTTCCCCTACAATACAGTAAGCCCCGTGAGAACTTGTTCAAGCTATGGAAAGAACCCATGAGATGTTTATGTCCCTGTCACTCAGATGACACTGTGGTAATGGAATCGGATTTCCAGCGTAAACATTTTCTGAGAATTGAGGGCAGGGAAAAAGCAGATGTTGTTTCAGGTAAGTAACAATAACCTCTTACCTGATATGAGGACAGATGCTGTATACTTATTTGTTGAATTCCAAATACTCCCGAATTAATTCATTAATTAGAAGGTTTTCATGAGACAACGGCGGTCGGGGTTCACTTTCATCATGCAGGGCATTGAAAACTTCAGCTCGGATCCTTGCTTTTAAATGCCCTAATACTCCTCTTTTCTCCAAGGTGTCCTTTAAAACTGTTAAATATAAAATATTATGTTTCAATTATAGAACAAATTTGGTCATTCTTTTTTTTTTTTTTTTAAGTAATCTCTACATCAACATGGAGCTCAAACTCATTCAAACTCTTGAGATCAAGAGTCGCACACTCCACCAACTGAGCCAGCCAGGCACCCCTCAATTCTTAGGCATACTTGGAAGAAAAATGTGTACCTAGTAAAGTGGCCTAATACCCACTGTTTCGATCTAAACAACGTGCTAAATGGAAGTTATCCAATTAGCTACCACAATTCATGTTTGTAATAAAAATATAAAGTTCTCAAGTTGCAATGATTTGCTATTTTAATATATTTAAGTAAACTCAAGTTTATCTTTCTAACATCATCACTGTCAGTAGCTATAGTCTGGTATGCATCTTTAGTGAGGGAGGAAAAGGGAGCATAGAATTAGCTCACCGGAGCCTGAAATTAACCCTTACTGTCTCGTATGTTTTCAAGAGTGTTTAGCACTGCAGATAGGTTCTATATTCACGAAAATCTCTGGTGTAGAAAGATGATTAAAGACAATGAATGCATTCCATAAAAGGAAGGAATATGTTGTCTTTTGATAAAAACCTATGCTATCCAGAACCCTTGGGGAATGGCCCATTCAGAGCAAAAAGGTATTTTGGGTTTGTTTTTTTTAAGACACAAGTTAATTTCCTAAAAAACAACAGGATTCTGAAATTATAAGCCTAGTTAGAAATCTAACACGTAGATTAGCCTAGTTAGAAATCTATCACTGCCACCTTGAGACATCGGGGATATATATGTTGAGTGTAATCTAACTTCTTGAGGAGCAAGGGTCGGATTGCTGTATCAGTTATGCTAATGAGATTTAACTATAAATGTTAGTATAGATACTGACGGGCACCGGGCTGAATTGGCATCATTCCTTGCAGTGATCTGGAACCTTCTTCGTTCACATTGTCCCTCAAGGCTAAGTAACAAACCCAGACAATCAACACCTCTCACCCACAGTGCCTAGAACACAGTAAGAGCTCAAAAACTCTACCTGGGAACATTATAATACAGGGTGTAATAAACATAGTTTAATACTACTGTGCCCTACCCAAGGCACCAAATAAGTACATCAACATAAAGAAAAACTCATAAACAGAGCCCAAAGAACTTATCCATTTGTCACAAAATTCCTTTAAAGCTTTATTATACAACAACAAAAACCTGGGTCTTAGGATTCCATTACAGAGATACAATCTAGACTGAATTTTAACCTTTTTTGCTCCTTGTTTTTAAATCATCCCTTCAACCTATTTGGCAGGTATGCAAGTACAGTTATCACCCAATCAGACTTTGTAACAGGCCCATAAAAGGAAGGTCCAGCCTTATCACAGTCTTGGGATCATAACCGAACCCGTTCTTTAACTCCATCTTTGGAAGTAGATGGGAGAGTTTTCGCTGGCCAGGATCCTGTCCCAAAGGCTGTATGTGCACACAGCACAGCCTCAAACTCAGCAGAGAAATGCGAATTAATGAAGCTGGAGTTAGGAAATCTAGGCTGTCCGTCTCATCGCCAGCTCACGCCTCAGTTGCCCTCTCCAACATGATGAGCTCCACCTCTCGGAGGCAGAACCAAGGGAGATGCAAAGATGTGCAAGCTTCAAAAAGGCACAAGTCCATACAATGTACGATAACTGACTGGGAAACATATGTCACTGAGATTCTCTTCAACACAGAGCATATTCAGAACTGGGCAACGCAGAAAAAACATAAAGGGCTCCCTAGATCTGTGAAGGACACTCACTCCTAAACCCCAGAGTTACATCTTCTTTTGGGGTTCTGTATTATTTTGCCCTTCCTGCTATTTATTATGTTTAAAACACGGTGCTATAACAACTTCAGAAAGAGGTTCTTAACTTGCCTTAATATCCCAAAATACCTTTATTTTTTTTTTTAAGTTTATTTATTTGGGGGGGGGGGAGAGAGCGCATGAGCAGGAGAGGGGCAGGGAGAGAGGATCCCAAGCAGGCTCCCCACGGTCAGCGCAGGGCCCCCACGTGGGGCTCCAACTCGCAACCGCAGGATCGTGACCTGAGCCTAAATCAAGAGTGGGTGGCTTAACCAACTGAGCCACCCAGGTGCCCCCCTCCCCAAAGTATCTTTAAATCCTCTGAAGAGGGGCACCTGGGTGGCTCAGTGGGTTAAGCCTCTGACTCTTGATTTAGGCTCAGGTCACGATCTCGTGTGAGTTCGAGCCCTGGCATCGGGCTCTGTGGTGGCAGTGCAAAGCCTGCTTGGGATTCTGTCCCTCTCCCTCTCAAAATAAATAAATAAACTGAAAAAAATCTTAAAAAAAAAAAAAGATAAATCCTCTGGAGCTGATGCAATATCACATGTGTTACGTATTCCCTGCGGAGAGTGAGATCGGATTCCCGTGAACTCTGTTCTTGTGGATAAAGGCATGCCTTTTCCAGGACTGTTCACCAGCCCAGCGCCCAAACACACATTTACGTCAATGCTTCCAGCATCCTCTTCTCAAAGGGATTCAACCCCTCCCTGCCAAATCTTTAAGAATTACTGATTTGGATCCCAAGTTCCCTGAAAACTCAACTGGTTTTATTAACTGGGTAGCAGTATCACCCAGGGATTAAGACCTGGCCTTCAGGTGCGGCTGATCTAGGCTCTCGCACTGGGCCTCCTAGCTAAGGCGCTTTGCGCGAGCTATTTCACCTCTCGGCACCTCTATTTCCCAGTCTATAAAATGGGCATGAGATTGTGACACAGGATCTATTATGCAATACTGGGATTGGGTAGTGCTTGACATTTAAGGCTCTGTCGCTTGTAACTATAACTACTATTATTTGTCTGGACATCCGATCACACAAAATCAACGGTGAACAAACGTTTCCAGCTTAATCGACTCGCACCTTTGTGGAACTCTGTTGAAAACTCCTGGAGAATGGCCAGGCAGCTTCCCAGCGCCAGTTTTTCCCCATGGAGAGCGGGACGCACCTCACAGGTGGCTGCAAGGATTCAGTGACAACTGAGCTAAGGGTTTGGGACTGTACCTAACCCCAATAAATGGCTGTGGGTACTGTCATCACTCAGTCCCACATGAAGGAAGTGGCCCAAAGCTTCGGCCCGAGAGCGATCTCACAAATGCGCCCAGACGCCCAACGTGCAGGACTGCAGGCCCCTCGGGCACATGAGGGTCCCGCAGCTCCTGCTCCAGCTCAAAGCCGATTCCAAAACTGCCCCAGTGCGACCGCTTCCCTCACACAGGGCCCGGGCGCAGCGGCCGCCACACCAGCCGGACGCTCTGCCGACCCTAACGCCGCAGAACGAGCCCCGCGCCCCTGGAAGCCGGACTCTGTTTCGCGCGCGCTCCTTTCGCTCCATCCTTTTCACAAGAGGAAGGCCAGACGCCTTTCACCCGGCAAACGGCCCACGCGCACTCACCGGCCTTGAGCTCGGCGACAGTCGCCATCTTTCAAACCGCCGTCAGGGGCGCGCCTCGGCTGTGCGCACGCGCAGCTCCGCCCCTCCTTCTGCGGCTATGGTCTACAGCCAATAGGTGCGCCCGCTCTCGCTACACTCGGTCCCACCCCTTTCAGTTTTCTGTCTCCGGGGTTGGTCGGGTGGTGACTCTCCGGAGGGATTTCACCAATCAGCGAGCTCTCTAGTGCTGCGGAGAGGGAGGAGGAGTCGGACTAAGATCCTTTACCTTTGCGTGCCACTGGCACTGCAGTTGGACTAATATTTCTGACGTGTCCCCACTGCTCGTCTCTGCAGCCTCAGGGACTAATGTCAATGGTTACCATGTGTTGAGCCTGTGGTTCTCAACTTTGAGAGTGTCTGAGAATCACCTTGAAGACTTGTTAAAGGGCCCCACTCCTGAGGGTTGCTGATTTAGTCAATCTAGGATGAGATCCGAAAACTGCTTTTCTAACGAGTTCTCAGGTGACGGGGATGCTGCTGGCCTGGGGATCACACACCTTGAGAACCCCTGTATTAAGTACTTACTAGGAGTCTGACAGTGTGCTAAATCTTACACACTTTGGCTCATTGATTTCTCTACTAATTACTCCCATTTTACAAAGGAGGCAACTGAGTCTTTGATAACTGATGAGGCTTAACCAAGATCACCAGCAAATGGAGGTGATTGGAATCCAGGCCTCTTGCTTTTCTAGGCCTGTTCTCTTCCACTGACACTTAATACTGGGTAGTACACATGAGGAGTCCAAGAGCTATCTGTGAATAATTGATGAACGAATAAACTCAACCATCCCAGTTTTGTACCCAAAACAGTGGGAGGTTCTGTGATTCCAGTTAGGAATCCAATTCTATGCTTCCTTCCATTGCCAGGAAGGCCAGCATCTGTGACTTAGATCATAGAACAGTGCTCTTTAAACTGCTAGTCTTTACCCATAGTAGGTTTTAAAATCTATTTATTAGTGGCCCCCCGGTGAACATATTTTTAATGAAATGGAATGGAACAAACAGCAAACAAGGAAATACTGTTTTTTGAAACTTTTGTTTCAGTTATGATGTGTGTCCTCGTCCTGGTGTATTTTTTTTAATAACAAAAATGTATAATGTTTATTTTGAGAGAGAGAGAGAGAGAGACAGAATGTGAGCAGGGGAGGGGCAGAAAGAGAGGGAGACACAGAATCGGAAGCAGGCTCCAAGCTCTGAGCTGTCAGCACAGAGCCAGAATGCAGGGCTTAAACTCACAAATTATGACATCATGACCTGAGTCCAAGTCGGTCGCTTCAACTGACTGAGCTACCTGACTACGTCCCTTTAATTTTTTTCTTTCTAATGTTTATTTTTGAGAGACAGAGAGACAGAGCGTGAGAGAGGGAGACGCAGAATCCAAAGCAGGCTCCAGGCTCCGAGCTGTCAGCATTGAGCCCAACCTGGGGCTCAAACTCATGAACGGTGAGATCATGACCTGAGGCCAAAGTTGGACACTTGGCTGACTGAGCCTACCCAGGTGCCCCCCTCCTTTTTTTAAGTTTATTTATCTTGAGAGAGAGAGAGAACATGTGCACATGCAAGTGGGAGAGGGGCAGAGAAGAAGAGAGAAAGAGAGGGAGAGAGAGAGAGAATCCCAAGGAGGCTCTGCACTGTGAGCTCAGAGCCCAATGCAGGGCTTGAACTCACAAACCACGAAATCACAATCTGAGCTGATTTGGGACGCTTAACCGACTGAGCCACCCAGGCACCCCTGATTTTGACCTTGTAGAACTCAGATCTGTTCTGTAAATTTAGAAAGGCCCTATTCATCCCACTTCCCTATTCTGTAAAACCCACAGAGCCTGAATTCCTGGCCAACAACTCAAGAGATTTGTAAGGATTAACTAAATTCCATAGGTAGGAAGTTTGAGCTCCTCAGAGAAAAGCATTGCTGGATATGTTGATGAGGAACTCAGAGAGACAAATAGTAATGCAATTGATTGATTAGTAGTGGTAATCATTACAATAGTTAATATCCATTGCCACTCTCTGTGTGACAGGTACACCTCTAAAGCCTTACTTAAAGTTGTCACCAACAACCCGATGAGGTAGATACTCACACAGCAATCATCTAAAGTAAAATTTCAGGGTGCCTGGGTGGCTCAGTCAGTTAGGCGTCCAATTTCAACTCAGGTCATGATCTCGGGGGTTGTGTGTTTAGACCCCGTATTGGGCTCTGTGCTGACAGCTCAGAGCCTGGAACCTGCTTAGGATTCTGTCTCCTACTCTCTCTGCCCCTCCCCCACTTCTTATCACTCTCTCTCTCTCTCTCTCTCTCCTCTCTCTCTGTCTCTCAAAACTAAATATTAAGAAATATGTATATAAGGTAAAATTTCATTGAAAAAAATGTACTGAAATTGGGTACTACACTGTGTTGGAAAGGATGTGGGGAAACAGGCATCACCATTCCTCGCTGGAATGTGGGTGTATTGGCCCCACCTTCTCAGAAGGCTATTTGGCAATATCTAGTCAATCTTTCACACCCTATGACCCATCAATTCCAGTTTTAGAAATGTATCTTACACATACACTCACATCTAATTACCAACGATATGTGCATAAGAATATTCAGTGTAGCCCTGTTTATAGTAGACAAAAATCTTTATGTGTCCATCAGAATGGCTGAAATGAAAACAAGCCACGATGACAATACCAAATGCCGGTGAGTGTGCATACATTGCCGGTAGAAATCCAAAGTGGTAGAGTCACTTTGGAAATTGTTTTCGCAACTGCTTATGAAGCCAAACATACACTCACCATTCAACTCGGTAATCCACTCCTCGCTGTTTACCCAGGAGAAATAAAACTTAACGTCTACACAAAAGCCAGTATGAAATAATCGCAGATCTATTTGTGATCGTCCCACCTGGAAATGACCTAATGCCTTCCAGCTGGTGAATGGATATAAATTAGCTGTAGTATATGCCTGTACCATGGAATAACAAATAATAATAAAAAGGAACCGGTCCTGATAGCTGCAACAACGTGGATGAATCTCAGATGCATTGTGTTTGGTGAAAGAATCAGGACTCAAAAAGCTACATCAGGTATGATTCCACTTACATATTTTGGAGAGGCAAAGTCTCTTTGGTGTGAACTTTGGAAAAGTGTGTGGAAGGTGGTTGCCAGGGGCTGGGATGAATAAAGGGGACTGTCTATAAAGATTGAATAACATGATTTGGGGAGTCCTGGAACTGTTCTACATCTTGATTGTGACTATGTGATTGTATGCATTTATCAAAAGTCATGTATGAATTCATCAAAATTCATCCTCAGACGGCCCCCCAAACTCCCCTACCCTGCACCCTCATCATGGCAGCGCGGCCTCCATACCCTGGGGCTGTGATTCTGTTCACACCGGTGCCCACACTGGATTGCTTCGCAGGACAGAAACCTTACCTGTCTTGCTCATCTCTGGTCGAACAAAATATTTGTAGAATGAATGAATGAAGTCCCGCAAAGCAACTCATCTCACGGATTAAACTGACACAGAGACAACTAACTGGCCAGAAGCAAGTAGACCGTGTGGCGGGAGTGGAATTATACCCCAGCTTTTCTCTACAGTGACTGACAAATGCAACCCGTGGAGGTTACAGGTTCCGACTTCTGAACTGTGGCACATACATGGTTCTCACCCTGGAATGTTGACATGTGGGAGGTTTTAATGTAGATTTTTTTTTTTTTTTTTTTGCGGGGGTTGGGGAAGGCGGTGGATATTAATGTCATCCTTTGGAGGAAGTAAAAAGGATCCGCCAGGTAAAATGAGAATGCCACCTTTTGAACCTTTTGAAAGGTTTTTTTTTTCAGAGGGATGAGCAATACATTTATTCAATGCCTTGTTTACCAAAAGGATTAGGGATTAAGGAATTCTTGAGTAACTCTTGGTGAAACGTGTTTTATCAGAGGAACCCAGCTGGACAAAGTGAGTTTAAACGAGTCGAGTGTCTTACGGAGATTTAGTTATGCCCTCCTGGTAGGTGTGACTTTTCTTAGGATGTGCAGCAAGAGGCAGTAGAGAGTAGGAAGGGGGGGGAAATCCGTAGATGGAATTTTACAAATTGGAGACAACCACGTTATAGAAACAGTATCTCCTTGTCAAACAAGTCGAGGCAGCTTTTGAAAATACGACACATGGGGGCGCCTGGGTGGCTCAGTCGGTTAAGCAGACAACTTCAGCTCAGGTCATGATCTCGTGGCCCATGAGTTCGGGCCCCGTGTCAGGCTCTGTGCTGACAGCTCAGAGCCTGGAGCCTGCTTCCGATTCTGTGCCCCCCTCTCTCTCCAACCCACCCCTGCTTGTGCTCTGTCTCTCTCTGTCTTTCAAAAATGAGGAAAACATTAAAAGAAATTTTTTTAATAAATAAAAATAAAAAATAATAAATTTTTTTTTAATTTGAAAATATGACATGCCTCCACATCGGCCATTCATGGCCACCAAGACGATGGCAACCGCATCCAAACTGCTGGATTCAAAGGGATGGGCCTGAAATCCCAGGGGAATTCAAATTCAAATTCAAATCCCTCCTTTCTGGATTTATGAAGGGGGAAAGTGCTCCTTTCTGTCTTTCTGTGCAATATCGTTGCTCTGAGCACACTCCAAAAAACAGGAGCGGCCGTTGGTTTTGAAGTACTCACCCTATACTAGATACTGTGTGAGACATTTTGTGGGCACGGCTGAATCCATTCCCAGGAGGCTGGTGCTACGGTTATCCTGATTTAAAGGTGAGACTGAGAAATTGAAGCGACCTGCGCGAGTTCAGACAGCTGGGCCGAGTCTCAACCACATTCACAGTCTGATGCCAGGTCCTAGGGTTCCTCTGCTCACGTGGACAGATGGTTTCATATTCCAGCTGGGTGAGACGAACCTGTGCTGGGCAGTTGCTGCAATGGCTCACAGCTCTGCACACTGAGGACTTTGCATGCTGGCAAAGAATATGGGACCCCGTTGATGCCCTCCCCCAAACCTCCCCCAGTTTTCCTAATCTTTGTTCCCTGAAGGGCTTCCCTTTCCTCTCTGACCTTGTGAGAATATACACACTAAAACGAAAGCAGAGAGGGGTCAGGCGCTTTGCTCGAGGCCACGTAGGGGACTGGTGGCACAGAGCCAGTCTGGAACCGAGCCAGGCAAGGGGATGCCTGGATGGGTCACCCTGCTGCTGGCTCTGCTGGTCACCATCACTGGCTCTTGATGACATTCTCACAAACACATCCTTGGCCCCCTGCAGCTCTGATGGACCTACCTGTGACACCACGGCGGGGTCCTCAGAAGGGGGAGTGAGTGCTGGCTGGGTATGGGTGGCCTCAAGCATGAAACCAAAGGAAGGCAGAAAAGGCCTTTACAAGCTCCCCCTTCTCCTTGGTCAGCTCCTGCCCTGGGCGCTCATCGTTCTGGAGATGCTTCTTGTTCGCAAGCGGGACGATGGGCATGTCGGGGCGGAATCGCTTGACTTCCGGACTCCATTTTTCTAGGATGTTTTCTAACTATTAAGCCTGTCAGCAGAGAAATGTGTCAGGAGAGCATGAGTGTCCAGGTAGGAGAGGGGCCTCCAGTGATCACACTCTTCCTGCCCAGCTGTGTGCCACAAAGCCCGCTCGACCCCCTTTCCATCCACTTTGACATCTGCCACATGGTTCTCAGCCACTGTGGGTCCATACACCTCTGGGGACTGGTTCTTACTAAAGACACTGCACAGGGCTTACTGGCCAATGAGGAAGACAGCGAGTAGTAAAATATTTAATTACAAACTGATATGGTAGTGTAATTCATACAGAGACCTGGAGGGCCCTGCCCTACAACTGGGGAGGTGGTTGGGGAAAGTTTCTATATCAGCATCTATTTTTCTGTGTAACAGCCATCCCCAAACTTAGTGGCTTAAAACAGCAATGTTTATTTTTGTCTACAAAGCTGCAATTTGGGCAGAATCTGGCCTGGACAGCAAGACTGTGCCCCACATGGCATCAGCCAGGGGCAGCTTGACTGGGTATGGTTGGGTCTACTTTCTTAAGGATACAATTTACCATAAAACTCACCCTTTTCAACTCTACAACTCAGTGGTTTTTAGTAGGTCCACAAGGTTGTGCAGCCATCATCAGGATCTGATTCCAGGACATTCTTATTTCCCTAAAAAGAAATCTTGTACCCATTAAAAGTCACTCCCCATACTTCCCTCTCTCCAGTCCCTGGCAATCCCTACTCTACTTTCTGTCCCTATAGGGGTTAACATTCTGGGGATTTCATATAAATAGAAACATACAATATGTGGTCTCTTGTGTCTGTCAAGTTCTGGAGGATCCACTTTTTTTTTAATTTTTTTTTAACGTTTATTATTTTTGAGACAGAGAGAGACAGAGCATGAACGGGGGAGGGTCAGAGAGAGGGAGACACAGAATCCAAAACAGGCTCCAGGCTCTGAGCGGTCAGCACAGAGCCGGACGCGGGGCTCGAACTCACAAACCGCGAGATCATGACCTGAGCCGAAGTCGGCCGCTTAACCAACTGAGCCACCCAGGCGCCCCTGGAGGATCCACTTTAAAATGGCTCATCACATGGCTGGCTGGAAAGTCAGTGCCCGCTATCAACTGGCTCTCACCCAGGGATAAGGACCAGGAATCCCAGTTTCCCACCACGGGGACCTTTCCCTGGCTACTCGGGCTTCTGTATGGCCTGGCACCTGGGTTCCAACACTGGGCGTCCCCAGACAACCGGGCAAAAGCTTTCCACCTCTTATGAGAGTCACATAATGTCACTCCTTCCAAAGTCACATAATGGCACTTTGATGGTCGTCTCAAGCTCACCCGGATTCAGGGCAAGGGAACACAGGCCACCCGTCTCAATGGGCAGTGTCAGAGTCATCTTACAAGATCAGCGTGTGCTATGGGAGTTACAGTTGTATATACAAAACTGTCACAGCTTCCCTGGGGAAGTGCTGTTCGAGCTGAGAGCTAACGGATAAGTAGGTGTTAGCTAGGCACCATGGTGGACGAGCATTCCAGGAATATGGAACAGCATGTGGCAAGGCCCTGAGGTGAAACAGTGAGGACATGGGAGGAAGTGAAAGCGGGCTCAAGTGACAGGGTCAGAGAGACAGTGAATTTGAAAGGGCAGATTGCACAGGGCTTTGTCTGTCATGTGCTTTAGCCATCTGTTGTGTCTGCTCAGGTTCCAGTGTCCGTTCTTCCAGAATGGTCAGCACCCCACAGAGCCACTGGGGAGCTATTAACTTCCCTCTCAAACCCCCCTTGCACTGGGCTGTGGACAGTGGACAGAAGACCCAGTTTTAGCCACTGAGGACATTCCTCACGAGCCCAGCAGCCTCAGCAGTCGGTTCAGGAATGGACGTGTGACCCAAGCAGGGCCAATGAGATTCAAACCCAAGACATCAGCGGGAGCTATTGGACAAGGGATATAGTCTTTCTTTGGGAGTTATTAGGAGAAATATAGCTGAAAGTTATGGGTGTTGTCTTGTCTGTGAGTGCGGAGAACCTGACTGACAATGTCACGAACAAAGAGAAAGCCAGAACCAAGTGATGGAGACTGTTGAGCTCCTGGACCATGACTGAGGCCAAATTTACTGCTGGACGTTTTAGGTACATGAGTCAATAAATTTTGGTTTAAGCTGACTGATTAGACTTAAACTTTTTTTTATGTTTATTTATTTTTGAGAGAGAGAAAGACACAGAGCGTGAGCAGGAAAGGGGCAGAGAGAGAGAGGCAGACACAGAATCCCACGCAGGATCCAGGCTCTGGACTCTCGGCACAGAGTCTGTCGCGGGGCTTGAACCCACAAACCGTGGGACCATGACCTGAGCAGAAGTCGGACGCTCAACCGAGGGAGCCACCCAGGCGCCCCTTATTAGACTTTTCGTGCAGATGAAATCTCTTCATTGGTAAGAAAAATTCATATGAAACATAACTAGAAGTACAGATGCTTGGCAGGTTTAAAAGCTGATTCATGCCTTTGTTCCTGGCCCCCTTTCTTCATATTCTCACGGATTTCTCCAAGGCTGCTGTGGGTATATGTGGTGGCGTCAAGGAGATTCTGGAGGGACCCCTCTGGGCAAACAACTTTTTAAAAAAACAACCCCTTCCTTGGACTCAACCATATTCCGGGAAGAACACAGGCTGAAAACTTCAGCTCCCAACTACCTACCCACTGGGGAGCATTTATTCAGGGCACAATGCAAAATTGCATGTCAGTGGCGTTCTCATAGAGGGACACCATTTTCTAAAGGGTTGGTGAGGTGACCCAAGCCGTTTCAAAGATCACATTCAAACGCCACGATGGTCAGAGGAGAAAAGAACAACCTGTAGAATCTCCCCAGAGATCCAAGGACTTCCCCACAAACACTTAGCAAAACTCTCCTCATGTTGGGTCTCCTTTCTATTCATTTCTTAACTTATTGAGGTGAAATTCACATAATGTAAAAATCGCCATTTTAAAAGATAGAATTCAGTGCCTTTTAACACATTCACCATGTTGCACGACCATCACCACTATCTACGTCAGAGCATTTTCATCACTCCAAGGCGAAACTCTATCCCCATTGAGCAGACTCCCCCACTCCCTGGGACTGTTATGACCAAAGAGGCTGGGAACATTCAGGTTCAGGTTAATGTGTGAACACGTGTTTCCCATTCGGAGATGTATACCCAGGCGTGGGAGCGCCAGATCACCTGGCGAGTCTCTGTGTACCTTTTTGAGGAACCGCCAGGCTGTTTTCCACAGGGACTGCAGTATTTCACGTTCCTAGCGATGTCTAAGGGCTCCAATTTCTCCACATCCAAAGGATTATTCTTTCTTTTTGTTTGTTTTGCTACAGTCATCCTAGTGTTGGTGAAGTGTCTTGCTGTGGTTTTATTGGCATTTTCCTGGTAGCTAATGATGTTGAGCCTCTTGGCATGTGTTTGTTGGCCATTTGAGTATCTTCTTTGGAGAAATGTCTTTTCAAACATCTGGCCCCTATTTTTTAAAGCTCATTTATTTATTTTGAGAGAGAGAGAGACAGAGGAGGTGGAGGGGCAGAGAGGGAATCCTGAGCAGGCTCTACGCTGTGAGCATGGAACCTCATGCGAGGCTCGAACCCGCAAACCATGAGATCATGACCTGAGCTGAAACCAAGGGTCAGATGCCTAACCAACTGAGCCACCCAGGTGCCCCAACCCTTGGTCCATTTTTAAACGGAGTTAGTTGTTTTCTTCTTCTTGAGTTGTAATCATTGTCTTTTGGGGTTTTGTTTTGTTTTGTTTTGTTTTGTTTTTTGTTTTGAATATTCTGGGTATCAGAGCCATAGCAAATGTACGATTTGCAAATATTTTCTCCTATTCTGTGGGTTGTCTTTTGACTCTCCTGACAGTGTGCTCTCATGCACAAACGTTTTCAGTTTTGATAAATAGGAAATTATTGATTATTGTTGCTATTAATCTATTTTTGTTGCTGCTTGGGCTTCTGTGCCACGGATAAGAAACCATGGCCAATCCCAGATCATGAAGACTTGCCTCTAGGTTTTTGTCTAAGTATTTTATAGTTTCAACTCTTATATTTAGGTTGTTGATCCATTTTGAGTTAGTTTTGGTAAATTATGTTTGTTCAAGATCCAGCTTCCGTCTTTTGCGTGTGTGTAAACAAGGTGAGTTCAAGGTCCGGCTTCCGTCTTTTGCGTGGGGATGTTCAGTTGTTCCATGATCATTTTGTGGAACAGATTGTTCTTTCCCCCAATGAATGGTCTTGGTGCTCTTGTCAAAATCCATGAACAGTGGACGTACAGGCTTATTTCCAGAATCTCAACTCTATTCCATTCATCTACATGTGTATCCTCATGCTGCTATCAAACTGTTTGGGTATTGTGGCTTCGTAGTAAAGTTTTTTTTTTTTTTAAACGTTTATTTATTTTTGAGAGAGAGAGAGAGATTGAGTGGGGTCAGGGCAGAGAGAGAGGGAGACACGGAAACCGAAGCAGGCTCCAGGCTCCAAGCTGTCAGCACAGAGCCTGATGTGGGGCCCGAACTCTTAAACCATGAGATCATGACCTGAGCTGAAGTCGGACCCTTAACCGACTGAGCCACCCAGGTGCCCCTTCGTAGTGAGGTTTAAACCATGAAGTTGAGTTTTCCAACTTTGGTCTTTCCCAAGATTCTCTTGGCATTTCAGAGTCCCTTAAAATACCATACAAATTTTAGATTTGGCTTTTTCGTGTCTGCTAAAAGGACAGTGGGATTTTTATAGGGAGTGCATGAAATCAGTAGATTGCTTTTGTATACTGTTGCCATTTTAATACTATTAAGTCTTCTGGTCCATAAACACACAAAAGACCTATTTATTTAGGTCTTCTTGAATTTCTTTCAGCAACGTTTTGTAGTTTAGGAGGCCAAGTATCAGACAACTCGGGATGGCCTCTATACCTGAGAGCCCACTGAAACTATTCAAACTAGCCAATCCAAAACCTGTTTACTCTGCCTCTCCCATTTCTTCCCTCTGAAACTCCAACAAAGGGTCTTTCTTGCCCACGGGTACCCCTTATCCTGACTGACCCAGGCCTTCTCTGCGTGCTCCCTACCCCATGATATGGCATGCCCCTCTCTTGGCATCTGTGGGTCTAATAAACTATCTTTTCTTTTTTTACTAAAAATATTTTTTAAATGTTTACTTTTGAAGGACGGACAGACAGAGTGCGGAGTGGGGGGCGCAGAGATAGAGGGAGACACAGAATCCAAAGCAGGCTCCAGGCTCTGAGCTGTCAGCACAGAGTCCAATGCGGGGCTTGAACCCACAAGTTGTAAAATCATGACCCAAGCCAAAGTCGGATGCTCAATGGACTGAGCCACCCAGGCGCCCCAATAAACTTTTCTTCAATGGCAGTCCTCTCAGGATCTGTTGGCCTCATCATACCCGAATAATAATAAAGCCTGCACTATAAAATATTCAAGGGCAATGTTGACCAGAATTAGCAAAAGTAGACATTCTTGTCTTGTTCCCAATCTTAGGGGGAAAGCTTTAAGTCTCCCACCACTGCATATGAGAAGGGTTTTTCTTATATGCCCCTTATGATGTTAACGTAGTTCCCTTCCAGTTGTGGAGTATTCTGATCATGAAAGGGTGTTGGGTTTTATCAGACGCTTTTTTTTCTGCCTCGCCTGAGATGTTCATGTGGTTTTTCTCCCCCTCCATTCTATTGACGTGATGTTTTTGAGTGGGATGTTGCATATATGCCTGTTAGGTCTAATTACTCTGGAGTGTTGTTCAAGTTGTCTCTCTCCTTGTTCGTTTACTTATTTATTTATTAAAAACTTTTTTTAAATGTTTATTTTTCTTTTTGAGAGAGATACAGAGTACAAGCAGTGGAGGGGCAGAGAGAGAAGGAGGCACAGAATCCAAAGCAGGCTCCAGGCTCTGAGCTGTCAGCACAGAGCCAACATGGGCCTTGAACCCATGCACCACAAGATCACGACCTGAGTTGAAGTCAGATGCTCAACTGACTGAGCCATCCAGGCACCAGCGCCCCTCTCCTTGTTTATTTTTTATCTAGCAGTTCTATCCATTATTGAAAGCAGGGTGTTGTAGTTTCCAACTATTATTGTTGAACCATTTCTCCTTCAAGTCTGGCAGTTGTTATTTTCATATATTTCAGAGTACATATAGATTAATCTTTGTGACATATTCTTAATGGATTTACCCTTTTATCATTACATAATGTCCTTTGTCTCTTGTAACAGTTTCTTATTAAAGTCTATTTTTCTTTCTCTCTCTCTCTTTTTTTTTTTTTTTTTTTAAGATTTTACTTTTAAGTAACCTCTACACCTAATGTGGGGCTCAAACTTACAACCCCGGGATCAAGAGTTGCATGCTTCTCTGACTGAGCCAGCCAGGTGCCCCTAAAGTCTACCTTTCTGCTATCAGTATAACCATTGTTTACAATGGATTATCTTTTTCTATCCTTTGTCTTTCAGTCTGTTTATGTCTTTGGCTCTCTTTTGAGGGTAATGTTGGTTCCTATTATTTTACTATTCTGTCAGCTTGCTCCTTAACTGCAGAGTTTAATCCACTTGCATTGAACACGATTACTGATAAGACTTACTTCGGTTTTGCTATTTGTTTTCTCTGTGTCATTATCTTTTTTGTCCCTCAGTTCCCCCATGACTGCCTACTTTTTTATTAGATAGAGGTTGTCTAGTATACCATTTTGATGCCTATATCTCTTGTACTATATATTTTTCAGTTATGTTCTTAGAGGTTGCCCTGGAAACTACAATTAACATCTTACTTTAAAACAAGCTGGTTAGAATGAGTACCAACTTAGCTTCAATAATGTATAAAAATCTTACTCCTACCCAAGCCTCAGTTTCCTCACCTGAACAGAGAGGGTCAATCAGAAGAGAAGGTACATCTAACACTCAGGGGAGTGCTTGGTGACCAATCAGTGGCAGCTGATTATTGTGGTTATTATTATTGGTGGTGCCACCAATGGGCAAATTATCAACCTATCTTTGCCTCTGCTTCCTGACCTAGAGAGCTGGGATATTGATACACAGAACTTGCCTACAGGATTGTTATGAGGATCAGACAGAGTAGAAAGTGTTTTGAATGCTGCTGGGCATATGTAAGTACACAACAAACGTTAGTTATTACTATTATTTATTCTTTGTCACTATGTTTTACACACAAGGAACTACTTAGAACAGCTTGAATATGCTCCATTGTTTACAGCTCCCATGCGATTTTCTTTGCTGTGCCTTCTGCCTAGGACGCCACCCTCCCCCCCCCCATTTCCCTAGGTCAAAACCCCAATTGTGTCTTCTCTGGCCCCAACATCACTGTCGCCAGTGTCGGTGAAACGTTCCCTCATCCCCTCATTGGGATTTTATTGATCCGTCTTGCGATACTTACTTCTGGCTTTGTGCAAAAATCTATTTGTCTCCTGTCCTCTCGAAGGAGCCCCTCTCTCTACTTCAGGTAACATGTAAACCAGAGCAGACCCCCATTAGACACCTGTTACCCTAAAGAGGCCGGAGCCATTTTTAGAAGGAATCAGATAAGGCCTGCTTGGAGTCAGGGAAAGCAAGCAACTGATCCCTTTGGTGACTCCCATCTGTCTGTTGCCAAGACACAGAATAAATGCACTGATAGGGACAAATTCTTGTGGTTTAAGGAGTTGCTGATTAGTAACCTCCTGTCTAGGGGAGAGACTTTACCACACCAGTGGCTTCATCATTGCCTACTGGGGGAAGCCTGTGGGGCTTTATCAAGGACAAAGCTGAGGAACCTCCCCACGCAGTTAAACTGACGGAAACACAATGGACCCATTGCTACAAAGGAAGGCAAACAAACAGCCGGCCCAGGCAGGGACCTTTCCCTCAGTTGAGATGTTTGAATTCCTTTCTGGGAAGTGGATAAGACAGCCACGAGAGCTCAAGGCCTCCCACTCTTCATTTGCAAACTGAAATGCTTTGGGGCATCTTCCTTAGACAAGAGTGTTATGAACTCTTGTTAATTTCGGGACTAAAGTGAACAACAGTCCTCGCAAGGCCTGCTGGTTGCCAGACCCACCAAAGGTGTTATCCCTGCAAATTCCCCCTTCCAATGAAGGAAGGAGGCACCTGGCTGACTCAGTGGAGCATCGGCTCTTGATCTCTGGGTTGTGAGTTCAAGCCCCACGTTGGGTGTGGAGCCTACTTAAAAAAAATTTTTTTTTAGCTTCAAAAAAAATTATAAAAAGAATGACCGGAAGGGGCAGGTTCCCCTGAGGTTTCGAGTCCTTACCTTCCCAGTGAACCTACCCCAGCCACCCTCCTGGAAATTGCATCCTGCCTCCACCCGCACCCCACATTCCCAAGTTCCCAAAGCAGCCTCACCACCCTCTAACGTGCTATATGATTTAAGTTATTACATATGTTTGTTAATTGTCTGACGCTCCCCCACACTCCCCCAGGGCCACATCCTCAAAGGTGGGGATATCACTCACAATATATCAATCCTATATCATCATCCACTTAACCAGTCCCCCGATGGGCACTTAAGTTGTTGCCAAACTTTTGCAATTATAAACATACTGTGGCGAACACCCCTGGGCACATGTCTGTGCATATCTGCGTGTTTATACTGTGAACAGATTCTTCCGTACAGAATTGCTAAGTCAAAGTACCAAGAGTCTAAATATTGACAGATACTGTGAACAGCTCTTCCAAAGAGACCATCCATTTAGGCTCCCACCCATGGTGTATGAGAGGGCTCAGTAAGGATTGGGCAAACTGGGGCTACTGGTGGGGGGGGTCCCACCTCCTTATACTGATGAACTGGTCAAGTTTACAGCTGTAGACTCTTCAGGTCCAAGGGACATAAAAGTTCACCTTGCTCTCATCCAAATCTCCTCCCAAGGCAGCAAGCCTCTCCAACAGAGCCTTATTTTGAATTCTCCTCTTGTCAGCGGCTGGGGTCAGACTCCGTATCTACGGTCCTCAGGAGAAATTGCCACTGCCAGTGGTCATGTTAGTTCCAGTAAGTTCATTGTATCACTGGATCAAAATCTACTTCTCTGAAACCCCACCACACCTACCCTAGCTCCGTTCTTGGGAACAATTCAAACAAGGCTAGTCCTTTTCCACATGGCAGCCCTTAAGATATTTGGAGACTGTGTAAAATCTCTTCTAACTCTTCTCCTCCTGGAGTAACCTCCCTGACTCCAACCAGACTCATCCCCTCGGTATGAACATGCTTGATCAGACGTCCTTGAGCTTGGTGGCCAAGAATGAGCTTGAGGGGCCTCCAGGCCTGGGTTCAAGTCCCTGTTCCCACACTTCCCAGCTGTCTGACTTGGCCAAGGGAGCTTCCTCCCTTGGAATATTTTTATAACAATAGTACCCACCTGGTAGGGTTACCAGTTGGGCTGCTTTCCTGCATAAAAAGCAATCTAACACGATATTTTATGATTGTGTTGGCATAAAGACAAATAAAATAAAGGCAGGGCCCTATTTATCATTTTCTTTTGATTCTAAATAGTTAAACTATTTTTCACGGGGCCCTAAAAGTAAGTATCATGGCTTAGGCGCTCTGCCTTCTGTCACTGGATGAGTACATGGGCTCTGGTTCCTGGGAGAAGAAGAGGAAAACAGGTATAGTATATAAAATGCTTAGCATAGCACAACTTAATAAATGATGATCAAAAATTCTATTTGAAAATATATGCATATGGTAAAAAAAAAAATTCACACAATTCAAAAGAGTTAAAAGCAAGACTCCCTCCTATACCCAATGAGTACCTAAGAAAAAGATCCAGGGGCACCTGGGTGGCTTAGTCGGTTAAGCATCCAACTCTTGGTTTCAGCCCAGGTCATGATCTCGTAGTTCGTGAGTTCTAGCCCCACATCATGAGGCCTTCTTGGGATTCTCTCTCTCCTCCACTCTCTGCCCGTCCCCTGCTTACTCTCTCTGTCTCTCTCTCTCTCTCAAAATAAATAAATAAACTTTAAAAAGTTTAGTCTCACAGAAGAGGTACTAAACCTCTTTGAAATACTGTAGAAAAAAATTTTTGAGAGACATTAAAGAAGACCAAAATCAATGAAGAGTTATATACCATGTTAATTGATTAGGAGATTCAAGATTTAAAGGTGTTAATTCTCCCTGATAATGATTATGGATCAAATGCAACCCCGATCAAAAGTTCAGCTTTTTTTTTTTTTTTTCTCCAGAACTTGACAATCTGATTCCAAAACTTACACGGGAATGGAAAGAGGCAAAAATCGCGAGATACTCTTGGTTGGGGGGGAAACCAAAGTGAAAGATTTGCTTTATTGGATATCAAGACTTACCATAAGACTTAAATAAAACACAGAGATCACTAGCAATAAGGAAATAGGTTAATAAATTCAACTGACTGAATTTAGTAAACTCTTGCTCGAAAGAAACTTCTTCAAAAAAAGGTTAGGAGAAAACCCACAGGGGAGTTGAAGATATTTGCCATATACATAAATGACAAAGAACTTGTCCCCAGACCAGAGAATCCTTCAGCCTCTGAGGAAAAAGACAGACAATTGGTAGAAAAATGGCAAAACACTTTAACGGACCTTGGCAATAGTAAGAAATCCATATGGCCAATAACCTAGAAATGAGTCCTTGTAATCAAGGCTTACAAATGCAAATTAGACCACAATGAGATACCACTATACAGTCTACATATATACGCACTTTTTCCATATGCATGTTATATCTACCCTGAGCGTGTGTTTGAACATGTATACGTGCACAAAGCGAAAAAAATGCAAACAGACAAATATACAACCAGTAGGTCTTTCTACCCCCTGACCTCCAAACCCCTCCCTCCAAATATCCTGTGGCTCCCAGGGGCTCGTAAGGCCTTTCAGAGATGTCCTACATTCGCAGTAGTGTTAATGAATACGTACGTGGCCACCTTTCCCTGGTAATCAGTACCAACCTACATCAATTAGGGTTTGACTGGGGAAGCAGAATCGGTGTGAGTCCTTACTACTCATAATAAGGGGTCTGTTTTGAGAATTAAATCTTCACGATCGTGGGAGCTGGTGGAGAATTCAGTAGACAGTTGCTGTGTCTTTATTGGATGGTGGACCTCAAGTTGCTGTGGTATCAGCAACGCCAGCAGGTTGGGGGACAAAAGAGCTAGCTAGACATGATGTTGTTGAGGAGAAGGAAGAGAAACCGGAAACCGCGTCCATTTTTGATGCTGCCTTTTCTATTACAGCCATTCCAGAACATACAGTGTGGTATCTCGTTGTGGTTTGATGAAATATTCTGAGGTAAGTTACGGAAGTCATGAGTTCACGTTCATGCGACTCCAGTCACATCTACAAAACATGATCATGTCCCTCAGCTCTGAAAAGTTTTCCTTCATATTATTTCTTTGATAAATTTCTCTCCTTTGTTTTTCAGTTTTATTTTTGAGAAATTGTGATTCTTTAGATGTTAGGCCTTCTGTTGTGAGCTTCTAATGTCCTCTTTTCTCTTCTCTCTGGAAGATGTCCTCAGTTTTTTCTTCCCCTTGTTTCACTGAATATTTTTTCACTTTTTGATTTCTTCTTTCTCAGAGCCTTTTTTTTTGTTGTTGTTGTTCCCTGAATGTTCCTTTTGAAAGATATCTTGTTCATGTTTTAGGTATGATATATCATCTGTTATCTCTCTACGATGTTTACAGTAGCTTTTTGGAACTTGATTACCCTCATTGTTTCTCCAAATCCCTTTTTGCTAATTGTTTTGGATTTGTCTTTCATAATAACAGCTTTTCTCAGATGTCTGGACTCTTTGGCTGCCTGTTCATGTTTTAGAGTGAGACACAAAAAGCTTCTGGAAAGGTCTGCAGTGAAGAGAGGTTTATAGACCAGGTCGGTTCCATTGTAGGGAGATGTGAGGGATACAGGCTTATCATTGGAGAGTTTATCAAATGTCAGTATCTTTAGATCTTCCTCTCCAACCACTCAGTTTCCTGGAGAAGAATTCTGCAATTTCCTCCATGAAGGTTGTGGTAGTTATTGGTTTTATTTACCAAGTATTTTTTTGTCTCCCTCCTTTCAATCACATCTGAACCCGTGAAGTTGGCCTGGACTGCATGAATAGTTCTAACCAATGGCCAAGTAATGTTTTTACAAAGGTGCCAACATCAATCGTTGAGGGAAAGAACAGTCATTTTCAATGAATGGTCCTGGGACAACCAGATATGTGTGTGCAAAAGAGTGAATTTGGACCCCTACTCTCACGCCATAAACAAAAATTAATTCAAAATGGATCAGTGATCTAAATATAAGAGCTGAAACTATAACACTCTCAGAAAACATTGAGGTGAATCCTCATGATCATGGATTTGCTGATGGACTCTTAGGACACCAAAAGCCCAGGCAACAACAAAAAAATAGAAAAATTGGACTTTCACAAATTAAAAACTTCTGTGCATTAAAGGACATTATCTAGAAAATGAAAAGACAACCAACAAATGGGAAAAAATATTTGCAAACCATATGTCTGATAAAGACCTAGCATCCAGAATATATGCAGAACACTTAACCCAATGACAAAAAAGCAGACAACCCAATGAAAACATGGGCAACAGACTTAGAATAGACACTCCAAAGAAGATATGCAAATGGTCAGCCAGTACATAACAAAATGCTCCACATCATTAGTCATCAAGGAAATGCACATACACCCAGGAGGTTACCTACAATGAAAACAAACAATCCAACAGAAAATAACAAGTGTTGGTGAGGGTGGGATGAAACTGAAACCCTCATACATTGCTAGTAGGAATGTAAAATGGTTCAGCTGCTGTTGAAAACATTGATTCCTCAAAAACTTAAAACACAGAGTTACCCATGACCCAGCAATTCCACTCCTAGGTAGCTACCTAAAATTCTAAAAACAGGTACTCACACAAATATGCATGGACACCCATGTTGATAGCAGCACTGTTCGCAAGAGCTGAAAGATGGAGACAGTACAGATGTCCGTCAGCTAATGAACCGTCGAACAAAACATGGTGTGTACGCACAATGGAGTATCACCCAAGCCATTGAAATGATGAAGTTCTGACACATGTTATGACATGGACGACATCAAAAACATTATGCTAAGTGAAAGGAGCCAGAACAAAGGTCACAGAGTATATGATTCCATTTATAGTTGATCCTCAATATCCATGGTAGTAATGCTCAACAAAGCATTACACTGAATTAGCAGGTACTGAGCTGTTGTTCCTAGGGGAAATACAGTTCCTAGGGGAAATGTGAGCCTCTGGCCACAACATGTTTATGAACTAATGAATACATAACCCCTTGATTTCTGTGTGTTTCTTTTTAAAGAAATCATATTGGGGCACATGGGTGGCTCAGTCGGTTAAGCATCTGACTTTGGCTCAGGTCATGATCTTGCAGTTTGTGAGTTCAAGCCCTGCACTGGGCTATGTGCTGACAGCTGGGGGCCTGGAGCCTTCTTCCGATTCTGTGTCTCCCCTCTCTCTCTGCTCTTTCCCTGCTCACGTTCTGTCTCTTTCTCTAAGAAATAAATAAACATTTTTTTTAAAAAAGGAAATCACATTGAGGGATGCCTGGGTGGCTGAGTCGGTTAAGCGTCAGACTCTCGATTTTGGCTCAGGTCATAAATCTCACAGTTCCTGGGTTCAAGCCCCACAGTGGGCTCTGAGCTGACAGCTCAGAGACTGGTTGGGATTCTGTCTCCCTCTCTCTCTGCCCCTCTCCTGCTTGTGCTCTTGCTCTCTCTCTTTCTCTCTCTCTCAAAATAAGTAAATAAACTTAAAAAAAAAAGAAATCATATTGTATATATATTTTTAACTCATTAACATTGAAGTCACAGCCAGTAGATAATAACCCATGCTTGAACAAAGCTTATCTAACCCACATACTTTCATAGCACAGGAGACAGCACTCCAGCACTATGCTTGAGACCATTTTTATTTATTTGTTTGTTTGTTTAAAAGTTTATTTACTGGGGTGTCTGGGTGGCTCAGTCAGTTGAGCGTCTGACTTCAGCTCAGGTCCTGATCTCGCAGTTTGTGGGTTCGAGCCCTGTGTCGGGCTCTGTGCTGATAGCTCAGAGCCTAGAGCCTGCTTCAGATTCTGTATCCCCCTCTCTCTACGCCCATCCCTGCTTGTGCTCTCTCTCTGTCTTTCAAAAATGAATAAACATAAAACAAAAATTAGAGCTTATCTCTTTAAAAAAATAAAAATAAATAAAAGTTTATTTATTTATTTTGGGAGATAGAGAGTGCATGTGCGTGAGCAATGGAGGGGCAGAGAAAGAGAGAGAGGGAGAGAGAGAATCCCAAGCAGGTTCTGCGCTGTCGGCACAGAGCCCAACGTGGGACTCCCTCTCAGAAACCATGAGATCATGACCCGACCAGAAACCAAGAGTCAGAAGCTTAAACGACTGAGCCATCCAGGCACCTCTGGACCATTTCAAACAGTGAAATCACCGACAAAAAGCGCCAATAAAAATGCAAAATACATGGCACCAAATATACCACAAGAAGGATACTTGTTTAGAGTGTGAGAGCTGAAGGAAAAGGACCACTGCATTGTTTGACCTCAGTTGGGAACATGCGTGTTAAGCAACTCAAATTTTTTGCTACTCTGTACATTTCCGTGAATGACTGTGAAAGCAGCCGCAAGTATTGATTGTGAGATGACAAATAAATTTTAGACAGTAGGCAAATTCAGAAATATGAAATCCACAAGTAATGAGGGTTAATATCTGTAAAAGATCGGGAACGGGTCAATCCAGAGATATAATGCTGTAAATGGATGTCTGCTGGAGGCCGGGTGGGGAGGGGCCTGGGGAACAACCGTTTATGGGCACGGGATTCTTTCTCGGGTGATCGCAGTGTTTCGAACTAAAGAGGGTGATGATTACAGAATATTGTGAAAGTACTGAATACCAGCAAATCGTTTGTTCTGTTTTGTTTTTTAAGATTTAAACATTTTAAGTAATCTCTGCACCCAATGTGGGACTTGAACTCATACCCCCAAGATCGAGAGTCACGTGCTCTTCTGACTGAGCCAGCCAGGTGCCCCAAGAATTGTGCATTTTTTTAATTAAAAAATTTATTTTACTGTTTTTTTTTTTAATTTTTTTTTTTAATGTTTATTTATTTCTGAGACAGAGAGAGACAGAGCATGAACGGGGGAGGGTCAGAGAGAGGGAGACACAGAATCTGAAACAGGCTCCAGGCTCTGAGCTGTCAGCACAGAGCCCGACGTGGGGCTCGAACTCACAGACCGTGAGATCATGACCTGAGCCGAAGTCGGCCGCTCAACCGACTGAGCCACCCAGGCGCCCCTATTTTACTGTTTATTTATTTTTGAAAGAGAGAGGACAGAGCATGAGCAGGGGCGGGGCAGAGAGAGAGGGAGACACAGAATCCGAAGCAGGCTCCAGGCTCTGAGCGGTCAGTGCAGAGTCTGGATGTGGGGCTCGACCCCCCGAACTGTGAGATCACGACCAGAGCTGAATTGGACACTTAACTGAGCCACCCAGGTGCCCCAAAGTGTTCATTTTTAAATGGTGCATTTGGGGGGCGCTCGGGTGGCTCAGTTGGTAGAGTGTCCAGTGCTTGATTTTGGCTCAGGTCACGATCCTAGGGTCGTGGGATAGAGTCCCATGTCCAGCTCTGTGCTGAGCATGGGGCCCGCTTAAGATTCTTTCCTTCCCTCTGCCCCACTGTTCCTCCTCCCCGTTCACATGCTCTCTCTCTCTAAAAAAATAAAAATCAAAATCAATAAACGGTGAATTTTACACTCTGTGAATTTCATCTAAAAAATGGTATGTGTCGCTTCAAGCTAGAGCATTTAATGACCACTGTGGGACCCTCTGAACCCCTCTTTTCCCTTTGGCGTGGTGATCATCCACCTGTGAGACCACGACTGCGCTAACAGACTGAGTAAATATAGCCCACAAGGACACGAAGCTTGAGCAAAAGTAATGGACCTTAGTTGTTTCGAACTACTGGGTTTCAGGTGTTTTTTGTTACCGCAGCATGACTTAGCCAATCTTGACTTTTCAGAGGTCTTGGCCTGCCTGTCCTCATCATGGGAGCAGAATGGGGGTGGGGGCTTGGGGCTCCCCCCGCTTTCCCAGGTACACTCTCCCTGAATCCTTCTGTCTTGAGTTCTACCACCCACTCTTTCCCACGCCCTGCCCCTTCCCACATACAGGCTCGCTAATACCTTCTGTCTTATGCTGTGGCTGGGGAAGATGTCACCTGCTCTGTGGGGCGGGAGGAATCCAGCCTTTCCTTGTGCTGACTTCCATGCAGCCCTTCAGGTCTCAGCCTCCACGTGTAACTGTTTCTCAGACTCGTCTGGCCTCTAGGGTAGGGATTAGCTTAGTTCTTGCCGGCCTCCATGCCTGTAGTTCGCTCACTGGCTCACCACTTTTTTTCCATCTGCTAGCATCGTGTGCCCATTCCTCATCTCAGGTTGTTTCGTCTCCTGTTCTCCTTGTCCTCATCAATCGAAACCTTTCTTGTCCCTTGATGGTCGTTTCAGAGAGGTTACGAGAGGGAGCAGAGGTAAAATGTGTTCACTGTGCCGTGTCTCGCTGGGGTCAGGAGTGTTTTCCTGTCCGTTCATCGGGCGTAAACCAGCATCACCATTTCTGGTGGCAGGGTAATGTGCCTTTCTAGGGATATATCCCCCCAGAGGAGTAACTGGCAATGTCTGGAGACATTTTTGGTCATCACAACTAGGAGTGGGGTAGGCTGCTACTAGCATTCAATGAGTAGAGGACAGGGATGCTTCCAAACATCCTGCACTGCTCCGGACAGCCCCGCACAACAAAGACTTATCTGGACCAAATGTCAATAGGGTGGAGGTTGAAAAACTCTGCTCTAAGGGATTCCTACCGTCTTGAGAATAAAATTCAGACTCTCTAGTACAGTCTGCAAGTTCCCAGCCTAGCTTTTCACCACTCCCCTTGGGACACTCTACTCCAGCCACAAACCTCTTCTTTTCGTTCTTGGAACATACTAAGCTTGTTCCTGCCACAGGACCTTCATACTTGCTGTTTCCTAAGTGTGAAGCACTCTTCCCCAGATTTTCTGGTTGCTGACACCCTTTTCATTCAGGTCTCAGCTCAAATATCCTGTGAGATTTACCTTGGCCAATTCATCTGCCCCTCTGGCCTCAACACTCAACCCTCCCCCTCCCAACCCAAGGAACTTTCTGTAAACAACTGTTTACAGGTGACCCTTGAATAACACAGGTCTGAACCGTGGAGGTCCACTTACATGCAGACTTTTTTCTATAAATGTGGTACAGTACTCTAAACGCATTTTCTGTTCCTTATGATCGTCTCTTTTCAAATGTCTATTTATTTATTTTGAGAGAGAGAGAAGAGGAGAGAGAGAGAGAGAGAGAGAGAGAGAATCCCAAGGAGGCTCCACACTGTCAGTGCAAAGCCTGGACACCGGGGCTGATCGCCTGAGCCGAAATCAAGAGCCAGACGCTTAACTGACTGAGCCACCCAGGCGCCCCTCTCCTAAAAGAACTTCTAAGAACCATGTTCTCCTTGCACATTTCTTTTTTTCTTTTAATGTTTATTTACCTTTGAGACAGAGAGCGAGTGGGGGAGGTGTAGAGAGAGAGGGAGACACAGAATCCGAAGCAGGCTGCAGGCTCCCAGCAGAGAGCCTGACGTGGGGCTCGAACCCACCAGCCGTGAGATCATGACCCGAGCCGAATGCGGACGCCCAACCGACTGCGCCACCCGGGCGCCCCTCCCCTTGCACATTTCCAAGTTGAATCTACAATTTGTGTATCATAAGTTTAAATAGTGGCAGCCTAATTTCCCAATTATCATATTCATATGTTAGGCTATAACTTTTACTGCACATTTTTAAATACACCTGCCATCACTCTTTAAAAAACAAAATCTCTGAGCAGAAGCCGCCACCCTGGAGCCGCCTGCACCACCCAGCCACGGTCACCCCTGCCGTGGACGGCCAGCCCTTGGGCCTCATCTCCGTGGAGCTGTTTGCAGACGAAGTTCCCAAGCCAGCAAGCAGAAAACTTTCCTGCTCTGAGCAGGAGAGACAGGATTTGGTTATCAAATTCCTGCTTTCTCAGGACGATTCCGGGATGAATGCGCCTGGCACCCCACGGCATGCGGTGACGGTCCACGCCACGTCGGCATTGGCAAAATCCGTGTATGAGAGATCTGATGATGAGAATTTCATCCTGAAGCACGTGGGTCCTGGCATCCTGTCCATGGCAGATGCTGGACCCAATACAAGCGGTTCCCCGTTTTTCATTCCCACCGCCAACACTGAGTAGTTGGATGGCAAGCGTGTGGTCGCTGGCGAGGTGAAAAAGGGCAGGAATATTGCAGAAGCCATGGATTGCTTCGAGTCCGGGAATGGCAAGACCAGGAAGAAGATCACCATTGTGGACTGTGGACAAATCTAATAAATTTGTCTTGCAGTTTTTTTTTTAAGTTTTAAAAATTTTACTGTAATGTTTATTTACTTATTTTTGAGAGAGAGAAAAAGAGAGAGAGAGAGAGAGCCAGAGAGGGGCAGAAAGAAAGGGAGAGAGAAATCCCAAGCAGGCTCCAAGCTTTCAGTGCAAAGCCCAATGTGGGGCTCGAACTCATAAACCGGGAGATTATGACTGGAGGCAAAACCAAGAGTTGGAAGCTTGATGACGGAACCATCCAGGGCAGGCACCCAGTATTTGACTTGTGTTTTATCGTGATTACCAGAGATTCCTCTGTAGCTCAGCAAAGCTTCGCCCCCTCAGCCCCATTTGCTCAAAATCTTGTCATCTTTGTGCTCCCCCTGAAGTCCTATGGGTTCCATATTTTCCTACCTTCCTCCAAGTCTGCTGGATTGCAGAGTTGTTTACTATTATGAAGTAAAAACTAAACAAAACCCCCCAAAACTCCATGAGCCTAATCACAAAGATCATGAAAATAAATGGAAATTATGTAGGAAAAAAAATACAAGAACAGGCTCTTAACAGTTGGAAATTTTATTTCACTCTTTTTCTTTTTTGCTCCTTTAACTTGTATTTCCATTCTACTTGCCCTACAGATTTCTACCTTAATATAATATACTTAAAAGTTTTTTTTTATTAGTCACTTTATCATACTTCTCTGCAACAAAAATGCCTTCGTGAAGTTATATTTATTTTTTTTAAGTCCTGTTTCCCCAGGGTCTAATTTTGAAGACTGTCCTGTGTTCTTAAGGCTGTGTTACCATTTTTCTCTGACTTATCACTACAATTATTATTTGAATGTAATTGATCAAAACAGCATAAATATACCACATTATGATCAGTAATTGTTATCTACTGCTCTCTTTAGGAGCACATATACTGAAAAAAAGGTAATTGTCATATATTTACATATATTTGTTTTTTTTTAAATGTTTTTATTTATTTATTTATTTATTTTTTAAGAAGTGATCTTGGGAACTCACTTTTATTTATTTATTTTTTAACGTTTATTATTTATTTTGAGACAGAGAGACAGAGCATGAATGGGGGGAGGGTCAGAGAGAGGGAGACACAGAATCCGAAACAGGCTCCAGGCTCTGAGCTGTCAGCACAGAGCCCGATGCGGGGCTCGAACTCACGGACCGCGAGATCATGACCTGAGCCGAAGTCGGCCGCTTGACCGACTGAGCCACCCAGGCGCCCCTAAATGTTTTTATTTAAATTCTAGTTAGTTAACATACAGTGTGATACTAGTTTCAGATGTACAACATATAAAATGTTTCATTCTAAATGGAGCTTCAAAAAAATTTTTTTTAATTTATTTTGGGGAGAAAGAGAGAGACAGAGAGAAAGAGACAGAGTACGAGTGGGGGAAGGCCAGAGAGAGAGGGAGACACAGAATCCGAAGCAGGCTCTATGCTGACAGCTCAGAGCCCGACATGGGGCTCGAATTCAAGAACCGTGAGATCATGACCTGAGCCTAAGTTGTTTGCTTAACCAACTGAGCCACCCAGGTGTCCCCTAAATGAGGCTTTTAATGAGATGAATGGGGCTGGTGGTGTGTGTGTGTGTGTGTGTGTGCGTGCGTGCGTGCGTGTGTGTGTGTGTGTGTGTGTGTGTTTCAGGTTCATCTACCTGTGGATACGTATTCCTCATGGCTGGAATGAGACAGAGTTTTAGGATAAGTGTTATTCCAATGTTTTGTTTTTACTGTAGTAAATACTGAGAAATGTTTTCACAGAAACAGGGGACTGGAATGGAAATTTTGTCATTGCTAAGTGACTCAAGGTCACACATGTTGAAACTCCTGTGTAATTTGCCACATATCACATTGTCACTCATTATCAGAAATTATTTGTAGTCATCTATCACCCAACAAGCCATGCCTCCTCCATGGAGATTGGAGGGAGAGAGGAAACCATCAGAACTGCAAAAGGATGTGTTGGCTGGTCTCTGGGGTCATTCTCTTTCCTTAGCCACACACGGTGATTTCACATGATGCTTTTGTCTGGCATCCAGGTTTTTATACTGGAGAACGACTACATCCTCAGTAGGTCCTGACAAGAGTGACAAGGATTGCCTTACTTCTGTGCAGTGGAGGAAGGACAACTGTAAAGGAGGGAACACCTTGGACCTCGGGCACTTTCACAGGCATATGGGTTTTAGGAGAGAGAACACACAGAAGCAGAGATCTACACAGATTCTCTTTTGCTCGAAACCCCACCGGGATATAATTGAATGCAATACAACACACCCATTTAAAGTAGCCACTGTGATGAGTTCTGACATATATGCCTGTATCATCCCCACCATATTCGAGATATAGGGAGGAAATGTCCATCATTCTGGAATGTTCCCTCCTGCTGCAACCTTCCAGTCAATTCCTCCTTTCCCAGGTTCCAGGCAGTTAGTGGTCTGCTTTCAGTCACCGTATACAGCAGGTGGCCCTTCGCATCTGGTTTCTTTTACTCAGCACGGTGATTCTGAGACGGATCTAAGGTGTAGCTCCTTTTCATTGCTGAGCGGTAATCGCCATATGGATGTATTGCAAATTGTTTCCCGTTCACCTGTTGATATTTGGCTCGTCCCAAATATCCAGTTTGGGGACATTATGAATAATGCCCCTCCAAGTACAAGTCTTTGTGTTGACATCCATTTTCATTTCTCTTGCTTGAATATCTAGGAGAGAGCCGGGTGGAAGGTCTATGTGGAAAACAGATCCTCTTAACACTGTCCTTGTCAGCAGCATCCTCTTCAGAAAGCGTCTTTATTAACCTGAATCCAATGAAACTTTCAGATCTAAAGTTCACAAAATACATAAGAGACAGAGGAACAAATTCAACCACACCAACGAAGAAACAAAAGAAATCCGGGATGTGGGACATTTGGTATAACTGGCTCATTCTCTTCAGCAAGATGATGTTATTTAAAAAAAAAATGGGGTAGGGGCGCCTGGGTGGCGCAGTCGGTTAAGCGTCCGACTTCAGTCAGGTCACGATCTCGCGGTCCGCGAGTTCGAGCCCTGCGTCGGGCTCTGGGCTGATGGCTCGGAGCCTGGAGCCTGTTTCCGATTCTGTGTCTCCCTCTCTCTCTGCCCCTCCCGTTCATGCTCTGTCTCTCTCTGTCCCAAAAATAAATTAAAAAAAAAAAAGTTTAAAAAAAAATGGGGGACTGTCCATTAAAAGACACTTAAGGCTCAGGACAAGGAAATGCAGTAAATGATCCTTAATTGTGAGTAAGCAGAAATTAGATTCAGACCAAGAGAGGAAACACTCAGCCTGGCCATTCTTCAGGCTGGGATAACAGACACAACAACACTAATTGCAAAGCTAACAGGAAACGAGATTTCTCCCAAGGATACTCCGTACCTGTAAGGCACCAAAGTCACCTCCTTCTTTGATTGACTGCCCCTTTCTTACTCACTGAGAATTTTGCTTTCTAAAATTATAGAAAATCTGCAGTCTGAAATGATATCACTACCAAGGAAGCACCTGTCTCTCTCCTAGAAGATGGGAGAAGTTACCTTGATTTCCAACACAGGTACAGAGCTGCAGATAAGGGCTTTCTGAGCACAATAGTCCGGTCACTTCACTACCCTGGGTCCACTTTGCAGTCAAGGCTGATATTAGCCCTTTTAGTCATAACCCTGTTTTGCTTTGATCTTATCATACCCTGCTTCTGCTGCCCCTCCCACTGCCAAGCCCACGGTCTATTCTCCATCCAGCAGCCAGAGTGACCTGTTAAAACCTAATTCAAGGGGCGCCTGGGTGGCTCAGTCAGTTAAGCGTCCCAAATCTTGATTTTGGCTCAAGTCATGATCTCACGGTTCGTGAGTTCAAGCCCTGCATCGGGCTCTGCGCTGACAATGCGGAGACTGTTTGGGATTCTCTCTCTGCCCCTCCCCTGCTCGCTCTCTCAAAACACATAGACTTAAAAACAAACCAAAAAACTTAACTCAAGTTACACTGCTTTTCTGCTCGGTTCCCTCCCATGACTTCCCGCCTCACTCCAAGAATAAGCCATGTGCCCTGTGGTGGTCTGGGAGGCCCTACCTGATCTGGCCTCTGAGGACCCAGCAGGATTTTTTGGTTCCCAAATCTGACCGTCTCTGTTGGAACTACTCAGCTCTGAGGTTGTAGGGATACAGTAGCCATAAAAACAGGCATAAAGAAACGTATGGGACTGCGCTCCAATAAGACTTCATTTGCAAAAACAAAGGGCTGGTGGTTGTTTGCTGGCTCCTGGCCAGGACACTGCCTGATGCTCCATAAATACTTGTTGAGTGAGTTCGTGAAGGAAGACAAGGGCATGTTTTTCATCTAGGAGGAGAGAAGAGCCAATTAAGCGTTTTCAGGTAGTGTTAAATGCTAGCATGAAAATAAAGCAGGTGGTGAGTTAGAGGGAGTGGGGTTACTCAGCGTAAGTCAATTAGGGAAAGCCTCTGGGAGCCCTGAGGGGAAGCAAGGGCCACTTGAAGATCTGGGGGAAGAAGGCTCCAGGCAGAGGGCTTAGCAGGAGTTGAAGGCAGGAGGTGAGAATGAGCTTGGCGTGTTTGAGAGACAGAAAGCCCTCCGTGTGCCTGCTGAACAGGGACTGAGGACAAAGAGGTATAAGATGACGTTGGAGATGGCCAGGGGCTTGGTCACACGGGGCCGCCTCGTAGGATTTTTTTTTAACTGCTCTATTTTGCTTCTTTTATTCTAATTTCTTTTATTGTGGCAAAATACACACAACAAAATACTTATTTATTTTTGAGAGAGAGACAGAGAGTGAGTGCGCGAGGGGCAGAGAGACAGGGAGACACAGAATCCGAAGCAGGCTCCAGGCTCTGAGCTGTCAGCACAGAGCCCAACATGGGGCTGGAACTCACGAACCTGCAGATCATGACCTGAGCCACCCAGGTGACCCCAAGCATCTTAAGCATTTTTTAAGGGGACGTTTCTGTGGCATGAAGCACGTCCACACTGTTGGGCAGATCTTACCACGTCCATCCCCAGCGTGCTCTCCTCTTGCAGAACTCCAAGTTCACATCCATTAAACACGAACTCCCCACTTCTCCCTCCCCACAGCCCCTGCCAACCACCATTCTACTCTTTCCCCACGAATTTGAATACTCTGAGAACTCACACCATATCGGCCCTTCTTTGACTGCCTTATCTCATTTAGCACAGCATCTTCAAGGCTCAGAGTTTGTAGCCTGTGTCAACATTTCTTTCGTTTTTAAGGCTGAGTCATTTTCCATCGTATGCAGAGGCCACATTTGCTTTATTCATCAGTGGGCAGACACTTGGATGGCTTCCATTGCTTGGCTCTCCGGAATAATGATGCTATCAACTTAGGGTGCAAATATCTGTTTGGGTCCCTGCGTTCAATTCTTGTGGGTGCCGACCCAGAAATGGAATTGCTGGATGGTATCTGGTCGGGTTGTGGACTAAGCATGGTGGGGAGGCCATTGCAGGTTCTGTGCGGGGGGGGTAGGGGGGCGGTGTGTAGGTGCCTTGCTTTTAACAGGACCCCTCTGGCTGCTGATGGTAGTGGGAAGGGGCAGGCACAGGACACCAGGAAGGAGGCTGGTGTAGCAGTCCCCGAGAGCGACAGCAATGGCTGGTACCTTCCAGTGTGGCTGGGGAGGCCTCTGTGGAGCAAATGAGCAATTAAATGGTTGCAAATAGTGACCAGTACTATAAAATAAACCGACAGGAACAGGGTGCTAGGATTCAGGGAGAACTAAAAAGGATCTCTTGGGCATTCTTGTCGGCTGGATTCACTGAATCACGTACTAGCAGAGGGGCTGGTGCTTGAAATCTCCATCCTGCATTTTCATCATCCTTTATTTTGTAGGCTGTCCACTGGGTGGGTTTGGCTCAGGGCCCAGAGCCTCTTGGTCTAGGGTGTTTCTTAATTGTACAAGGGCTGAAGATGGGGAGGAAGGGGACAGAGAAGAGAAGGGAAGGCCTTCGGGTCTATGGCTGCGGGAGAAGCACGGGGAGGGCTTAGCAGGTCAGAGCAGGGCTGGGCCTTGTCTTTGCCACATCCCAGCTATGGGACCTTGCTCATTACCTTGCCTATTCCTGGAAAATGGTATGCTCGTTATTTATTACTCATACTTAGCATTTATTCATTCTCTATTTAACGTTTCTGCATTAGGTGTAACTTTTCTAGAGCAAAGTACAACCACCCTGAGCATCTAGCTCAGTGAATTTTAAAATGTGTATGTGTAAACCATGGAACTACCACCAGATCCAGTTATAGAACTTTACCAGCTACTGAGGAGTTTCTCTTGTATCCCTTCCTAATCAATACCCCCTTCACACGTAACCATTATTCTGACTCTAATCAAAATCTATTAGTTGTGGGGCGCCTGGGTGGCTCAGTCAGTTGCGTGTCTGACTTCGGCTTAGGCCATGATCTCACGGTTCGTGGGTTCGAGCCCCCCATCAGGCTTCCTGCCATCAGCACAGAGCCTGCTTCAGAGTCTCTGTCCCCCTCTCTCTCTGCCCCTCCCCTGCTCATGCTCTCTCAAAAATAAAAATAAACATTTAAAGAAAAACATTTAAAATCTATTAGCGGTGACTGTGTTTGATCCTCCTATAAACGGTGTTGTGAACAAATGTACTCTTTTGTGCCTAGCTTTTTCTGCTCCTTCCTGCGTTTGGTGAGATTCCATTCTTTCTGTTATATGTATTAGCAGTTTGATTCTTTTCTAATTTTTAAGATTTTTGAAGTTTATTTATTTATTTTGAGAAAGAGAGAAAGCCAGGGAGGGGCGGAGAGAGAGGGAGAGAGAGAGAGAATCAGGGAGAGAGAGTTCGGGGCTCGAACCCATGAACTGGGAGATCATGACCCCAGCCGAAAAGAAGAGTCAGACGCTTAACCAACTGAGCCACCCAGGCACCCCAGCAGTCTGATTCTTTTTTTTTTTTTTTTTTTTTTTTTTTTTTTGGCTGTGTAGTGATCTATTGTGTGCATAGGGCACAATTCATTCACCCTTTTGACTACGGATGGGCCACTCAGTGACATCTAGTTTTGGGCTTTTTGAACAAAGCTCTTATGAACATTTTTTATAGATGTTTTTCAGTGAACATAAGCACTCCCATCTCCCAGAAAGCAGTGGAGTTGCTGTGCCCCTGTGTAATCCTATGTTTAGCTTCAGCAGAAATTATCTAGCAGCTTTCCAAAGTGGTTGAACCAACGTCCATCCCGCTAACAGAGGAGTTTTACTTCCGTATCTTTGCTGAAGCTTGGTATTTTCATTTCTGTCACTCTGGTAAATTGTAATGGCTGGGTTTGGGTTTGTTTGTTTTGTTTCTTGTTTTTGGGTTTTTTTTTTTGCATTTCCCTGATGATGTTAAGAACCCTTTCATATGTTTGCTTAATCAATATTTGTTGAAAGAATTAATGAACAAAACGTTCATACGAAAATGGAAAATGTCCGTTTTGCCCCACTTGAAACCAACAGTGGCTCCCCGTTGCTCTTAGGGCCAAGCTGAACCCCCCCCCCCCGTTGACCAAAAAGATCCTGCAAGCCTTCTGATCTGTCTTGCCCAGATGGGTCCCATCTGCTTCACTCTCTGGATTCCTGCCACCCAGACCATCTTCTAGTTCTACTGACGGCCTGCTCTGTCCTGTTTCATGGCTTTTCCGTAAGCTGTTTTCTGCAGCCTGGAACACAATCCAGGCCCAAGACTGGACTCATCGCTTGCATCTCAGTGCATAAACTCCTTCCCCCCAGAAGCCTTCCTTGACCTCCACTGCCAGCAGGCCGGGGCCCTCGTTGGCCCTCTTCCACTTTTTCTTCCCAGCTTCTACCAAAGCTGTAAATAGCCTTTGCTTTATGTGATTATTTAATTAACCTGCCCTCCTACCATAAAAATACTTTATTTTTTTTTTTTTTTTAAAAATTTTTTTTTTTCAACGTTTATTTTATTTTTGGGACAGAGAGAGACAGAGCATGAACGGGGGAGGGGCAGAGAGAGAGGGAGACACAGAATGGGAAACAGGCTCCAGGCTCTGAGCCATCAGCCCAGAGCCCGACGCGGGGCTCGAACTCACAGACCGCAAGATCGTGACCTGGCTGAAGTCGGACGCTTAACCGACTGCGCCACCCAGGCGCCCCAAAAAATACTTTAAAAAACCCCAACACTTTGGGGGCACTCTGAGACTCAGTGAGTAGAGCATCTGACTCTTGATCTTGGGGTCATGAATTCGAGCCCCATGTTGGGTTTAAAGATAACTTAAAAAAATCAAACAACAACAACAACAACAACAACAACAAAAAACCCAACCCTAAGACTGCGAACTGCATAGGAACAGCAACTTTCTCTTGTTCCTAGCAAGCCCTGGCGTATAATAGATGCTCAATAAGTATTCGTTAGATGTATAAATCTCAAAGCAACCAGCCAAGGAGCATTATCACTTGAAAGAAATTATCCCTTAAAAACTCACCCTGAGGGGAGCCTCGGCCAATAAAAAAATCACAGAAACCAATCCTATCTCCCTAAGTCCTTGGCAGGGGTGGGGGTGGGGGGGGTGTCTCACATTCAATCACCATTCCTGTTTTATTTGGTGCAGCTGGGGTGTGTGTGTGTGTGTGTGTGTGTGTGTGTGTGTGTGCGTGTGTGTGTGTGTAATGGAAACTATACATCAGGCAAAGGATTAAGAGGGAGAGAAGGAAGGAAAGGCATTGCTGGTGTCACAGTGAAAGCTTAGACACTCAGGCCCCAGTCCCAGCTCCTCTGTCACTAACTACCTGTACATTAAACAGTGCTGAGGCAATATGGCAAAATGGTCAGCGTTACAGATTCCTTCCTTCCCGGTCTGCCTGAGTTCAAAGAGTGGTTTGTAGCCCTACTGCCTCCGTAATCCCTGACAAATCACTCTGCCTCTCTGGGGCTCAGTTTCCTCAACCACAAAATGGGGATCATGATAATAATACTAACTTCATGGGGTTGTTGTGAGCATTTAAGTTAATTCATGTTCATTGCTAAGAACATGCCTTTAGGAAGTCCCATGACTGTGAATGCCTGTTAATTATCACTACAGGTGGTTCCAGACTTAAATGATGGCTTGACTTACAATTTTTTGATTTCACGATGGGGTGAAAGCTATATGCATTCTGTAGAAACTGGACTTGGAATTTTCAATTTGGATCTTGTCCCAGGCTAGCGATATGCCCTATGATACTTTCTCACCATGCAGCAAGCTGTAGCTCCCAGTTGGTCACATAATCAAGAGCAGTTAAAATTGCTTAACAACCATTCTGTTTTTCAGTTTCAGTACAATATTCAACAAATTACGGGACATATTCAACACTTTATTACAAAGTAGGCTTTGTGTTAGATCTGATTTTGCCCAGCTGTAGGCTAATGTATGTGTCTTAGTACATTTAAGGTGGGCTAGGCTAAGCTGTGATGTTCTGTATCTTAGATATACTAAATGCATTTTCTTTTTTTTTTTAATGTTTATTTAATTTTGAGAGAGAGAGAGAAAGAGAGAGAGAGTACAAGCAGGGGAGGGCAGAGAGAGGGAGAGAGAGGATCCAAAGCGGGCTCTGCTCTGACAGCAGAGAGCCCAATGTGGGGCTCGAACTCATGAAGCCAAGATCATGACCCGAACATCATGACAAGAGCCAAAGTTGGCCACTTAACGGACTGAACCACCCAGGTGCCCCCTAAATGCATTTTCAACATAGGATATTTTCAACTTAACATGGGTTTGCCCCATGTAACCCCCACCTGAGTTGAGGAAGATATGTCTCCAGGCCTCAGTTTACCTCTAAGAGGATCAAAAACCTGGTTATTTGAGTGCTGCTAAAGATGATGGAGAAAATGGCAAGGTGCTTTCTACCTATGTGGGGGGTGACAACGGTTTGGGATGGAGACTGGAGTCTTACCGCCATGACCCCTCTGGCGCAGATGGGTCATGGGTTCAGATCCCACTTGTGCCGTTGGCAGCTGTGTGACCTTGGACAAGTCACTTCACCTCTCTGGGCCTCAGTTTCACCATCTGTGAAGGGTAGACCGATGAGCGTATCCACCTCCTACTGTCTCTGTCCTCTGTATCAGCTCTGGACTCAGCTGGCGGGGCTGACCCGGTGACCCTGGAGAAGTCACTCAACCTCTGGGCTCCTAGTAAGGATCCAATGAGGATACAGCTAAGCCGTTTGGCACTGTCCTGGCTGGCGGAGGGCTCAGTACCTGTTTTCTCCTGGCGATACTATTACCGTTGCTGTCGCCGTCGCCACCGCGGGATTGGAAAACGGGTCGCAAGGTCCGGCCGCAGGGGTCCCCGCAGCTCCTGGAGGACACACCCCGCCCGGGCCCCCGCCGGGGTGGGCGCCGAGGGGCGCAGCGTAACCCGCCGGCCCCGCGGCTGGAGGCGAGCCGGGCGCAGGGGCGGGGCGGGGCGGGGCGCCGCATCCCCGTGACGCGCCGGCCAACCAGGCGGCGTTGCGGCCCCGGGCCCGCTCCGCCGCCGCCTCCGCCCTCTTGCCGCCGCCGCCGCCGCCAGCAGCAGCCGCCAGCAGCCGGGCCCGTCCGCCCGCCCGCCCGCCCGCCGCATGGCGCTCCGGGGCTTCTGCAGCGCCGATGGCTCCGACCCTTCTGGGTACGTGCTCCACGGCCGCCCGGGCCGCGTGGGGCGCCGGCTGGGAGGCCGGCCCGCGAGGGGAAGCGCCGGGCGGGCCGGGCAGGGCCCGCAGCCCCCGCGGTCCCCCGCGGTCGCCGGTGCCGCCTCGTCCGCTCCGCAGCCGGCCCGCGGGTCCCGCGCCCGGCCCCTCGCGGGCGCCGCCGATGGGAGCGGGCGGAGGGGCGGGGGGACCTTGGCAGCTCAGCTCCCGGGAACGGGGCAGGGGCTGTGCATGTGCCCGGCTCCGGGGCTTTAGGGGAAACGTTAGGGGCCAGAGCTTGGGGGACAGGGCTTCCTGCTTTGCGGTTGCCCCTGCAATTAAAAATAACCTTCCGCGGGAGGGGACGCCAGGGATTGGGGGGGGGGGGAGGGCGGCGGCACAGGGGGGGGTTTCCCGGCTTAAGTTCTCCCATGTCTTTTGTGGATTGGGGTCCCCCCTTTCACCAAGAACGCCCCATTCCCAAAGGGCTGAGCTGGGAAGAGGCTCGGGCTGGAGGAAGGGATGTTTGCCCCTTTCCCGGTTGTGCTGCATCAACATTACGCTCCTGTGGTTACGTATTTTGCCGTCTTTTACTTTCTGTCTGCTTAATTACTATAGGGGGGTTTGGGGAAACGGGAAGGATATGGGAAGTTTGGGGAACAGCCAGGAAAGAAGGTAGGGCTGGCCCCCGCTGCCTCACCGGGCCCTTCTGTCAGTTTGGGGTGCAGGGCCGTCCCACCTCTGTAATGTGAGGCTCCTGTCTGTGGGGATGCACGTGGCTTTTTCCCTGGCAAGTTTTCCTCTGCATGCTCAGTGCTGGCCTGGCTCTGGCTCCTGAGTTCCCTTTCTGTGGTTTAATCCCCACTGTCTTGGGCTTTAGCTTCCCTCTAATGCGATTTACCTCTTTGTTCCAGGAGGGCACGTCTGTGGCACTCTTGATTATTGGGAAACACAGTAGGCGAACCTGGACAGGATAGTTTTGTTTTCCCTCTTTGTCTTGGATTCAGGAGAGAGAAACAGCCTTGGCTCTTAGGAGCTGGTGATTAGCATCCAAAAATACCTCCTTGTTCTGTTTTGTGGCCCTTCCCTTGCCTGCTGCCTTTGTAGTGTTGAAAAAGTCATCCTTGAGGGCCCCAGGGGAAGGCTTTGTTTGGGGGGGGGGGTGTCGTTTGGTAGAACAATCAAATACACCTTAGTCCGTCTCCCAGATTTCAGGCTGATAGGATGAGAGATTGACTCTAGGGCTGGGAATCTGACAGGTAACTTTTGCATTCGGGGTCTGGGGGACTGGAGGACAGAGCATTTGCAAAGTAGGACTCCGTTTGGAAAACCTGTGGAATCCCTGTTCCCTCTGCCAGGTGTAACAGCCGCAAGATTTTTTGCAAGGATCCAGAGGGAGATCTGGTCTAGTGTTGCTGTGAATTTTGGAGTGCTTCCTTGTTTATTTTCTTATCTTAGATTACACAGGGGAAAAAAAAAATAGGTTGACTGGGAATCACATTTTGCATCAGGATGGACTTTATTAGTGACAACTGGCAGTTGATGGTTAATGAGGTTTTCCAAAGCAAAGTGTGTTTGGGGGTACTCTATTTAGCTTAAGAAGTTCATCCAGGAAAACCAATTGTGTCTTTTTTTTCTTTTTTCTCTTTCTCTTTGGACTTTTTGCTACAGAAATTACCACATGGTTGTTTTGCTTGGGGCAGGCAATGTATGGCCTTGGTTGCCAGACCCTCCCTTTTTCCGAGTCTTTGCCCTTGCGACTTTCCTCTGTCCCTTCTTCTGGATTCCTGGATGCCCCAGTTTCGGGTGGGGGAGGGGGGTTTGGAGCTTGGAGGCAGAGTTTCAAAGCTGGCCACTGCAGCGTGAGAACTTCTAGGTAGCTAGAGAAACCAAATGTAACAGAAAGCAGGTAGTTTCTGTGTTTAAAAAAAAAAAAATTTTTTTAATGTTTCATTTTTGAGAGAGAGAGAGAGAGAGAGAGAGAGAGCGCGCGCGCAAGTGAGCAGGGGAGGGGCAGAGAGAGATGGAGACACAGAATTGGAAGAGGCTCCAGGCTCTGAGCTGTCAGCACAGAGCCCAACGTGGAGCCGGAACCCACAAGCTGTGAGACCATGACCTGAGCCGAAGTCGGATGTTTCACCCACGGAGCCACCCAGGCACACTACTTTCTGTGTTTTCTAGGGCGGCACACTCCAGGCTGGGAGAGGGAAGCCACTTTACTTTTCTGTGCCTCAGTTTCCTCATCTGTAAAATGGGGGCAGGATCCAAAAAGCCCCAATTCTTAGGGTTGTTTGAAGAGTAAATGAGATCATTTGTATAGGAGGCTCAGCCTGTGCCCCGAATAGAGTCCCTTCTTTCTGAAGGTGAAGTTGTATATTTCCAGTTGCTTGTCCTTCCTGTGGATAATCATTTTCTTCAGCTGGGGGGGGGCGGAGGGATGGGGCTGCTGCCCCACCCCTTATACCTGGCTTCTCTGTGACCAAGGCCTTGTGTTTAGAAATTAAAGGGACTGGCCCACGTGAGACTCTTATCAGAGCTTTGTTCCTGGGCCACTGCCTGCCTCTGCCCTGTGAACTGAAAAGTCCAGAAGAACCAGAATGTGGAAATGGCCCACAGTGTGGGTTCCAGGGACTTAACCACCTTCACTTAGGCAAATGCTCTGGAGGGAGAGAAGAGGTGCTTCTTTACCCAGATAGGTGCTGGGTTTACCAGCACCAGCTTGTTTTTCCCATTAGTGCTGGTAAGAAGGGCTGTTTTGTGGCTGGTGTTGTATGGTGGTTGGGAATAGGAGTCTCTCCTTGTGGGTAACTTAAAAAAAATTTTTTTAATGTTTATTTTTTGAGACACACACACACACACACTTGCAGAGTGCAAGTGGGGGAGGGGCAGAGAGAGAGGGAGAGACAGAATCCTAAGCAGCCCCCGGCTCCGCACTGTCAGCACAGAGCCCGGTATGGGGCTTGAACCCATGAATTGTGAGATCATGACTTGAGCAGAAGTCAGACACTCAACTGACTGAGCCACCCAGCTGCCCCTCCTTGTGGGTTAATTTTTAAAAAATATTTATTATGTTGCAGACCCAGAATAGAAAAATCGGAAAAATGTCAAAAAGTCGGAGAAACAAATTAGTAAGCAGTGCGCTGTGGTGCCTCAGAGCGAGTGCCTGCGTCCCCGGGCTTCAAATCCTGGCTCTGCAGTTTTGGCGAGTGATTTCTCTGCGTGCCTCAGTTTCCCCGGGGGGACAATGCAATACTAAGCAAAGACCGGTGGCCCAAGGATCAAATGAGCAAATCCTTGGCAGTTGAGTAGGGTATTGCTGTTGAGTATACAGTTAGCGTCCAGTAATTGTCAGTGGTCCACACCAGCTGGAATTCTCTAGTTAGTTTTTGCTGCTGCACTTGCTGTCGCTGAGAGTGGCTAATAGAAGTAGCAGGCCCGTGTTGCCGTTCATGGAGTCCTGCTCATACTTGGCCCCTGAGCTCCCGTTTGCCGTGGAGAACACACGAAATCGCTGACTATGTGAATAAGCAGCCAAGGGCTGGGAGAAAAGGGAATATCTTAGAAGCCGTTAGAAATTTCTCTTGGGGTGAGATCTGGCCTTGGAGTGAGTGTATTTCCCTAACCCTCCTGGGTTCACAACAGTCTTTGAACAGCCAAATTGCACCCCTAACCTCCCCCCCCCAAGTTTTCTGTAGGTTTTCAGACCGATCCCTTTGCCTTCCTCTACCTTCCTTTGGATTGTTAGAGCCGAAAGGGACCCTGGATGGTCCTCCCCTCACCCCATCCGTTCCTGCAGGAATTCAAGGCCCAGAATGGCGGCATGATGGGCCTGAGGTAAGAAGGTAAATGGCTCTGGGAGGAGAAAGGAGGAACCTTTGAGGGGACAGGGCAGGGCAAGAGCTGATTCGGGGTTCCGGGCCTTCCCCCAGCTGGACCGGGTCTGTTGTGATACTCTTGGAGGTGCGTCACCTTTTGAATGTGGTGGGGGATTCAACTTTTAGGAGTAGGTATCGCCCCGCCCCGGGGGATGTCTTGTGGGTATCTCCAACCTGACATGTCCCAAACGGGACTTCGGACCCTCCCCATCTCGGTTACTGTCAGCCCCGTCCTCGGAGGCCCAGACCCCAAACCCGCAGCATCCTTGACTCCTCGCCTTCCCTCCCTTGCCACGCCTCTGCTGTTGCCGCTTGCTTCAGAATGTTTCCAAATCTGCCAGCTTCTCACAGCCGGCCGACCCCCACCTCATTTTGGCCGGAGCCACCGTTGCTCAGCTCACTCCAGGAGTTGAACATTACCCCTCACCGCTCTCCCTGCTTCGGTCCTTGACCCCCTACAGTCTAGTCTCACCTCGGCAGCTGGCAGGGTCCTGTTCAAGACGCAGGTCAGGTCTTGTCCCTCTTGTGCATGAGGGCTCCCCTCATGCTGCAGTGGCTCCCCACCTCCCTCAGGTAGAAGTGAAAAGGTTTAGGCCTACAGGAGTCAGCAGAAGCTGGCCCCATCACCTCTCTGACCTCGTCGCCTACTACTTTCTGTCTCGTTTTGCTCCTGCCACAGTGGTTTCTAGCCTGCCTCAGGGCCTTTGCACTTGTTTCCTTGCCTGGAATGTTCCTTTACCTTCAAATGTTTGGTCACATGTCACCTCAGGCAGCTTTCTCTTAACTCCCTGCCACTTCCTTGTGCCCCAGTCCTTCTCTGCACTCTGTCCTGTACCCATCCCCACACCCCCTTGAACTAATCTAATACATCAGATGTTTTACTTACTTTGTTTATTTTCTGTAAACTCCCACAAACAGGTCAATTCCACAGGGGCAGGTTTTTGGTTTTTGTGGGTTTTTTTTTTTTTTTTTTTTTTTTTGCCTGTGTTTATCTCCATGGTTAGAATGGTGCCTGGGATATAGTAGGTGCCCAGTAAATATTTGTGAAAGGAATAAATGACACGAAGACTGGAATGGTTCTTGAGCTGGGTTGCAGCGTCTTCCCAGACATCTCTTAGGACAGAATAGTCACTCACCTGTCTGGATTGGATACCCACGGAGACCAAGCCCTCTAGCTTCCACCAATGATGGCATAGACTCTACCTTGCAAGGGTCAGCACTGAGTCTTGCCCCTCCCTCTTGTCCTAGGACTCAGCGCCTCAAACATAAGTAGGCTCAGTCAGCATTTAAATATGAGTGGGCACCTTGGTGGCTCAGTCGGTTCAGCGTCAAGCTACGATCTAATGGTTCTTGAGTTCGAGCCCTGCATCAGGCTCTCTGCTGTCCGCACAGAGCCTGCGTTGGATCCTCTGTCCCTTGCGTACTCTGCTCCTACCCCATTTGCTCACGTGCACTGGCTCGCTCTCTCGCAAAAGTAAACATTAAAAATAAATAAGAGTGTCTGAGGTACGGGTTTCAAACAGGGGATCAGATCTAGTCCACCACTGTGCTGCTTTGGCCTTATTTAATTGTGGATTACTTGTAATCGTACTGTTTACTGATTGAAAGAGTTCACGGAAAAATGTGGATTCCTGACTTCTGACAAATCAGGAGATCTGATAAACGGGAAGGGGGGGGGGGTGCATTTGTACATGGTAGTGGTCACTGGGGGCGGTGGGGAGAGGGCAGGCTGCCCTCCCTGGGACAGACCTCTGCCGGCCCCCGTTTGCTGCAAGTCCTACTCCTCCTTGAGCCCAGCGTCGGTCCCCGGCTGTTTTTCATTGTGTTTCCTCACCCTGTCTGCTTCCTTCACTGAGAGAACTCACCTGGCACCGGTAGCCTTGAAGCCCAAGCTCTTGGTGAAATGCCTGGGGTCCATCTGATTGGTTATTTAATGGTGCAGAGACCCCTGGCTTTATCAAGGTCATGTCTGCTGGGGGGGGCGGATAAACTCATTGCCAGTGATGCCCGAGGCATTTGAAACCAGCCTCGTGTCGTATGTTGGCTCTAGATTCTCATGGTGGGATAAGGTCTAGCTGTTATTATCATATCTTAATGGTTAGTAAACCTCTAGCCCATCAAAACTTGTCTGAACATTTTGCAAAGAGAAAGCGCTAATAAAAGGATTTGGAAGAATGACAAGGACTCGAACATCCTGAGGCAGGTGTTTCCTCCAGCCTGGCGTGGAAACTGGGACAGCGTCTCCCGATGGCGGTAGCGAACCTACACTTAGCTCTGGAAGGCTGGGGGTTGACGGGGACCCTTTGAGGAAGCCGGTTTGGGGAGGTGGAGGCACAGCACAGTTTCTCAGCCTGGGCACTTTGACATTTGGGGCCAGATAATCCTCTGCCGTGATGGCTCCCCTGTGCATTGCGGGATGTCCAGCGGTCTCCTGGGTGTCTACCTCCCCGTGTTGTGACAGCACCTTCCCCTCCAGACGCCCACATGTCCCTTTGGTGGTGAAGTCACACAGCCGTTGGCGTGGAGGATTCTGGAGAATAAATTGGGGGCAAGCCTTGCCCTCGCCCTTGCGTTTTCCCCAGAGATTTTAGGCTGTTGTACGCCTCATGTAATTGGCTTATAGGGGTTGCCTTGGAGAAGCTTAATGAGACGTTAAGACAGTTCACCTCCAATTATGCGACGAAGGAGGTTGCAGCCTTTTCCGTGCCGTTTGCCTGTTTCCACCGAGGGCTCTGCTTTTCGACAGGAATCCCTTCCCTTCTGGTCCTAGTGTGTGTGATGGTGCAGTCCCAGGGCGAAAACACCTCTGTCGAGGTTGGCTTTGAAGCTTTGCTCCCTCTTTTTAAACTGCCTCGGGATAGATGGGCAGTCACCAAGTTGAGGCTCCACTTAAGTATCCCTTTAGCTTAATTGTGGGATTCATGTCCGGGGGGAGGTTGCCAAGTCCTGGAAAATGGGTCTAGATGACTGGGGAGGTAGTAATTGAGGTTTTATGGGGCTTTTCCCTTCCTTTGAGAATCTCTGTTTACCTTTTATTGGCCTCGTAGGTGGCTACTTGATTGGAGACGCCCTCTTCTTTGCAGAGCATTTATGAAAGTTTTCCTGGTATGCAGAGCTTGAGAGTGGTCTTTTAAAACACTGGATTTGATTTCTGGTTTTTTTTTTTCTTTCAGTGTTTTATTTGTTTTTGAGATAGAAAGAAAATGAATGAGTGGGGGAGGGGTAGAGAGAGCGAGGGAGACACAGAATCCAAAGCAGGCTCCAGGCCCTTAGCTGTCAGCACAGAGCCTGACGTGGGGCTCGAACCCACAAACCGTGAGATCATGACCTGAGCCGAAGTTGGACGCTTAAAGACTGAGCCCCCAGGGTGTCCCAACACTGGATTTCATCTCTTGTTCTTCCTACAACTGTTTCCGATTCGTTCATCGATTTAGCCTTGTTAATCTGTGTGTCTGCGGCCCTGTTGTGGGGAGGGCGCTGGAAGTGCAGCCACAAACAAAGGAGATGAGGTGCATATGCTCATGGAGCTTACACTAGGAATGACCACAATAATTCCGGGGCGTGGTAAGTGCCACAAGGACAGAAACCAGAGGACCTGGCATGGCGTGCGAGCTGTGATAGAGGGATACCCAGGGACAGCCTTGCAGAGGAGGTAACATTTGACCTGTGATCTGAACGGCAAAGCTGGCCATGAAAGGACTAGGGGGAGGAAGTATTAGGTAACAAGAACTCCAAGTGCAAAGACCCTGGGGTGCCTGGAGCGGTCAGAGTATTACAGAGTTTAACTCCACAGAACTACAGAGCCCATCTCATAAAACTCTTGGCCGCAGCATTCTGCAAAAAGGCACAAAGCACTAATAAAATGGCTTGGGCTAATAATCAGGGCCTGAAAATTCCAAAGAGGAAGCTTGGCGAGGAAACAGCAATACTTGCAGAGGCATGGGCCTCTGATCCATTTAGGTGGGAACGAGTCTCGGGTTTTTATAGTGAAATTCAATGTATATTTTATGAGTCTCCTGTTTCCGAAGCACAGTTGAAAACCCTTCAGGGTCAGACCCGAGTTGGGATTCCCCACTCCCAGCTGCCCTTGATTCTCTTCCAAAGGCGTTTCCTGACCAGTTAAGATGACTCTCTTTAAATTGCTAAGAAAGTCTTACTCTTTTCCTTTATTTTTTTTTTCTTCAGTTTTATTTCTAAGTAATTTCTGCACCCGCCATGGGGCTGGAACTCACAACCCTGAGATCAAGAGTTGCATGCTTTTCCACCTGAGGCAGCTAGGCGCCCCAAGGAAAACTCTTTTAAAACTAGATGTTCAATTGATCTGGCTGATAGCGTGAAGATCTTGGGTGGTAACTGTTTTGATTGTGCTATTATTTTTAAAAATGTGAACAGTCTCTACGGGAAAGCAGATGTTTAGTTCTTCCCCCTCCTTCTTTTCTCAGAGGTGGCCATTGATGATAAAGTTTCTTGGGCATCCTAGAAAAAATGCCAAGCATACGCAAATATGTATGAAAGGGTGAGGGGGTTTGGATATCTTTTGTTCCTCCCTAGGTGGGTTTGTATTCTAAATAATGTTCTGTATTTTGCTCCCTTCACTTAAAAGCCAAAATTGGGGCACCTGGGTGGCTCAGTCAGTTAAGTGTGACTCCTGATTTCAGCTCAGGTCGTGATCTCACATATGTGAGAGCGAGCCCTGCATGGGGCTCTGTGTTGACCACAAAGGACCCTGCTTGGGATTCTCTCTCTCCCTGTCTTTCTCAAAATAAATTAAATAACGATTAAAAAAATAGCAGTGTCATTTTTTTTTTCCACGTTAAGTCCCTGCAGATGGAAAGAAAAAGGAAATAGCACTTCTTTAAAAGCCATACATTTTTCTGTCACATGACTGTGCCCGGTACTCACCTCCGCCCCACCTTTGTCTCTGTGGGTCTTCGTTCCAGAATTTTGGCATGATAAACAGTCCTGCCTGGAGCATTCCCGGGCACTCATCTTTGCATGCGAGGAGATGTAAATGACTCAGCAGAATAAGTTCCTCCCTGAGGAGTGGCTGGGACGAGGGGACCTGTGCTTTGAAAATTTGATAGTTCTGATCGCCTAGTGGCCGCTGTGCACTCATGGACCCACCACCCAGCAGCATTTATTAAGCACCCGTTGTGTTGCTGGCCTGATGAGGCGAGAAAGCAAGCTGGACCTTGACCAGGTTCATGTTGCTTCCCTCCTACAGGAGAGGGTTTTTGTCCAGCTGCGTTAAACCGTACATTCTAAGGAGTTCTGTCTGGAGAGTGCTTGGTTTTGCTCCCCTTAAAGAAATATATGGTTGAATTTTAAAATTCTTTGCCTTCTCTGTCATTTCAAAAGTGCATTTATGTCAACAGTTGAACGACATGCAAAGTTTGAGAGTCCCATCATGCTGATGCAACTCGATTTAATTTTTCCACACTTAAGCTTCTGGTTCGTCCGTTGCGTGACTTGTAAGAGCGACACTTTTGTTACAACGCAGTCCATCATAGGATTTTTATTTTATTGTTTATTTAAAAGATTTTTTCAGGTGGGCTCCATGCCCAACATGGGGCATAAGCTCACGACCCTGAGATCAAGAGTCACATGTACTGACTCAACCACCCAGACGCCCCACTCTGCTTTTAATTCCAACTTAACACAATACATGTCAATACATAGAATTTATATAATACTCTTTACGTATTACATAATATATTTTTTAAATATTATTTTGAGAGCATGTGTGCAGGTACAGGATCTGGGGAGGGGCGGGGGGTGGGGAGGAGAGAATCTCAGGCAGGTTCCACGTTGTGTGTGTAGAGCGCGATGTGGGACTTGAACCACAAACAGATTCATGACCCGAGCCCCAAGTCAAGAGTCAGACACTTAACTGACTGAGCCACCCAGCACCCCTAACATAATGATATTTAATATATATATAATATTCATAATTATTTAATATTCCAACTTGCGATTTGTTATAATTAACTCAGTCACTTCCCTATTAGTAACCACTGCTTGCATGATTTTCCATTTTTCTTTCCTGTGAACAGTGCTCCAGTAAGCATCCTTGTACATGGGTCGGAATTCTGTAAAATTTTTAATTTTTTTTTTTAACGTTTATTCAGTTTGAGACAGAGAGAGACAGAGCATGAATGGGGGAAGGTCAGAGAGAGAGGGGAGACACAGAATCTGAAACAGGCTCCAGGCTGTGAGCTGTCAGCACAGAGCCCGACGCGGGGCTCGAACTCACGGACCGCGAGATCGTGACCTGAGCCGAAGTCGGACGCCCACCGACTGAGGCCACCCAGGCGCCCCCTGTAAAATTTTAAAATAGGTATCAGCTGGTTATTTCCAGAAAGGAAATGTAGCGAGTCCATTGCCACTGACAGTGAATGACAATTCCCCTTTCTTTGCATCGTCCCAAGCACTGGGCATAAACAAGTTTGTTAGTTTGATGGGTTAAAAAATGCCTTATTGGTGTTTGCATTTCCCTTTAGGTCAGAAGCTGAGCATCCAGCAATATTTCCCAGTGATAGGCGTGTTTCTTTTCCGTGAGTGTGTTTTTCGTCTTTTCCTGTTGATTTGCAGGAGCTCTTGATATATTGGGAGTTTGCCCCTTAGTCAGGTGAGCCACAGGTATTTTCCCACAGGCCACTGTTTGTTTACTGGTGGGTTACCATCTGATTCTCGTCCAGGTTTGTGTGCAGTTTCCAAGGTCGCATGTGGCCAGTGCGTATTATTTCAGTCTTACGTTTTTTTCATTTACTGTTGTCAGGATTTTCCCACGGTCCTGTGTAACTTTTTAAATTATACAACGTGGAAGCAGTTGTTCCTTGTATTGGTGAACTGTAATTTATGTAATTACTACCTGTGGTTTGACATTTAGATTGCTGTCTCTTTTTTTTTTTCTTTTAAAGAAAACATTGTAACAGTGTCACGTGGATTGTGCCGTTTGACTTTTAGAACATATTCTCAGGGGTGGAGTGAGTATCTTAGAACATTTGAAAAGATTTCACTCTAGCTAGAGACTTTTTTTTAAATGTTTATTTCTTTATTTATTTTGAGAGAGAAAGAGAGAAAGTATGTATAGCAGGGGAGGGCAGAGACAGAGGGAGAGAGAATCTCAAGCAGGCTCTGCGACTGTCAGCACGGAGCCTGGTGTGGGACTCAGTGTCACAAACTGTGAGATCATGACCTGAGCTGAGATGAAGGAGACGCTTAACTGACTGAGCCACCCAGGTGCCCCTAGAGCCTTGTTTTTTAAAAGGGGTTGAGTTAATTTGCCATTCTAGCAGGGTCTAATGATCCCCATTATTGTTTTTATTACTATGGGCAGATGATAGGTACGTATAAGTGACAGTGTCTTCTCCGGTCCCTCCAGTCAACCTGATAGACTGGAGGCCAGTGGCCCAGGCGGAATCTGGAGCTGCCGATGCTGGGAAGGTGACTAAGCAATTTGGTTGGTAATCAACTAAATAAATAACTAAATAACTTGGTTAGATTATCTAGGAGCCCCTTTGATAAGTCATCTTCCTCAGATCATTAAGTTACTAAGTCAAGGTCAAGGAAAAAAGACACATGGTAGATGATCAGACTCCGCGAGGACTGCTTTTGTATTGTCATGGGGCTCTCTCTCTCGGCTTTTACTTTCGTGCCATGGAGATCCCTGGGGTCTGGGTGGGCCTGGGCCGCTCACCTCCAGTGCACTTGCATACTTGGTGGGGGAGGGGTTGGAGAAAGGGCTCAGCCCTGAGTCAAGCCTCTTTCTTTTCAAGGGAAGTCTGGGCGGGGAGGGACGAGCATTGGCGGCTGAAGGCACGGGGGCTGCGTCGGACAAGAAAGTGCAAGTTCCAGAGAAAGCGAGGGAATAACAATGGGTGGGGTCAGGAGGCCAGATTCAGGGAGCCTGATTTGAAAAATCCGTCCTGCCACTGCCCAGCATGTGCCCTGAGCCAGTTTCCTTAACTTCTGGGAGCCTCATTTCCTCAGCTGTAACGTGGGGATCGCGATCACGTTGCCTCTCTGACACAGTTGTGAGGAGGAGGTGCCGTGTACAGAGCGCTTAGCAGAGGGCGAGCAGACGCCACCGTGGTTATGGAGGAGGCGGCTGGACGGTAGGGGCAGCGGTAGAGCGTGGAGGGCAGTGGAGGGGGGGATTTCGGGTGTGGTGATTCTCTTCTGGTGGTCATCTCCTTGTGGCCTCCGGCCCACACAGGCCTTGGCAGAGTTGGAACAGAGCCCAGCCTGCACCCCAGGGATTCAGACACCTGCCCCCAGCGTCTGAGACAATTCAAGTGAATTAGCCCGTTGTTACAGGGTGGTCTGGGGGGCGGGTGGGTTCCCAGGTCTGGGAGAGGCGTGCCGAGGTGTCGCGTAGTCAACTAATGTGTGGGGAAAATTCATTTTCCCCGTGGTTTTCCTCTATAGGTTAGGAATCAGAAGATGTGCTTGAGTATTTAAATCACTGATGAGGGGCGCCTGGGTGGCGCAGTCGGTTGGGGCGTCCGACTTCAGCCAGGTCACGATCTCGCGGTCCGGGAGTTCGAGCCCCGCGTCAGGCTCTGGGCTGATGGCTCGGAGCCTGGAGCCTGTTTCCGATTCTGTTGTCTCCCTCTCTCTCTGGCCCCTACCCCGTTCATGCTCTGTCTCTCTCTGTCCAAAAATAATAAACATTAAAAAAAAAAATTAAAAAAAAAAATAATCACTGATGAACAAGGGAAGGCAGGTTGAGATGACTTTGGAGTGCAGCTGACATCACATACTTGGACAGTTCTAGGTTTTTTGCAAACATGGCAGTGATTGGATTATTTAAAAGGGACTTTTTCCTTTTCCTCCTCGTCTTGGTCTGATATTATAAGAGATACAGAATAAAATGAAACAGTTCAGAGACGAGTACAGTCAAAAGAAAATCTTCCATAACTGCACTCTCTGGAGATAATCTCATATTGGTAGATTGGTGTTTTAACTTTCAAATCAGTCTGTTTTCTCCACGGATGCTAAACATATATAGTATCTTTTGAACACAAGGAGGTGGGGGGGCATCTGGGTGGCTCAGTTGATCAAGCATCCAACTTCAGCTCAAGTCATGATCTCATGGTTCTTGGATTCCAGCCCTGCTTTGGGCTTTGTGCTGACAGCTGGAAGCCTGGAGCCTGCTTCGGATTCTCTCCCTCTCTCTCTCTGCCCCTCTCCTGCTCGTGCTCTGTCTCTCTCTCTCTGTCTCTCAAAATAAATAAAATTAAAAAATAAAAAGGATGATCTGTAAAAACACATTCTTTATTTTTTTGTTTTCACTCACTAGTACATCTTGGATGTGACCCATTTTTAACGAGCATATTTTACTTGATGAAATGCCATCCTGAACCTAATTAAGTAATTTGCCAGTAATTGTTGCCTCTTGAGGCAGTTGGTCCTGGCGTTGTTTTTTAGCCTCTCTACCGGGAGCTCCTAGGGAAAATGCAAAGCCAGCCTTGAGTGGGTGGGTGTTGGAGGGGCACGTCTTGGACCCTCTTAGGCATCCCGTGCAGGAGACGGAACCTCTGAAGTTCAGTGCTTTTGGGGCTGGACTCTCACCCCTGGCCTGGCCCCATTGAGTCGACGGTCTCTGAGGATTTCCTGGATGCCCTTGCCCTGGGCTTGGCCACTTCTTGGTACAAGGTGGATGGGGGAAAGCGAGCATTTGGTTTTTCAGTCTTTTAGTGGGAGAAGGGAGTTGGGAGAGGCTAGCCCACCAGTAGCGTCTGCCCTGTGCTTAATGACTTCTTTCCTTTAAAGTAATTCATTTTTTTTTTCATTTTTTAATTTTTGGGACAGAGAGAGACAGAGCATGAACTGGGAGGGGCAGAGAGAGAGGGAGACACAGAATCGGAAACAGGCTCCAGGCTCTGAGCCATCAGCCCAGAGCCCGACGCGGGGCTCGAACTCACGGACCGCGAGATCGTGACCTGGCTGAAGTCGGACGCTTAACCGACTGCGCCACCCAGGCGCCCCCTCATTTTTTTTTTAAGCCAAATAAATTCATCCTGAATTCAGGCTGCCTATTATTTGATTATACATGTGAAGTCACAGGGTGGCCATGGTCGCATATTTACCAAATGGCTCTTAACTAGGTCATTACTCACAGGAAGAGTAGGGTGTTCTGCAAACTGCCTACACCCGCAGGTTCTTGCCGCCTGGTGATTTTACCCCATGAGGGACATTTGTCAACATCTGGAAACATTTTTGGTTGTTCTAACTGGAGGGAGGGCATCTGGCATCTAGTGGGTGGACACTGCTGATGTTATACGATGTACAGGGAAGGCCCTCCTCTCCTTATAACAAAAGAACGATCGGGGCCCAGATGTCACTAGTGCTGAGGTTGAGAAGCCCTCGCCTTGGCTCAGTCCACATGCTGCCAGCTTTTGGGTAAAGCAGCGGTTTGCTAGTCTGCTAACTCTGTGCAGTTCTTCTTCTGGGTGACTGGGGACTGTGACAGTTTCTAGTTGTAGCCTGCTAGTGATTTTCAGGTCTGTGCCCACACCTGATGTCGGATCTCCAATAAAAATAGCTGTGCTGTAGTTTACCTGTGGATGTGAATTCAGGATACTATTGCCTAACACCCCCTTACAGAAATTGGGGAGAAGGGGGTGCCCGGGTGGCTCAGTCACTTGAGCATCCGACTTCGGCTCAGGTCATGATCTCGCGGTCTGTGAGTTCGGGCCCCACGTCAGGCTCTGTGCTGACAGCTCGGAGCCTGGAACCTGCTTCGGATTCTGTGTCTCCCTCTCTGAGCAGGGGAGGCCCTGCTCATGCTCTGTCTCTGTCTCTGTCTCTTTCTCTCTCTCAAAGTAAATAATAAAAAATAAAAAGAAACGGGAGAAGGGAGCCTGTGGACCCTGAGGTGCTTGAAATTCATAACCGTTTCGCCAGGCAAATCCTACTCGAGTGCCGTGTTTCGGGAAGAATACTCTGCTTGCAAGAGGATTTCTCTTATGGGGCCTGTTGGTGACCATGCCCCATTGGAAAGGGCTGTGGTTTGTCAGATTGGTTTTACTGCCTCCCCTCTGCCTGGGTTTGGCACAGACAGCCTGGCCTGGGGAAGGAACTGTGGAGACAGGCAGGCAGCTGGCAGGTGGGCATGGTCAGATCAGCGGTTGGCAGCTTTGCCCCAGCTGGCCCGGCCAGGTAGCTCGACAATTGCGCCCCCTCCGTGAGAGTTAATGGCGTTGTTATGGAGCAGTAGTGAGGTGGTGGGGCCGGGCTGACTGCCGGCTCTCCCTTAGGGTGCGCTTGGCCAAGCAGTAAGGGCGTTTTTCATTTTTCCTTCTCCTCCTCCTTCTTCTTTTTCTTCTTTTTCATATTTATTTCTTTTTGAGAGACAGAGTCAGACAGAGCATGAGTGACATGGAGGACATAGAATCCAAAGCAGGGTCTAGCCTCTGAGCTGTCAGCACAGAGCCCGACACGGGGCTTGAACTCAGGGATCGTGAGATCGTGACCCAAGACGAAGTTGGACACTAAACAGGCTGAGGCACCTAGGCACCCCATTTTTCCTTCTTGATTTCTCGAAACTTAGGGAGAAGCCTCTTGCCATCCCTAAAGATGAGTTAGATTAGAAAAGGGTCCAGGCTGCACCACGTGTCATCGAATCCGAAAGATAGGCAGCGGTGACGAGGATCCCCATTTCAGAGATGCCTTGCTGTGAAGACACAGCCGGCAGAGGTTGAAGGGGGCACCGAGCGTGAGAAACGGGTATCACAGTAAAGTGTGAAGAAATCTGGGTTTTACTTTATTATTTAAAAAACAATTTTTTTTATGTTTTATTTTTGGGAGAGTGTAAACGGGGGAGGAGTTGAGATGGGGACAGAGGATCCTAAGCGGGCTCTGCACTGACAGCAGTGAGCCCCATGTAAGGCTCGAGCTCATGGACCACGAGATCATGAGCTGAGCCAAAGTTGGACGCTCGAGCGACTGAGCCACCCAGGCGCCCCTGAAACCTGGGTTTTAGAATCGATGCATTATGATAACTTCCAGTACCTCCCTCCCTTCTTCCCTCTTGTGTGTATTAATCCTTCTATTGCCGTAGGTCTGATGCCCGGGAATATGTATGTGGTCACTGAAACACGCAGCCTCCCTGTCTCACGGAGGCCACGGATGTGAAGATGTCTAGAGGGAGAGAATAGTGCAGGTTGCCCGTGTGGCTTCCGCTTAGACCCTGGTTCTGCTGCTTGCTTTGTGACCTTGGACAGGTCGCTTCACCTCTCTGTGCTTCCGTTTTCTCATGCACAAGATGGAGATAATAGCTGTGCCTACCTCATAGCATTGTAAAATTCAAACAATTGAAGTAGGACGAATGTGCTCCTCCCGTTACTAAGTGGGTGTTATTGTTACTATTGCTGATCCGTTGTCATTGTTACTGTGGCCATCTTCATCATCACACAGCAGTCCCTGCTCTGGTCCAAAGGGAAATCCGGAGGATCTGGGAGGACCCAGAGATGGAAGACGTACCGGATGGTGATGTGATTCTAGGTTGCCCCCCCCCCCCCCCAAGTTAGCCACTGTTAACTTCTGGTTCTCTGGGTAACATGGCCTTCTTGGCTCAGGTCAGGAGACCTTTATACTTTGTGCCTCAGTTGCTGCATCTGTAACACGGAGAACAGTAATGGTACTGGTGTCCTCATAGGTTTGTTTGAGGGATTAGACAAACTGAGATGTGCCCAGTGCCCTAGGCTGTGCCTGCGCTGTGTAAGGATGTGCTCTGATGGTATGTAAACCTCTCTGGCAAAAAAAGATACCCCCACCCCCTTCCCCCTTTCCTTGATTGGAACCCTCCCCTAACCCCTGATCCCGCTCTTAGGCATTGCGTCTGCCTTAGTTCTTGGGCAGAGAGCATGAAGCCCAGGGTGCCAGGGCTAACCCCTCTTTACTGATGGCCTCTCCAGGCCTGGGGCTGGCCCCTCGCTTTGGATTATGACAACTGGGTCATTTTCCGCAGGATCCTCTGGCCCCCTTTGCTCAGGTCTCGCGTGCCTGGGAGCTTCCTGGTTTTGGCTGTGAACGGGCCAGCATGTACAGATTGCGCCTTTTCTTGCTCTTGGAGTTACTTCCTTTGGACCCGTGCCCATAGCGGGGATTATTGGGTCACAGCAGGCCACGGAGTCTCTGGGTTTTCCTCACATGTTTCTGGGTTGCTCTTCAGATAGATTGATTCACCCCTTCTTTCGTTTGTTGAACAAGCATTTGATGAGTGCCTACTCTGTGCAGGTGAATTAGGACGAGGTCCTGCTTTGGGGAGATGACAGGTAGGAGGGAAAGAGACCCTGAGAACTTACGGATGGGAAAACACAGGCCAAGAGAAGTGAAGTCACTCAGCTAGCGGATGGCAGAACCAGATTCATACCCGGAATCTGGCTGGCAACCTCTGCCTCGTGCTACAGGAACATAAAGACGGGGGTGCTGGAGGAAATGCACGTTGCGGTTGTAGTGAGTTATGGCGGAGACGGGCACTTTCGATGGGTGAGACCTCTGTCCACCAGTTGGCAGCTGAGGCAGCCCTGACCGGACCTGGAATATTCCAGGCCCGGGACAGAGCCGGTACGGAAAAGCTGGGGGAGCTGGGGGAGCGGTGAGAGGCCTTCGCAGCCAGAGCGGCAGAGGCTGGGGCCGCGCGTCACGGGCTCAAGTGGAGGCCAGCCCCAGGCGCTCTTCAGGTCTGGTGCTTGTCAGCCCCAGGCGCTCTTCAGAATGCTTTCCATTTAATCCTCAAAAAGCCCTGTCAGGTCTGATAGACTGATTATCGTCCAGATGGGGCACCTGAGGCCCACAGAGGTTATGTGCCTTGCTTAAGGTCACACAGCTCAGAGGTAACAGAGCCAGGATGGACCCATGGCCCTTTGGCCCAGAGTCTAGGCTCCGAGGCGTGGCACCGTCCTGCGCTGTGATGGGAGTGTCCCTAGTGGCCTGTTTTAAAATAGCTATTGTGGATGCTTCCAGGTCAGCGGTAGGGTAGGACTGGGGCGGGTTGCGTCTTTTCCAACAGGCTGTGCCAGGTGACCCCGGCTGATCCTGTAGCAGGACAGGATAACAGTCCCTTGGGGGGGCTTTGGCATTCTGGCATTCTGAGCTGCTGTTGTCACTCGATGATGGTGATGCGGCAGGAATAATGTAGAAATGGCAGCAGCAAACTCAGCCCCCACAGCGACCCCCTCCCCTAACATTGAGGATTGGTAATCTGGTGAGAGGTGGGCGCCCAAAAGTCAGAGAGGTGGATTGACTTCCTCACGGGCACACAGCCAGGAAGTGGTGTTGTAGGTCTCGAGCCCGGGGCTCTGCACCAGAGCCCGTGCTCGTGACCCCCGTGTCGTGGTCCTCCTTCAACACTGCCTGCTCCCTGGGGCCCATCTCCACCGGGACACTGTCTGCCACAGACCAGGAGCACGTAGCTTGGATTTGTGTGTGGAGTTGAGGGACCTTGGGATTGGCGGGTGGGCCAGCTCACGTACTCTGGGGCAGGGGGGCCGGGGCCGGAGTGGCTCCAGGGCAGTTTTGGGGGATGACGGCGGCTTCGCCAGTTTCCTGTTTGGGGGCTGCACTTGAGACTTGGGCTCTCGGTTTCACGGTTTCACAATGTCTGGGAGCTTTTGCAACACGTGGGTGACGCGGCACTTTCTTGGTGGGAATCCCGAACGGAGCTTTGGTTTTTCCTTTGCGTCCCTCGCTCAGTCCTTGGCCTGTCCTCTGAGCCCTTTCGGTTGCCCAGTCCCCTCCTGGCACTTTGTTCTATTAGTTGATGGGCATGCCCACCCGAAGCTTGTCCGGTGACTCTCTTGGATGCTGCTCTGTGCCCCCCTGAAACACCGGCGCCCCGTCTCCACAATGGCCTGTTTCTTGGCATGTTTGCCCCCTTAGGTTTTACCTCCTTCAGGAAACCCGCTCTGAGCTCCCAAGGGGAAACAACAGTGACACTAATTTCCACTAATAGACTGGTCACCAGGTGCCTGTTTATTGTCCCCATGCTTGACTTCTCAAGGAGGCAGCACATGCGGCCATGAGCCCGCCTGCCTGTGTTGACATCTGCTACTTTCACCTGCAGGCTGTGCTACCTTGGGCAAGTTGCTTTGCCTCTCTGTGCCTCAGTTGCTTTCTCTACAAAATGGGAGCGAGAGTACCCATTTGGGGATGAAAGTGAAATCAGGCAATGTGTAGATTTAATGTTCACAATGACTCTCAGAGGCAGGTGTGGTCCCTGCTGTGAGCATGAGGAAGCTGAGTTTTCTTCCTCTTTGCTTTGTGAATTAACCCCTCTGTCTGCTCTGGAGGTCTCGTGTCATTTATGTGCACCTCTTCAATGGCACTCAGTGCTTTTAAAATCTTTTGTCACAGCTATTTATGTACCCACCCTACTTCCTGGATAAGATTCTAAGCTACTTGAGGGCAGGATACAAAGGTGGGTGTTGTGGTTCAACTCCTGTTGTGAAGCAGGGCTCAGTATGTGTTGAATGAATGGTCAGGCAGGTGGATGGTCTTTGGAGTGAGTAGGTATTGGTGGCGGGGGTGGGGCCCTCTGGAAACGATGTTAAGACAATGGGTCTCCACTGGAGTGATTGTGCCCCCCTCCCCCAAGCGGATACTGACACTTTCTAGAGAGTTTTTGTTGTCATGGTTTGCGGGGGGAGGATGCTCCTGGCATCTGGGGAGTCGAGGCCAGGGATGCGGCCGGACCTCCCACCATGCACAGGACAGCCTCACAGCAGAATTAGCCGGCTCCCGAGGTGAGCTGTGCCAAGGGTGAGAAATCTCAGGTTAAGGGCACACGTAATCTAGTTAGAAGCAGCACAGCAGTGGGAAGTCACATTGCATTCAAATATATATATTTTTAACAAATGCAAACAAGTCCCATCTAGATGACGTGTCTTCTTAGTGAGGTGATGAAGTCGGGTCTATGTGTCCTTAGTAGTTTCTGAGGGGGATGTTAGGTTCTAAAGACACCGTATGAAGTGAGAAATGACATAGTTAAAATGACCCTGGGTCTTCCTCATATATATATATATATTTTTCTTTTTTTTTTTTTAACAGCTTTATTGAGATACGGTTCACATACCATATGATTCATGCATTTAAAGCACACAATTTGGTGGCTTCTAGGACAGCCACAGAGGTGTGCATCCATCATCACGGTTGATTTTTGGAACATTATTTATCTTTGTGTCCTTCAGACCCAGCCCCGTATGTGCCTGCTGTGATGGCTCAAATGCTGGCCGCGTCCCGTGTACGGTTTTTAAAAAAAATTCTACGTTTGTTTCGAGAGAGAGTGTGTGTGAGCGGGAGAGGGGCAGAGAGAGAGGGAAAGGGAGAATCCCAAGCAGGCTCCGCATCGAGCACAGAGCCTGACGCAGGGCTCCATCCACGAACCTTGAGATCGTGACCTGAGCGGAAATCAAGAGTCAGACACTTAACCTACTGAGCCGCCCGGGCGTCCCCTCTTAACTTTCACTTTGCTGAGACTCACTCTGGGGTCTGGTTCATAGACTCCTTGGGTGCTTCTGAGCACCTGCCATATGTCTGGGCCTGGGGCAGGTCGGGCGTGAAAAGTCCAGGGCTGCTACCTGGGCATTCACTGTCCCCACAGACCTGACAGCCTAAGGGGAGGGCAGATCTGGCAAAGTAATGTTTGGAGTAAGTAGCATCAGATCCTAGGAAATTGCCAACCTTTGGTGTTTTTTGACCTCCCTCCTGGGTTGGCAAACTTTTTCTGGAAAGAGCCAGGTGGTAAAGAGGTTAGGCTTTGTGGGCCAAGGCAAAATCAAATGACTACTCTTAGCAGCAGGCAACCCATCTGGTTTTGTTTTTGTTTTTTTTTTAATAAAAATAAAAAAAAATATTTTTATTTTTTTAATTTTTTTTTTAAATTTATTTTTGAGACAGAGAGAGACAGAGCATGAGCAGGGGAGGGGCAGAGAGGGAGGGAGACAGAATCTGAAGCAGGCTCCAGGCTCTGAGCTGTCAGCACAGAGCCCGAAGCGGGGCTTGAACCCACAAACCGTGAGATCATGACCTGAGCTGAAGTCGGACGCTTAACCGACTGAGCCACCCAGGTGCCCTAGCAACCCATCTGTTTTACGTTTCATATTTAAAAATGTGAAATCCTTTCCTAGTTTGGGGATGAAGCCGGCAGAGGGTCAGATGTGGTACACGGGCTGTAGTTTGCCAACTCTTGACCTGTGCAAACGGCAATTTGTATGTTTTTTCGTAGTTACGTGTATTACATGTAATGTATACTATATTGCATACTCCATAACACATATCACATACGGTGTTAAGATGGTAAGTAGAACATCAAATAAATAATATCCGAAAGAAATATTTAGTGACCGTAGGGTGGGTGCTCTACAGGAAATGTACAGAGTTCCATTAGGAAGTTAAGATGTGATTGACAGGGCATGGGCAGGAAGGACGGAGGGCTGCTTCTCCTGAGGCCTGAAGGCTGCCTCTGAGTTGAAGCCAGGGCAGCGAGGGGAGAAGAGCTCCAGGCCAGGGGAACAGACCGTGCAAAGGTCCTGAGGCATAGGGTGGCCATAGGCATAGTGAGGAGCTTCAGGCAGAGTGTGTCAGGATCTGGTTACGGTTTGAAGCTATCCCTTTGACTGTGGGGTGAAGGGTGGCACTGAGGGGAGACCAGCAACCAGTTAGGAGCCTAGGTAAATAAATACTTGCCAGGTGTGGAATGAATTGAACAAATCCCCTATCTTCTATTGTTTGGACCAGCACCATACGATAGAAAAAGAATGCAGGCCATGTATGGAGTTTTGTCTGGTTGCCACATTACAAAAAAATAATAAAAAACAGGTGAAATGATTTTAAGTATATATTTTATTTAACTCCATATATGCAACATGTTGGAATTTCAACATGTAACTAATGAGGTATTTTGCATTTTGTTTGTCCTGAGTCTTTTTTTTTTTTTTAATATTTATTTTGAGAGGTGCGGGGTGGGGGGTGGGACAGAGAGAGAGAGAGAGAGGGAGAGGAGGTAGAGAGAATCCCAAGCAGGTTTTATGCCGTGAGTGCAGAGCCCAATGTGGGGCTCGATCTCATGAACTGTGAGATCATGACCTGAGCTGAAACCAAGAGTCAGACGCTTAACCTGAGCCACCCATGTGCTCCCACACTAAGTGTTTTAGTTTTATAGCACATCCCAGTTTGGTCCAGCCTCATTTCAAGTGCTCAGTAGCCCCGTGAGGCTGGTAGTTAGTGTATTGGACGCTGCAGTTTCTGTTACTTTGTTAAAAATCAGACATTAGATAATATTTGTAGAGCTATAAACCGCCAGGAATGCACACTCCTGCATTTAAGTGATTCCCACCCACCCCCAGCTTTATTGAGGTATCGATGTGTAACATATGTAAAGCTCAGGTGTATAGGACAGGATGGTTTGTTAAACGCGTGTGTTGTAAAGTGATTATGCAGTTAGGTTACTTAGCACCTCCATTCCCTCCCATTATTACCTTGACCTCCACCTATAATTCCTGAGATCTGCTCTCCTGACCGCTTTCAAGTATACAACACAGTATTTGCTAACTGTGATCACCATGCTGTACGTTAGGTTCCTGGAGCTAATTCGTCATCTTATAACTGGAAGTTTGTGCCCTTTGACCCACATTTCCCCTTTCCCCTACCCCCTAGTCCTTTTCATTTCTATTTTTTAAAGCTTATTTTTATTTTATGTTTTTGGTAATCTCGACACCCGACGGAGGCTCAAACTCATGACCCCCAAGATTAAGAGTCACGCGCTCCACCGACTGAGCCAGCCAGGAGCCCTCAGTTCAGTTTTTTTAGATTCCACACGTAAATGAGAACATACAGTATTTGTTGTTCTCTGCTTCATTTCACTTGGCATAATGCCTTCGAGGTCCATCCATGTTGTCGCACATGGCAAGATTTCCTTTTTTTTTTTTTTTTTTTTGAGTTAGTGGTTTTCTTTTCTTTCTTCCTTTTTTTAAAAAATATAACTTATTGTCAAGTTGGCTATATAAAAAAATTTATATTTTTTTATATAATTTATCGTCAAGAGTATACAGCGTGCTCTTGGTGTCGGGGGTAGATTCCCGTGATTCATCGCTTAACATACAACACCAGGGCTCATGCCAACAAGTGCCCTCCTCAGTGCCCATCACCCCTTTTCCCCTCTTCCCCATCCCCCCACCCCCATCAACCCTCCGTTTGTTCTCTGTATTTAAGAGTCTCTTATGGTTTGCCTCCCTCCCTCTCTGAATTCCCTTCTTTTTTAATGTCTGGATGATATTTCCATTACATAGGTATACACCACCTTCCTTTATCCCTTCATCCTCCAGTGAGCTTTGAGGTTGTTTCCATGTCTTGGCTGTTGTGAGTGATGCTCTAGTGAATGTGACACGCCCATCTCTCTCGAGGATCGGAATTGCGTTTACGTTGGATTTACTTTGTGATGTTGTACAGATTGAATTCCCATGGGGATGACCAGGTCAACATTTGTCATCATTTTTTTAATTCTCGTTGTGTAGTTGCAGGTTATCATACTTAAGCCGGTGTAATTTGTGTTCTGCCCGTGAGGCTCAGTAGCAATTAAGCGAAGCCATTGGCCTCCGGGTCAGGCCTTCTGTATTTTCTTCACTTGAGAGTAACTTCTAAGGGGAGCCCTTTCCTCATTGTTTGGGAGAGCAAAAGATCAGCAACCCGAGAGGTGGGCATTAGGGGCCTGAGTAAATATGCTGTGTCCCGCCCATTCAGCAGAGGGGTGGGGATGCTTCCAGAGGAAAGTAAAAGGTGAGGACAAGGCCAGCTTCCAAGATTCAGATTTTTTTTTTTTTGTAATGAAAACATCAAGATACACTTGTCATATTTGGTATGATACTTCTTAGGTACAAAAAAGGACAAATAAGAATGTATATTTGTAGGGTGCCTCGGTGGCTCATCCAACCAAGCATCCAACTCTTGGTTTCGGGTCAGGTCATGAGCTCATGGTTTGTGGGTTTGAGCCCTACGTCGGGCTCTGTGCTGACAGCACAGAGCCTGCTTGGGATTCTCTCTCTCTCTGCCCCTCCCCTGCTTGCTTGCTCTCTCCCAAAATAAATAATAATAAAAAAAAGAACATGTTGTATTTGCTTGTATTTGCCTGAAGAATTTCAGGAGGGTACACAGGAACTCACACGTGTGGTTGGATTTGTATACGGGGAGGGGTGTATGGGGCTGTGAAGACGGGACGGGATGGGGCTTGTGGGGGAGATGGAAGCAAGAGTAACTTTTTGCCGTTTGACACGCATGCACACACATATTTAAATTTGAGTCACATACTACGTGTTTTTTAAAAAAAATTTTAATGTTTATTTTGGAGAGAGAGAGGAGAGAGAGAGAGAGAGAGAGACAGAGAGAGACAGACAGCGCCAGCAGGGGACGGGCAGAGAGAGAGGGAGACACAGAATCCGAAACAGGCTCCAGGCTCCAAGCTGTCAGCACACAGCCCGATGTGGGGCTCGAACCCGCGAACAGTGAGATCACAACTTGAGCCGAAGTCAGACGCTTAACTGGCTGAGCCACCCAGGCCACCCCACGTACTGCCTATTAAAATCAATTACAGGGGCGCCTGGGTGGCTCAGTTGGTTAAGCGGCCGACTTTGGCTCAGGTCATGATCTCGCGGCCCGTGAGTTCGAGCCCCGCATCGGGCTCTGTGCTGACAGCTCAGAGCCTGGAGCCTGTTTCAGATTCTGTGTCTCCCTCTCTCTGACCCTCCCCGTTCATGCTCTGTCTCTCTCTGTCTCAAAAACAAATAAAATGTTAAAAAAAATTTTTTAAATTTTTAAATCAATTACAAAAGAAGTTAGTATTTTCTGTTGTTCTCAGCTTCGTTTAAAGGCATTTTCTCAGCACCTCCCCCATGGGAGAGGCAGGGATCGTCCTTCAGAAAGCGCCTGGGGCGGGCAGAGCAGGTACTTTGGGGCTGAGCTGGCTCGGGACAGCGCCAGGGCAGGGTGAGGAGGCAGGGGCCACGGCCCGCACAAGGGCTGGAGGCGGGAAGGAGAGGCGGCTTGGTGGGGGCACAACCAGCCCTTGCTTCCTGCTGGCCCCATCTGTGTTGCCTGCTGTATGCGGTAACACGCAGATGCTCCATGTTGAAATGGTGGTATGTTGCATTTAACTGGTGGAAATGTGGAAGGGTTGAGGCAGGGGGTGGATCTGGACGCAGTCCCCGTAGTAGCGGTGACATTTATTGAGTGCCTACTACGTGCTCCGGCTTGTGCTTAATGACGTGCTAATTTGCTTCGTTTCATGGGTATCCCCACTGTCCAGATGTGGAAGCTGAGGCCTGGTTGATTGTCACGTGGTGAGAAGCTGAAACTCTGCTTGATAAGGGGTGTGTTTGGAGAACAAGGAGTCTAAACTTGATAAGGGCAGGGACTGCGTTCAGCGGAGTTTCTCAGCCCCAGCACTGTTGCCATTGAGGGCTCAGTGACTGTTGTGCCCCCGTCCTTGCATTGCGGATGTTCGGCAGCCCACAAGATGTCCAGAGCATGGTGGCAGTAGTGACACCAGAAATGTCTCCAAACACTGTCCGATGTCCCCTGGGGGAAAGTTTACCCCGCTTGAGAACCACCGTCTGAAACAAATAAATCCGATGATGACATGAAATCCGTGGTCCCCACCTCACTTGGAGTAAAAGTTAGAAATGCCTGCAGTGGCCTCTGAGTCCTCCAGTCTGTCCCTCCCTGTCCCCTAGCTTCCTCCCTGACCTTATTTCCCATTACTGTCGAGTCATATTGACCTGTTATTACTGCAGAATAGCACACGTGTTCCCACCTCAGAACCTTTGCATCAGCTGTTTTCCGTGCTGTTCCTGCAAATGGCCTTTTGGCCTATTCCCTTGTTTCTTTAATATATTACCAAAATACACGTTCTCAGCAAGTCCTTGCCACTTCTCCGAGTCCTTTCCATCATAATACATGCACACACGCACACTATGTGTATTTTTTATGTCTGTATATTTTTTCCTTCTATCTTGTCTGTTCTGTCTCTTCTTACGAGGCTGTCCGCTCCAGGAGGGCAGGCCGTTTGCTCTGCTGTTCATCGCGGGGTCCTCAGCATCTGGAAGCAGTGCTCAGTCAGTGGATGCATGCTGTCTGTCCTGTTGACTGCCGTGTCCTTAGATGTATGCCTCTGGCTGGCACATGCCTGAACCCGCTCAGGGCCCTGCAATGTGACCAAATGGAGGGTTTGGTGAAGCTCCAAAGTCTGATCAGAGGAGGGGAAGTGGCTGGGGACAGAAGTCAACAAAGACAGTCAGGGCTGGATGGAGACGGTGAGGGCAGATGTGTGCTTTGTAGGGAAGGGCCCGTCCTTGGGAGCGTCGGGGTCACGGCGGGTCAGAGCAGGCTGCTGCCGCCGTGGACATTTGGACACGGCTCTGTCGTCTTTTTGGCCGTCCTTTTAAGACCGGAGTCTTGGGTTCGCGGGTGGCCCCGGTCCCTGTCTTGCTGAGATGTTCAGCTCTGCGCCTTGGGTGTTAGGATTTAGTGGGGATCTGGGGCTCTTGCCTGAGCAGGGCTGTGCCCTGCCTTCCCGGGTGCTGGGGCTAAGATCTGGATGTGGCCCTCCTACCCTCCCCCCTGCCTTAATACTTCTAGGTTTTATTCTTAGCTCTGGTGAGTCAGAGAGTGAGGAAAGACCGCAGCTCAGCCTGGCAGCGGGCAGGGGACGTCACCGCCCGCGTGACCCTGGCTCCTGCTGCCCTTCTCCCACCACAGGGAGCCCTGGCCTCGTGCTGGGTCGGGGCAGGGCAGCCTTAGACCTCCCGTGTCTCTCTGGCCGGCCTGTGCTGGGCAAGCGGAGGCCCCATGTTGTCTCTGAAAACAGGATTAATGTCCAGAAGCCCAGCAGGTCCCCACCCGACTGCTGGCCTCCCTGCAGCTCCTTTTCTCAGCTTGCTTCTGTTTAGAGCTACCCCTGTGCCGGCTGCCTGTTGCGTTTGGACCGGTTCTGGACATGGCTTTGTCAGCCACCGGTCGCCTTGCCTCTGCCCCTCCGAGGCGGGGCCGATGCCCAGTAGCATCCTGCACACCTCCATCCGTCCCTTTGCTGGGGCTCTGGAGCCGGCCTGTCGGGGTTCGAATCCAGGCTCCACCAGGTCCTGCCCACATACCTTCCGGCAAGTGTTCCTACCTCTGTTTGCCTCTGTGTCCCTCTGTGGAATGGGGTTAATGCAGGACGCGCCTCACAGGGTGTGGCTCCGCTGATGGACGTTGAAGCAGGAACACGGTGCCTGGAGCATGGTCAGTACTTTCCGCGGGCGATGACTTATTAGTGCTCTTATCAGCCTGAGTTTCAGTCCCGCGGGGTTTGCCCCAGCTTCGTGGCCGGCCTGCCCTGCACCCCACCGCTCCCAGCCCATGCTGCCCAGAGCTGATGAGGCGTCTCTGGGCAAGCTAAACCCTTAACCCCGCGGTCTGCGCGGCATCCATTATTAGACCTATTTGCAGGTGAAGGAGACCAGAGCCGGAGAGGTGAGCTGATTTTCTGAAGGTCAAGGGGCAGGTGAGCGGTGGCTGCTGGATTCAGACTCAGGCCTCTGGCTCCAGGGTCTCCAGTCTTTGCTGCTGTCACTTGAATTCGTTCGATCCGTTCCCTCCCTCCCTTCTGCATTTTGAAAAGGTGGAGACCCACGCAGCATCTTCCCCATGCCTTTGCCCCCGCCATCCCTCTGCCTCAGACATGCTTCCCCTGGATCTTTGCACAGCTGGCTCTTTCTGACCCTGGCACTCTCCTCTGCTGAAATGCCCCCTTCCCGGACCCTCACCCTGACACTTCCCCTCCCTGTGTAACAAGCATTGATCTTCGCAGTTATGTTTTGTGACCTTACATCTTTTTAAAAAATATTTACTTATTTATTTTGAGAGAGAAGGTGCACAGGTGTGCGAGTGGGGGAGGGGCAGAGAGAGAGAGAGGCAGGGAGAGAGAATCCCAAGTAGGCTCTGTGCCGTCAGCCTGGAGCCCGACGCAGGGGTCAAACTCCTGAACGGTGAGATCGTGACCCGAGTTGAAGAAAAGAGCCACTGGGCGTTGAGGAGGGCACTTGTTGGCATGAGACCTGGGTGTTGTACGTAAGCAATGAACCACGGGAATCTGCCCCCCAAACCAAGAGCACACTGTATACACTGTATGTTAGCCAACCTGACAATAAATTATATTTAAAAAAAAGAAAAATCAAGAGCCGGACACTTAACCAACTGACTGAGCCCTCCAGGTGCCTCATGCGACCTTCTATCTTTAGTGGACTGTGAGTCTTAAGAGGGCAAGGGACTGTGCCTGATTTATTCCCACTCTCCTTGATTAGTCCAGAGCTCGGTACAGAGTAGGTACTCAATAAATATTCATTGTGTGATGGAGACAATGAATGAATGAATGAATGAATGAGTGAATGAAACCAACCAACCCTTGGGTTTTTTTTTTTTTTTTTTTTTTTAAATTTTTTTTAATACATGAAATTTATTGTCAAATTGGTTTCCATAACCCTTGGGTTTATTGATCAGTCTCTTGGCCAGGAACTAAACCTGGAACCTTTCGGGTCTGTCATTTAGCCCTCCTGGTGGTTCTCTAATCGGTGAGTTCTCTTCTCACAGATAAAGAAACCGAGGCCTGGTGAGGCCACCGCTCTGGGATGGTAGGGGCAGTTTTTTGCCTCCCCAGGGGGTTATTTGGCAAAGTCTGGAGACATCTTTGATGGTCCCCCCTGGCTGTGTATGCTTGCTCCCAGGTTATACGGGAGCTGAGTTTCTGTGTCTACAGAATGGGGTTTAGTACGTGCCTCTTAGGGTTGTCTGTCAGGATTAAATGTGATTGTGCACTTACTGGCATCTCTTGGACAGAGGTCAGAGATGCTGCTGAACATCCTCAGGTGCACAGGATGGCCCCCTCAAGGCAAAAATCTTCTGGCCCCAAATGTCACCAGTGCCGAGGCTGAGAAACCCTGCTTTCGGGTGCACGTCTGTGCCGAGGTAGAGACTAGGACCCAGTCGGCCCAACCTCGTGTTTCTTAGCCATCGCCCTTACTGCGCACATTGGGTAGGTGGGTGGGGGCGGTTGTAGAATATTTCCACATCTGGGTCAGAACATTGCTTCTCCGTCCCACACAGATGAACTCGGAATCCCTGATGTCTGAGGACAGTTGGTGCCCTGCCTCAGAGAACGTTGCCTTTGAGGCTGCCCCGGGCGGGGTGGTGAGGCCATGGACCTTGGAAAGCCCCTGGAAAGCCCCTGGAGTTCTTCTAAGTACCTGGCTGAGAGGTGGTGCAGCTCGGGAGGTTGGAGCTCAGTGTCGGACCGTGTGGGTTCAGCGCCCGGTTCTGCCTCTTTCTGGCCCTGTGGCCCCGAGCAAGTCCCATAACCACTCTGGGGCCTCAGAGTCCCCTGGTCTGAGAAGGGGAAGTTTTAACAGTCCTGACTTTGTAGGGGTTTGAATGGATTCCTGCCTGGAAAACACTTAGCACTCTGCCTGGCATTTCAGCTCTTGGGGTTATTATAGGTGCCCAGTAAATATGTGCTTTCTCTTTGTGCCCAGCTCAGCATTTAGAAATTTCTACCCTTAAGTCCCTGCTGTTGCTGTTTGTTTATTGAAAGTGTGAATTCGTTTTGTTATTAGCAGTTAAGAGGTAATACCTACAGAGTGAAAAATACAAATAGCGCTAAAGATAATAAAACAAAATGAATAATGTCTTCTTGCCAGCTTCAGCTCTACCCCCTGGAGGTAGTAGCTGCTAGCTTTTGTTTTTCTTGTATCTTTCTAAGAAAATTTCCCTGCCTCCAGAATCATCCATGGATCCTTTTATACTAATTTTAAATGGGAACAGTAGTACATGTATGTGATTCAAAAACAAACAGAAGGGTGCCTGGGTGGCTCAGTCCAGTTAAACGTCCGACTTGACTCAGGTCACGATCTCGTGGCTTACAAGTTTCAGCCCCACGTCAGGCTCTGTGCTGACAGTGCAGAGCCTGGAGCCTGTTTCGGACTCTGTATCTTCCTCTCCCTCTGCCCCTCCCCTGCTCGTGCTCTCTCAGTTTCTCAAAAATAAATAAACGTTAGGGGCGCCTGGGTGGCTCAGTCGGTTAAGCGTCCAAGTTCAGCTCAGGTTATGATCTCACAGTTCGTGCGTTCAAGCCCCGCATCAGGCTCTGTGCTGACAGCTGGGATCCTGGAGCCTGCTTCGGATTCTGTATCTCCCTCTCTCTGCCCCTCCCCTGCTCACGCTTTGTCTCTCTCTGTCTCTCAAAAATAAATAAATGTAAAAAAAAAGAAAATTAAAAAGATAAATTTGGCAAACCTTTAAAAAAAATAAACGTTAAAAAAAAAAAAAAAAAGCAAACTGAACATTTTCTTGGTGGATAGAGGCGTCTACACTTGATTTAAATTCCCGGCTATGCATGCTGCTTGCAGGTTATGTCACTTGTCCTCAGTTTCTATATCTGTAAAATGGATTTAATTATAGTGCCTGCCTCTCAGAGTTGTTTGTGAGGATGAAATGGAATATAAAGCACTTAGCTCGGTCCTGGCACATGCCACTGAGAACCTCAGTAAGCCCTCAGTCTTTTTGTTGCTGTTAATGGAGGAAGGTGGCACATACATGTTCCCTACAGGTCTGTGCTGGAATATCATCCCGGCCCAGAGCTCTTTTTCTGTAATAGCACCTACCATCCACCATTATTCTCTGCCCCCTTTTACTCTTCTTCAGGGCATTTGCTAACATTGGACAGGCATATAGCTATTTATCTGTTTAGTATTTGCCTCTTCTTTTAAATTTTTTAACTTTTTTTTTTAAATTTATTTTTGAGAGAGAGAGGGCTGGGGAGGGGCAGAGAGAGAGAGATACACACACACACACAGAATCTGAAGCAGGCTCCAGGCTCTGAGCTGTCAGCACAGAGCCCGACGCAGGGCTTGAACCCATGAACTGTGAGATCATGACCTCATCAGATGCTTCACCGACTGAGCCACCCAGACGCCCCTGCCTCTTTTGCTAGAATGATACTCTTGAGAGTAGAACCTTGACCTCCAGATGTTACTGGCACACAGTACTCTCCTGATAAATAATTGTCCATTTAGTGGTGGAAAGCGGAATGTGATACATTATTGAGCTGATCGCTTCAGGCCCCAGTGGAATGCCCATTTCAGAGTCCGTCCTTGTAATTAACTAGGTCAGAGCAACCTTTACTCCCAGACTCAGGTGGCACAGAGGAGCCAGTTCAGATTCATAATTAAGTTCCCCTCTGTTGTCTCCCTGCACCCCTCCTGTTCTGGGGTCAGCTAGCAGGACCCCGGGCAAAGCTCTTTCCCTTGTCCCTGCAGGCCCCTGTCTGGTGGCCCTCCAGAAGCTGCGTTGGCCAGGCCGGAGCATCAGGATGGCGGGGAATCCCCGCGGGGCTCCGGCCGAGGAGCTACCGGCACACGGTGCCTCTGTGACCGGCTTGATTGAACCGAGTGGGGCCGGCCAGCTAAGTGTGGGGTGACACTTGCCTGTGCTGGGCACGACTGGGGTGGCTTCTCGACCTGACCCAGCCAAGAGGAGTGAGGGTGAGGGAGAGCCATTGAATGGAGCTCAGGATGGACCAGAGTAAACCTGAGGGCACCTGGTGGGCCAAATAATGGCCTCTCCAAAGATGCCCGTGGCCTGGTCCGTGGAACCTGTGATTATGTGATGTTGCACAGCAGAGGGCAAGGCGGATGGCGGGTGCAATTAGGCTCAAGGTCATAGCTGACCTTGAGACGGCAGGGGTCCTGGGTTATCTGGGTGGGCCCAGGTATCACGAGGGTTTTTGTATGTGCAAGAGGGAGACACAAGAGAGTAAATTCAGAGAGGCGGCAGTGTGACTGGCACTTGGTCTGGTGTCCTTAGCTTTGAAGATGGAAGCAGAGGCAGTGAGCCACGGAATGTGGGCGGCTTCTAGAAGCTGGAAGAGGCAAGGAAACGGATTCTCCATTAGAGTCTCCTGAAGGAACGCAGCCCTGCCCGAGACCCTTTTCAGATTCCTGACCTCTGCAACTGTATGATTGAATATTTGTGTTCCTTGAAGCCACCCAGTTTGTGGTGATTTGTAACAGCAGCCATAGGCGGTGAGTACAGGTAGGGGGTTCTGAACTTGGTGACGCTTTGAGGATTCACATCTTCTTGGCCCAGATTTTTCATGGTTGCAGGCGCAGCTCCAGAAGGGCCTGCTAAAATTCATGTTTACCCATCCCTGGGGGACAGCTCAGTAATCACACTTTCTAAGTTTGAGTCCCAGCCTCATCACATACAAGCTGTGTGTCTTCTCTGTCTCAATTTCCTCACCTCTCAAAGGGGCATCAAAACAAAACCTCCCCTTCTAAGTGGTCATGGAGGTTAAATGAATTAATTCACTTCAAACGCATAGAAATAATGCCTGGCACGTAGTTAGTGTTGAGTTAATGCTAGATGGTATTGTTAATTATCAATAACAACGTAAGATCACCATATTAAGAGTTTAACGATATAAACTTCATTTATTTCCATTACTGGTGTAAGAATTAAGGTTACTGACAGTAGTTCTCTATTGAGTGTGTAGGACCCTGTGTGCATGCAATTTTATTTAATCTTGAGAATAGCTCAGGGAGATAAGTATTCTTAGCCTTAGTCAGAGATGAGGCTCAGAGAGGCTAAGTAACCTGTCTAAGGTCACACAGCAAATAAGGAAGGAAACTGTGTCTTTAAGAGACCAGGGAATAGTTTTTTGGGGAAATGGGGTGGGGTAGTGGAGAAGAATAGGAAAAGGGGAGAACAGAAGGAAAGAAGTGGGCTCTAAAAAAGTCAGCTGAAGAGGTTGTAAATAATAGTAATAATCAACATATGTATGGGTTTTTATGGGCCCCTTTGGAGAAGAAGGCAGTATCCCCACTTGGCTGGTGGATTGTTTGAACCTCAGAGAAGATTAGTGATTTACCCAGAAAGTAAGTATACTACTGCTCGTAGTGGAATAAGCCCTAAATTCACGCATGTCAAGTTCTGAATCACAGTCTTGTATAAAAGTTGATTCACTGGATCAGAACTTGTATTATTAGGGTGCTTTCTGTTGTAAGTGAGAGCAAATTTCATTTTAAACTTGTGTAAACAGGGTGCCTGGGTGGCTCAGTCGGTTAAGCGTCCGACTCTTGATCTCAGCTCAGGGCTTCATGTCAGGGTCGTGAGTTCAAGCCCTGCGTTGGGCTCTGTATTGGGTGTGAAGCTTACTTAAAAAAAGTTTGTGAAACAATAAAGTGGATTTATTGGAGAGGTGCTGTGGGAGGAAGGACTGCAGGTGAAGTCCAGCAGCACCTCCCCTGCCCCCCCCCCCATGGCACCAAGAACCATTTTTCTTTCGTCTCTACCTTTTATTTTTTTTTTCAATATATGAAGTTTATTGTCAAATTGGTTTCCATACAACACCCAGTGCTCATCCCAAAAGGTGCCCCCCTGAATACCCATCACCCACCCTCCCCACCCTCCCACCCCCCATCAACCCTCAGTTTGTTCTCAGTTTTTTTTTAAAAAAATTTTTTTTTCAACGTTTATTTATTTTTGGGACAGAGAGAGACAGAGCATGAACGGGGGAGGGGCAGAGAGAGAGGGAGACACAGAATTGGAAACAGGCTCCAGGCTCTGAGCCATCAGCCCAGGGCCCGACGCGGGGCTCGAACTCACGGACCGCGAGATCGTGACCTGGCTGAAGTCGGCCGCTTAACCGACTGCGCCACCCAGGCGCCCCTGTTCTCAGTTTTTAAGAGTCTCTTATGCTTTGGCTCTCTCCCACTCTAACCTCTTTTTTTTTTTTTTTTTCCTTCCCCTCCCCCATGGGTTTCTGTTAAGTTTCTCAGGATCCACATAAGAGTGAAACCATATGGTATCTGTCTTTCTCTGTATGGCTTATTTCACTTAGCATCACACTCTCCAGTTCCATCCACTTGCTACAAAGGGCCATATTTTGTTCTTTCTCATTGCCACGTAGTACTCCCTTGTGCATATAAACCACAATTTCTTTATCCATTCATCGGTTGATGGACATTTAGGCTCTTTCCATCATTTGGCTATTGTTGAGAGTGCTGCCGTAAACATTGGGGTACAAGTGCCCCTATGCATCAGCACTCCTGTATCCCTTGGGTCAATTCCTAGCAGTGCTATCGCTGGGTCATAGGTCGTCTCTCCCTTTTATAATGTCCACTTTGTTCTCAGTTCTCCATGGTGGTGACACTTCTTCTTTCCCCTCCCAACTTTTGGTGCTTGTCTCGTAAATAGTCGAGACACCTGTAAATCCCACGTCCTCACCCTCCATCACTGGGGACAAGAGAGTAGCATCTTTCCTGTGATGGGATTGATGTGGATTAGGCGGCCCTTCTAGATCTAATCGCCAGCAAGCAGGTGAAGGACTCTGCTGATTGCCTGGTTCTAACGAGGGCCTGGCCCGGGAGCTTTGCCCCGAGTGTGTGGCTGAGGGTGCAGGAGGATTTGTTTATGAACGACGGCCAGGGGCTGTTAGCAGAGGAGGGGGGAATGTATGTGTGGGTTGGGGTGGGGACAACGTAGAGCCAGTGCAGCGTGGCCTCTGGGAAGGTATCTTCCTGCCTAGTGCCTCGGTTTTCTCATCTGTGTAATGGGGCTGGCGGCAGCGTCTCTTCTGAGGACTGGCTGACGTGCCTGGTACGTCAGGTGCTCAGCTGCCTGTCGTTATTCTGCCCCGGGAGACGGATGAGAGGTGACACCACTCAGTAGAAATTTCACGAACTCCCGAAGCACGCGGGCCAAGCCCACTTGGGCTCGTGCCCCACATCCTCGAGTGTCGGCGCTGAGGGCAGGGGATGGATGCATAAAAGGGTGACCGAGCTGTGGAGGCGTCCTGTGGAAGAAGCCGCGGCCGGGGGAATCCGCGACGCACCTTCTGTACGAAGGGTTCCTTGGACCACATTCCCCCCCGGGCGCCCTCCTGGGCCAGCGCTGGTGACTGTTTCCTGGACTGGCTTCCCCCCAGGTTGAATGTTGTCACCAGCATCGGGCCGACGGCCGCTCCGTCCGCAGAATCAGAGAGCGGAGGTCACGCCAGCCTGATTTCCGAAGCCCCCCGGATGCGGGGGGCAGGGCCGCGGGGAGGAGGAGCAGGGTGGCGGCCAGCCCCGGGGTGGGGAGCCACGAGGGGCCGGCAGGCTCCCCGGGAATCGGGATCCTTCCTGAAGCCATCCAGCGGGCCCTCTACGTCACTGTTGCCCACGAAACCCCGGATGGCGGGTCGCGCTGCGGGTCTCCGGGGACGGTCAAGGCGGGGCAGGGGTCCCTTCGCACAGAAGATTCCATCCAGTCCCGGCCAGCGAGGGCCACGCCGGAGGCCCTGACGCTGTTGTCTGCCCTCCGGTGACGGTCGTCAGGGCCACTGTTGGCCGGCTGAGGCAGGGGGCCCGTGGCCTACTGTCTGCTTCCCACAGCAGTGCAGCGTCATGTTCAGAAGCCCATCTTCCGTCTTCCCGTGTCCCCCCCTCCCCTGCCTCCCCCTCCCGCCTCTCCCTCTGGGTCAGGGCGGGCGTGTAGCAGGCGTGTGGCTTCGAGCGGGAAGCTGCTTCTGAAGAGCCAGCGCCTCCTTCGCTGAGCTGAGTGGTTTTCGGCCTCCCGTTGCCGGAGTCCCGTGTCCTTAGATGCTCCCTGGTTTCCTCCTGCTTACTTCCTGATTCGAGCGTTTCTCTGCGCTTTAAGCTTCCTGACTCCGGCCCGTGCTGGTGACAGTGGTGGCGATCATCAGTAATTATTAGCATCTGCTGCTGACAGTCACCGCTCGTCTCTGGACCCGGACAGTCCCGGGCGAAGCACCTCTCGTGCCAGGCCGTTTGAAAGTGGCCAAAACCCTTCCAGGCCCTTGCATTTTCCTGACCATTTTACTGGTGAGGGGACTGAGGCTTGGACAAGTGAGGTGACCTGCGCGGGTTCGCACGAGGTCGGGGCCCGAGTTTCAGGCCGTAGCTTAGAAAGCCGGGGATCCTAGCCAGGTTCTACTTGGATGCGTTATTGTTTTCTTAAAAGCAAAACAGGAAATGATATTGGGCAGGGGAGGTGGGGGGAGGCATGGCATGGGTACCCAGTAACTTCTGGGTACCTGCCAGGTGAGGAGAAGAGGAGCGAAGAGTAAATACACATGGTCCTGGCACTGAGGTCCTTGCATGGTCCTTGTAGGACAGAGGTGTGGCTCAGTCGGTTAGGCATCTGACTTCGGCTCAGGTCGTGCTCTCATGGTTCAGAAGTTTGAGCCCCATATCGGGCTCTGTGCTGACAGCCTGGAGTTGGCTTTGGATTCCGTGTCTCCCTCTCTCTTTGCCTATACCCTGCTCACACCCAGTCTCTTTCTCTCTCAAAAAAATAAATAAAAATTAAAAAAAAAATCATTGCAAAGGTTGGAGGTGGGGAGGAAAGCTGTTTTGGAGCAGGGTTGGGGGAAAGAAAAACTTCTTAAAGGAGATATCCAAGTTGGGTTTTGAAGGATGTGTAGGAGTTTGTGACAGCGGAAAGACATTGCAGGGAGAGCATCTAGCAAGAAGTATCCCAAAGAACCGTTGATTTGACCAGCAACTGGGGATTGCCTTGAAAGCAGGAACCCTGGCCCTCTTGAATCTCAAGAGCCTTGAACAATGCCTGACATGTGCTTGGTACATGCTTCTTTGAGCGAATGCCTGTGTTGACACATTGGAGTGGGAGAAATTATAGTAGAAACAGATGGGGCTCAAATGTGGAAGGCCTCATGAGCTGTAGCAAGGATCAGCTTTTGAAGGTGATAGGGAGCCATTTGAGGTTGTTACCCAGAGGGGAGAGGACAATCAGATCTGTCCTATTTATTAACACAAATATTAAAAAAAATTTTGAGAGAGAGAGACAGAGTGCGAGTGGGGGAGGGGCAGAGAGAGAGGGAGACCTAGAATCCAAAGCAGGCTCCAGGCTCTGAGCTGTCAGCACAGAGCCCGATGCAGGACTCGAACCCATGAACGCTGAGATCATGACCTGAGCTGAAGTCAGACGCTCAACCGACTGAGCCACCCAAGCCCCCCTGTTAACACAAGTATTTAAGTCTGTAGATTTTCCTCTGAGCAGGAGAGTCTTACTGCTTTTAAGCACACATGGAAAGATCTTCCAATTTCACTCAACACCAAGGGAAAAGGAATTTAAGCTCCAGAGAGGTATTTTCCACCACCACGTCTGCAGAGGTCAGAAAGCTTGTAATACACGGTGTTGGGGAACTCGTCGTGCTTGTGCCTTGTTAGGTGGAGTATAAATTGATACCCCCGTGGGGGGCAATGTCTGTCTAAATTTTAAAAGCAGGCACCTTTTGTCCCAGCGGGTTCCCTTTTGGAAAGTCATCTTATAAATATGCTTGCGTGTGTGGGAAATGAGGTACTTTCCAGGTTGTCAAATCCCTGCTGCGTTGCTTGTCTCTTAGAGCAACCCAGTGCCCACTCAGCAGGAGGCTGGTCAAATAAAGTCAAGTCCATCATACAGCGGAATACCAAGCAACTGGAACAAAGAATGAGGAAACACTTTGTGTGCAGTGTAGGATGACCTTTCAGATCTGTTATTAAGTGAGAAAAGCTGGGCGCCCAGCTGGCTCACTCGAAAGAGCATGTGACTGTTGATGTCAGGGTCCTGAGTTTGAGCCCCACCTTGGGTGCAGAGAGTACTTCAATAAACTTAAAAAAAAATTCTTCAGAGAAAAAAAGCAAGGGACAGAACAGTGTAAGGAGTATGTGGCCTTCCATTTGGTAACAGAAAATATGTATTTTTGTTAATAAACACGCATAAAATCGTTTCTGGCAGGATGCACAAAAAAACAATAATGGTTGCTCCTAGAGACAGGACCTAGGGACTCGGGGTGGGAAGATGGCTGGTCACTTTTCCTTTTTCAAAAGAAATGAAATTAAGTTCTCAAGAATAAGACCTCTAGGGGTGCCTGGGTGACTCAGTCAGTTGAGCATCCATCTTCAGCTCAGGTCATGATCTCACAGTTTGTGAGTTCGAGCCCCACGTCGGGCTCTGTGCTGACAGCTCGGAGCCTGGAGACTGCTTCAGATTCTGTGTCTCCCTCTCTCTCTGCCCCTCCCCTGCTCACTCTCTGTCTCTCTCTCTCTTTCTCTCTGTCAAAAATAAATAAACATTAAAAAAAATTTAAAAAATAAAAGGAATAAGACCTCTGTTTTATTGATTAAAATCAGTGTCCGATATTTTTTTAAAAAGCGAGATACAGAATGGGTTATGTATTGTGCTTTCTGGGGAAACAAAATAGTGTATCTGGAAGATACTTGGGTGTTAGCAATGGTAGTTTTGCCTGTGGGGTGGAATGGGGGCTGCAGATTCGCGGAGGGAGGCTTCTCTTTCACCGCATGTGTGCCATTGTGTGTGATTCGAAAAATTTTTAGCTCATAGAATTAACACAGAGAAACATGGCTGGATGCCTGGGTGGTTGGGTGCGTGGGTGGGTGGTTGATGGGTGGGCATGTGTGCATGCATGGTTGCATTTGTAGAGGATGGGTGGATGGGTGGATGCATGCATGGGTAGATGGCTCAGTGGGTAGGTGGAGGAGTTGGTGCACGGATGGGTGAGCGGGTGGCTGGCTAGATAGACTAGTGGATGGATGATGTGTGGACGGGCTCATGGATGGGGGGGGTCGGTATGTATCTGGATGTATGAATGGATGTCTAGATACGTAAGGTAACTTGGCTGCGGTGGGTGGAAGGAAGCCCTGGGGGGGGGGGGGGGCGGAGGGCTGAAGCAGGGGAATGGTTAGGAAATGACTGCGGGAGTCCAGGCAAGGAATAATTGGGGATGTCTCACACGAACCGACCTTCTGGTATACATAAGTGCATACATTAAGGCGCAGCATTGTGTCTCACTAGAAGGGCACATTCCTTTGGAATGAGCTTTTTCTGGCAACTGGTCAAGGAACGGCTCTGTATGTAACACAGCTGCCAACAGTTTAATCTCGTTTGCACCACCACCTGAAGAATTACAAGTGGCGTGAAAGTAGTTAAAATGATGGGTCTTCGACATAAATCATTCTTCTTCCTGATCACATTCTTGTTGACAAGGCCGTCTTCCACATGCCCAAGTCCCCAGAGGCATGACTTTTGTCCTTTTTCGGGTTTCTTTGTGTCTAGAAGTTTCCCAGCTAACCCCTTTGTGTGTGGTGACTTTTTCAAGTTTCTTTTTCAATGATTTCTTGTTCTTGGTTCTGGAAAAAATAATTGTTGATATCGTAGAATAATTACACCTCAGAAGAAGCCGTTCAGGTGCCTCGTTAATACCCAGAGCTCCCTCACTCGCTCACTCTTTTTAAAAGTCAAATCCTTTCTTTTTATTAAACATCTTAATAACCATTTTGAAGTGTAGACTTGAGTAGCGTTAAGTATATTCACGTTGTTGTGTGTAACGAGGTCTCTTTTCTGAGAAGCTCGAAGCTTGTAGTTTGATCAGATAGTCAAATGTGCTTTTTAAGTGAAATGATCTTTCTGTTCCCATTACCTTCTTGTTTTTTCAGTCTTCTTTGATGTGGCTTTAAGGCTTGTCACGGAGCCCTAAGATTCCAGGTTCCTTGGAGTTCCTTGGTGGTCTCGCTGAACTGAATGTGTGGAGGCTGTTGGGATCGGGGATCTCTGGAGCTTTCTGGAAGGCACGTCGGCCAGTGGTGGGGAGAGATTGCTGGGTGGGAAGTAGGCTGCATGGGGCCTTGACCTTGTCCTAAGCCAGGCCGCTCCCCAGCTCCTGGCGAGGGCTGTCAAACAGGATTTTGGGTTCCGTGCTGCCAGATTTTCCTGCTTTTCTGAGAGAAGCCAGATCTAAGTTTTTTCATGAAGTTTCCCGATTTTGGATGTTGGCAGCTAAGCGAAGATGATTTTTAAAAGCGTGCGAAAACAGGAGTAACGACAAACTGTCTCTGGGCCAAACTGGCCTGAGGGCCACCTGTTTTAGACCTCTAATCTTACCTGACCTAGTCATGGTAGAAATAGGAAATTAAGACCCACGGTTGGGGAATAACTTTCCCAAAGTTGTGTAACTGGTCAGTGGTCAAATCAGGACTCGAATTCAGTTCTTCATTATAGAAATCCTAACTGTTGGTTGAAAGTTTTTTTTCCTGGGCGGATAAACCCATTCTGTTTATTACGTGTCTGGCTACTTATCTGTTTGACATGTTTCTTTTTTAAGTTAAAAGCTTTTTATTTTAGACAGAGGGTGCAAGTGAGGGAGAGGGGCAGAGAGAGAGAGAGAGAGAGAGAGAGAGCGCGAGAGAATATCTTAAGCAGGTTCCACCCTGCTTAGAGCTCAACACAGGGCTCCATCCCATGACCCTGGGCTCGATCCCACGACCCTGGGATCATGACCTTAGCCAAAATCCAGTCAGACATTCAACTCGCTGAGCCCTCCCGGGCGCTCCTATTTGGCATGTTTCTAATGAAATACATGTGGGTTTTTTTAAAAAAATAAACAATTAAACCAAGTTTATTTCTGAGGCTGGATAACTTAGTGGTTCGGTGCAGGGACTTCCGAACCAAGTTGGCTGGGTTCGAATTGGGCTTCAGATCTTACCAGCGTGTGCCTTAGCTTTCCCTCGTGAAAGGGGAATGATGAAGTCCTCACAGAATGAAGGGAGGCAATCCATATGAAGAACTTAGAATAGGGTCCCCTTAGCACAGAGGACTGCCGTTTGGGGGTTAGCCGTGATGCCGATGCAGGTGATGCTGGCGGTGGTGGGGATGAAGCAGACTTTCTAAAGCCCTCAGCTGACAAGATTGCAAAGTAGAATGATTCATGACGACCAAAGGATTCCTTAGCTGAGAGGAGAATACCCTTCCGGGTTCCTCCAAATGGCAGTGCCCATCTCTTGGACGATTGTGGAACTTGCGACAGGTCCTAGGACCTCTTATGTGAGACAGGGCCTACCTCGATTCCTTCTTTCTTTAACGTTTAAGTTTGTTTATTTATTTTGAGGGCGGGAGGGGCAGAGAGAGAATCCCAAGCAGGTTACGAGCTGTCCGCGCCGAGCCCAACGCAGGGCTGAAACCCACAAAGCGGGAGGTCATGACCTGAGCCGAAGTGAAGGATTGGGGGCCCAGCCGCCTGAGCCGTCCAAGCGCCCCTCTATTTCTTATTTTTTGTTTCATGGTCTTGCTGGCTCCTGGTCTCTCCAGTTTACGTGTGCTGCCTCAGAGCGCCTCAGGTGGACGGAGGGCCTTGTCTGTTTTCCTCAACCTGTCGTATCTAGCTTTGAACTCCATGCAGATGCCTGTGCCTCTTTGGTGCAGCCTCTTGACCGTGACCCTGTGTTTCTGTCCGCAGGAGTGGAGTGTCACATGGAACACCAGCAACCCCGACTTCACCAAGTGCTTTCAGAACACCGTCCTCGTGTGGGTGCCTTGTTCTTATCTCTGGGTCTGCTTCCCTTTCTACTTCCTCTATCTCTGCCACCATGACCGGGGCTACATTCAGATGACATATCTCAACAAAACCAAAACTGTGAGTCGCTTGGGATTTCCTCCTGGTGGGGGAGGTGGGGTGTGCTCGGGTGGGGGTGGCGGCTGGTGAAGACTGACCTGCTTCTTGTACTTCATTGGCCCTGAGTTCCTTTTTCTAGAAGGCGGACGAGTGATGTGGTGGATAAAGGCTGAGGCTCTGGGTTCAGACGTGGGTGCAGACGCTGGCTCCTCGGCTCGCTGGCCGTATGACCCGAGGCTGTCTTTTTTATTACCCCAAAAGTGTTGTTACCTTGACATGATTTCAAATTGCGGAAGCCCGGCAAGGAAGATCCCAGGAGCTCCCGCTAGCCCTGTACACCCGCTAGTCACGTTCACGATTTCTAACACGTTTCCACCTTTGTTTTGTGCTTTGCTCTGGCACTCTCCCTGGACGCGTTTATTTTTTCCGGAAGCATCTGAGAATCTGACCATCCCTGCCACATGGACCCTTGATTCTTCAGTGTGTCTTTTCTCAAAACAGGGATATTCTCTCACGTAATGGCAGTACAGTTAGTGGAGGCCATGGGCGTAATACTTGTAAAAAGAATCTACGGCCTGCGTCCGATTTTGTCACTTGTCCCAATACTGTCCTTCCCAGCACCCCCACCCCCCTCCAACCCCAGCTCGGGATCCTGTCCAGATCCTGTGCTGCTTTTAGTCACGGGGGGTCTCTTTTGGTTTTCATATTTCCCAAGACTGATTTCCATAGAAAGAGGGAAACTTGAGTGGTTTCACTGAGGCTGTCCCTTTGCCCATAGGACCCTCATCGAAACCTATCTCATTCATCCCACGTGAAACGCTGTCGATTTCCCGGTCCTCAACTAGATCCAATGTCTTTCTCTGAGCACTTTGTACTTTTGGGGAGAGCAACGTCTCCCTTTAAAATGTTAAACAGAGGGGCGCCTAGGGGACTCAGTCGGTTAGGCGTCTGACTTGATTTCGGCTCAGGTCATGATCTCACAGTTTGTGAGTTCGAGCCCCACATAGGGCTCTGTGCTGACAGTGCAGAGCCTGCTTGGGATTCTCTCTCCCTCTCTCTCTGCCCCTCCCCTGCTCGTGCTCTCTCTCTCTCTCAAAATAAATCAATAAACTTAAAAAAAAAAAAAAAAAACAGAACTGAGAAACAGTCTTTAAAAATTAAAAAAAAAAGTAAAACGGATTTTACCAAAAAACAAAACAAAAAGCCTTGCCTAGAAGCCCTCCAGTAGCTTCTTACCACAGGGAATAAAATGTTCACAGTGGCCCAGCTTGATCTGGCCCCAGGTTCCTCTTCAGCCATCTACCCCACTCATTGCCCATTACATAGCAACCATAAGCCAGTCACGTGTGTTCATACCTCAGGGCTTTTGCACTTGCTGTTCTCTCTGCCTAAATTGTTCTTTCCTTCAGATAGCCACATTTGGCTCATTACCTGTATGTCACCAGATTGGAAAGGACTTCCCTGACCACCCTGTGTCATGTGCTACCTTTTCATGTCACTTACTGTCTCTGGTATTCTATATTTTTCCAGTTTGTTTCTTGCCCATTTCTTCCCACGGGGGTCTCAGCTCCACAAAGGCACGGATTTTTGTGTGTTTTGTTCCCTGTTGTATCCTTGGCACTTTGAAAAGTATGTGGCCCTTAGTGGGCCCCCAGCGAACTTGGGTTGGATGAATGTTGTTTAATGAACGCTTATTATAGGAGGGGCCTTATGCAAGCATCCAGGGTGGCAGATGGAGGTCAGCCGTAGACTGAGATCTTGAGTTGTCAGGGGAAGGGAAGAGCAGTGCACAGACAACGAGAGTCATGCCTTGGGTATGAGAGGACGTCGTACTCTGGTTACAAACTGGTGTGTGATGCCCCAGAGGGTGGCTCCCCCTCCCCAGGACTTGCATGTGTTCCAGAGGGTGTGTGGTGTGCTATGTCTAAGGACAGCTGATGGTTGAGGGCTTGGCTGGTCCCTCCAAGGCTGAGCTTTTGGTGGGGAGTTGTGGGGCGGGGGGTGCTAGGGAAAGTTCCAGTGCTGTCCCTTGTAAGACGTGTGTCCTTCTTTTCCAGGCCTTGGGATTTTTGCTGTGGATCGTCTGCTGGGCAGACCTCTTCTACTCTTTCTGGGAAAGAAGTTGGGGCAAATTCCTGGCCCCAGTGTTTCTGGTCAGCCCAACCCTCTTGGGCATCACTATGGTAAGCAGGAGCCAGCTGTCTACCAGGCCCCACGGAGACCAAAACTAGCAGCCAGCGTTTAGAAATTCGGGGCACCTGGGTGGCTCCGTCGGTTAAGCGTCCGGCTCAGGTCGTGATTTCATGGGTTCATGAGTTCGAGCCTCACCTCTGGCTCCCCACTGACGGTGCAGAGCCTGCTTGGGATTGTGTCTCTCCCTCTCTCTCTGTCCCGCCTCTGCTCATCCTCTCTCTGTTTCTCAAAGTGAATGCATAAACTGAAAAAAGAAATGAGAAGATCTCACATCTCCCGGTAAAAATCCAAAAATCTGGCTCCTCTTGAAAAAGTCACAGGCGGCACCAGCAGCCTCCTAGTTTTCTCGGGCAAGGAGTTGGAGACAAGACCGACGCAGTTCCTGTCCTCATGGAGTATATGTCTGGTTGTGCGAACAGACAGTCGATGAATGAGTCCCCAAAAAGACACAAAATGTTTGCTCTTGTGCGAAGCACTGCAAGGGTGAAGTTTGGCAAATGTATTGGGTCTGGGGGCTAGGCAGGAAGGGGTGATGGAGCTGAAGCTGAAGGATGAGCAGGATGTTACAAAGTTGCATAGTCTGTGGGCAGAGGACTCTCCATTTGGAGAGAATAACACGTGCAACAGTCCTGGGGTCACAGGAAGAAATGGAGAGTTGGCCTGTGTGGCTGAGGGAGAGGGAGTAAGAGTGGGGGAGGGCAGCTGGGACGGCAGCAAGGGCAGAGGGCTGACCTCATAGGACCTTGAGCTTCAGGTTAAGTGGGTTTGGTTTTGTTCTTCATTCCCAAACTTGGGTTGTAAAACTTCCTTGCGCCATGGGCCCCTTTCTCCTTGGCCAGTCAGGTCTCAGGATAATGTCCTTAACACAAATGCATAGGAGCACAGAGGACACCCTTCAGGCACACACATTGATAAATGTGAAGAATCTGTGATTACATTTATGTTTCCACTTGAGGTTTAACTTACATGTGGTAGGACTCACTTTTTCTTCTTAAATAAGTTCCTAAGTTTTGATAAACCCACTCACACTGCCAGCTCCACAACCGAGATCTGCAGCAGCCCATTACCCCCAAAAGTTCCGTCATGCTGCCGCCCCCTCTGTGGGCAGCCCCAACCTCCACACCCCCGTCCCCTGGCAACTTCTGGTGTGTTTTCTGTCCGTGTCACTTTGCCTTTTCCAGAACGTCATGTGAATGGCACTCTGCTGGCTGGGGCAGTTTGAGGCTGACTTCTCTGACCTGTTGTGTGAATCCAGAGAGGTTTTTTTGTTTTTGTTTTTTTTTTCAAGCTGCTCAGTGTATTTGATGGCATGGTTTTGCCATACAGTGTTTATCCATTGTTGAGTAAAACCAGTTAGCAAAAGGGGTGCGTGTGTGGCTCAGTCGGTTAAGCATCCCAGTCTTGATGTCACGGTCATGAGACAGAGCCCCAAGACTGGCTCTGCTCTGGGCATGGAGGCTGCTTAAGATTCTCTCCCTCTCCCTCTGCCCCTCCCCCGCGCACGTTCTGTCATTCATAAATAAATAAATAAATAAATGCAGCGAAAGATTAAGAAGCAAAATAGATACATGCATTTCAAATCAAGATCTACCAGCGGGTAGGATGCCTCTGTGGTTCCCGAGTAGTGATGACTATATGTGATATTTGGACATGTGATGTCTTCAGTTGTATATTTCCGATAGGATTTCTTTTTTAATTTTCTTTTTAATGTTTCTTTTGGTGAGAGCATGAGCTGGGGAGGGGCAGAGAGAGAGAGGGAGACACAGAATCCGAAGCAGGCTCCAGGCTCTGAGCTGTCAGCACAGAGCCCGACGTGGGGCTCGAACTCATGAACTGTGAGATCATGACCTGAGCTGAAGTCGGACGCTTAACCGACTGAGCCACCCGGGCGCCCCTTCAGGTGGGATTTCTAATGGTGACGGTGTCCCAGGTACTACTCATACTACGTGGTTTCTTGCCATCACTCACAGCTGGGGATGCTGATGAGGGAAAGTGAAGCTATAGATGTTTTCCTGTCCAAGTTCATGGATCTCTGGGTCCCAGCCACAGCCCGTCCTTGGACCCCAGGTTGAAACCCCAAGTCCTGAAGGGAGAGGTTTTGAGCGAGGGTGTGTCACGCCTGGCTCTGTGTATTGAAAAGCTGACTGTGGCCTCTGAGTGGAGAACGGATTGGATTGTTGGGGCAGAACTGGAAGCTGGGAGTCCAGTGGGGGGCCTGTGGGGTGACCCAGAGTGTTGGGAGGGGCTGAGGCCAGGGTGAGCAGTGGCTGAAGTGAGGATCTGCCTTGATGGCAGATCTGCAAGTTTCTGATAGATTGTAGGGAGTGAGAGAGATCCCCCCACCCCCGAGGTGCATAGATGAGGACAGACAGGCGGTTGTGTTTCTGGGGAGTAAGGGCAGGGGCCGTGGGTGACCCTTCAGCTCCTCGTGACTGGCTTTGGGGACACGCCTCGGGAGGCCAGCTCTGCTTGTCTGGAGAATGACCGTGGCAGTTCCTTCTGTAGAGAAAAAGTCGTTTTATCATTTGTTTTCTCTCCCTGATCGTAAAATCGGTGTGAAATGGAAGTAATAGCCTCAGGTGTCAGGAATGACATAAAATCCCATTCTCCCCCGCCAGCCATTATTCTCATAAAGTCCCCTGTAGGTGACATGCATAATTGTAGTAGATTTAAAAAAAAGCTTCATTTTCCTTTTGAAGGAGAACAGTTACCACTGTTTGCCCAGAGGAGAATTCGTCCCTGTCAGGGATGGGATTTGAACATAGGTCTTCCTACCTGTAAATAAAGTCTTGGCCCACTGCCTGTTTTTTGTCAATAAAGTTTTATTGGCACTCAGCCATGCCCATTCATTCAAGAAAAAGTGGGCCTATGTCCCAAAAAACATTTTTTTAATGTTTACTTATTTTTGAGAGACAGAGACAGAGCATGAGCAGGGGAGGAGCAGAGAGAGAGAGGGAGACACAGAATTCGAAGCAGGCTCCAGGCTCTGAGCTGTCAGCACAGAGCCCGATGTGGGGCTGGAACCCACCAACGCTGAGATCATGACCTGAGCCAAAGTCGGAGGCTTAATCGACTGAGCCACCCAGGTACCCTGCCTACATCTGTTCTAAACTGAGCTTCCCCCCCAACTTTTCATCCTGCCCCAGATCTATTCATGATCTTCTTAAATTCCCGCAACCTTCAAGTTAGATGCTGTTGGCATCTCCGTTTTGCAGATGAGGCAGCGGAAGCTCAGAGAAGTTCAGTGACTTGCTCAGGGTCACCCAGAAAGGTGAGAGCGGAGCTGGTCCTGGAGCCAGGTCCCCCCCCAGGCTGTTTTTTGCACCACTGAGCTGAGCTGAGGACAGCCCTGCTCCAGTCCTGACAGCTGCCGGGATTGTGGGCGGCCGTGGGGCCCGGTCTTTTGACAACTTCTGTTGTATGCTTCTCTCTCCAGCTGCTTGCTACCTTTTAATTCAGCTCGAGAGAAGGAAGGGAGTCCAGTCCTCGGGGATCATGCTCACTTTCTGGCTTGTAGCCCTACTGTGCGCCCTTGCCATCTTGAGATCCAAAATCATGACTGCCTTAAAAGAGGTAAGTGGTGGCCTCGAGCGGCCCTTGGGAAAGGTGCTTATTCCTTCCAGCTTATGCAGAAATTGTGCATTGCCCTGGGATCCAGACAATGAGTAGTATATGGGCCCAGCTCTTCCCCCAGGGATTTCGCTAGCTCATTCAGCCTTTCATCTAGAACCTTCTTTCTTCAGAGCCCCATTTACTTGTGTAGCTTCAGGGGCCCATGTGGGTTCTCTAGGGGTGGGAGCCCCAGACAGGTGCACACCGCCCTCTGAGCCCCAGTCAGCAGTGAACAGCAAGGCAAGTCAACTGTAGATAATCTTTAGTGTGCACCAGAGCTGAGCGGGGAGTGGTGTTCGCAGAGCGGCTGCCCCCCTAGGGGGCCCGATACTTGACCAAGGTTTTTTTCCGCGAAGAATCTTACCGACAGCTGACAATTACTCCGACAGGGTTTCTGAGCCTTAGCACTAATGGACATTTTGGACCAGAGATGTCTTTGTTGTAAGAGACTGTCCTGACCTTTGTAGGATGTTTGCGGGGCATCCCTGGCCTCCGCACATAGATTCCAGTAGCAGACCCCAAGTTAGGGTGAACAGAAATGTCTCCAGATGCTACTAGATGTTCTGTGGGAGGCAAAGTCCTCTGTGATTGAGAACCACTTATCTGTTTATACATGGAGAAACTCAAGTGCACAGAGGCTGAGTGAATTGACAAAACCCCATGGCCAGTACGAGCAGGGCCAGGCCTTGAACGTGGGCTGGTTAACTCTCAAGCCTGAGCCTCCTTTTGCCACATTGGATGCCCTCACCAGGCATCGGGGAGCACGCTGGGATGGGACTGCCTCTCTTCTGTTAGGGCAGGAAAGCTTATTAACTGGCTCTGCACCTGCTCCCCGGCTTCTGCAGGCTGCTTCCAGAAAGTGACCTTCTCTTCCTCCTTCCTTGCCACACTTCTAGGGTGCTGAAATTGACGTGTTTCGCGATGTCACTTTCTACATTTACTTTTCCCTCGTGCTGATTCAGCTTGTGTTGTCCTGCTTCTCGGACCGATCGCCCCTGTTCTCTGAAACCATCCACGACCCCGTAAGTGTGATCGGAGACATGGGTGTGTGTGTTTGTGTGAAGAATACTATACGGTGTTAGCTAACATCGATTAGACACTTGTTCTGTGACAGTATCATCCACGTGGGATCTCGTTCCATCTTCCCCCCCCTACCCCGCCAAGGCCCAGAGAGAGAGGTAACATCCTCCTTCCCACTCTACAGATGGAAAAACTGAGGCCTCTGTGTGGTTAGGGGGACTTAAGGAAGGAATCTGCTGCATACTTGTAAACGTCTGTGTCTTATAGGCCTGCCGGTTTGATCATTTGGTTGCCATAGCGATTTTAGAAACTGTGAGCAAAACATTTAAACGTGAAGATATTTCCCCTTCTAACAATGCAGGTTTTCTAGAGTAACGAGAAGTTGTGTCACTATTCGGGCCATTGCCCCCCACAGCAGTACTTGAGCTCCGCGGAGGAGTGTGGCCCTAGTCTACACAGTGCCCAGCACTCCCTCTTGTATTACACAGTCTGCTTCCTTCTGTCGTGGTATGTCCCTGGCCCTTGAGGGATTTGAGTTTGCGACCCTGAGTCTCTTCTGTTATTTTGAGGGAAGCAGGAATCTTCTCTGGACCAGTGGGTGTGAGTGGGTGCGGTGGAAATGACCAATCTTCCTGTTGACAGAATAAAAGGGAACATAGTCGTTGACCACTGTTGCCTCCGTTCTTCCTCCTGGCTTCCCCCTTTTCCTTCCTCTTTGCCCCTCTCCCTCCTTCTCCTGCTTCTTCCCTCCCTCGTTCCATCTGGTGCCAAGTGCCAGGCCCCGGTCTGGGCACAGGGCTGTGGCAGTACCTAACACAGAGATCTTGCCCACCTCAGGCTTATGTTGTCGTGTGGGCCGGAGGGATAGTCTGTGACCCTGGACCCAAGTGTGTATCAGTCAGGTGGCAGTGAATCTTGAGGAGGAGAGGAAAGCATGGAGAAGAAATGCACGTGATGGTTGAGGGTCGTGTGCAGTTTCGAGGTGATAGGAGCCATCAGGAAAGGCCTCCCTCATGAAACCTCACTGCGGTGCGGGAGCGAGCTGAGCAAATACCAGATGAAGAGTGGTCCAGGCAGGGTTGGCAAGTGCAAAGGCCCTGGGGCAGGAGCTGCCACGGACTGTCAAGGGAGCAGCAGGAAAGGCCAGTGTGCCTGGAGCAGCGAGAGGCCACGGAGGGCTGAGACATGGCGTCTCAGAGGTGGGGACCATCGCCTGCAGTTGTGTGAGCCACTGGACTTTACTCTGAGTGGGAGGGGAACCTTTGGAGCATTTATTTGACGCTTGGTTCGTGGCTAGTCAGCTGTTAACTGGCGAAATGGCAGCAAGGGCAGTTCTCAGCTGCTGCGATTCTCTGGGTTTGGCCTGAGCTCATCAAAAGGCTGAGGCTGCCTTCGTGGGGGACGAAGGCAGCTGTGGGGAATCGGCTCTGAGGAGCCAAGTTTTTACGTCTAAAAACATAGGTGTGCGTGTTTGCATATGTGCAGGTTGTTGTACGTGTGCACGTGCCTCTGTTTTCGTTCACGTGTGCGTGTGCATATGCGCGTTAGCGTGTTCTTGGGCGCGTGTGTGTGTTTGTACGTGTGCAAAGTTCACAAGGGCAGCGACCACGCCTGGGGCGCCCACTGGATCCCGGCTCACGCCTGCCACAAAGGAGGAGAGGGGCTCACATGTCTGTGGCTGCCGTGTCTCCTGCTGAGCAGGGTTTGTGCGCATGGCAGTGGGTGTTGGTCAGCGGCATGTCCCCATCAGGAAACCTTTATTTATTTATTTTCAATTTATTATGTTTTTTTACATTCATTTTTGAGGAGACAGAGCACAAGCGGTGGGAGGGGCAGGGAGAGAAGGAGACGCAGAATCGGAAGCAGGTTCCAGGCTCCAAGCCGTCAGCACAGAGCCCGACGTGGGGCTCGAACTCACGGACCGCGAGATCATGACCTGAGCTGAGCCACCCAGGCACCTCGGGAGAGGGAATTTCTGATGTCTGGTTCCCTCTGGGGATCTGGATAAAAATTCCTTTTTCTTCTTTCCCCGGGTGCCCATACATTAGGGTGGTTCGTAGAGCTGGCTTCTTCCTCCGTAGTGCTTTCTGCGTTCCCAGCAGCCTGGGCCTTGGGCCTGCTCTGCCACACTGGGGCAGCTGGAGGCTGGGTTGCCCAGGACTGGGACGCTCCGTCACTTGTCCCCAACCATTCAATTTTAGGAGTCTAAGCTTACAGAGATGGTTGAACCGTTAGACCCTAACTCACACCCTAAATCTGATGGTGACAGCACGAAGCCTGCTTGGGATTCTCTCCGTCTCCCTCTCTCTTTCTGCGCACTCCCGCTCTCAAAATAAAAAAACTAGTAGTTATTGTTACGTTTCATAGTCCTGGCTGTTGCCCGGGCTCAGCTGCGGTTCTCCCTCGGGGTTTCCCTGATGGTAGCAGTGGGAAGGCGACTGCTCACTCGCTGGGCTGGTGGTTAGCACCAGCCCCTGGCCGGAGCCTCAGCTAGGGTTGACAGTCCATGTCAGGGTGGCCTGGGTGGCGTCACAGTGTGGTGGCCCGTGTCTGAGAATGAGTGTTCCTAGAGAGAGTGCCAGGCGGAAGCTGTGTCACCTCTTACGACCCAGTGCCAGATTTCACCACAGTGTCACTCCCTGCCACAGTCTGTTGATGGAGGCATTCACAGAAGTCAGCCTGGGTTCAAGGGCTGGGGACACAGACCCCACTTCTAGATGGGGGAGCGGTCGGGTCTCGTTCTAAGACGAACTCATGAGAGGGCAGATAATGTCTGGCCCTCTTTGGACAATGCAGTCTCCTGTGTACCCGCAGGAAGCTTGTGACCTCGCGGGGGACAGCCTTTGAACGGGTGGGCAAACAGCCGTGTACCTGCAGTTGAGGTGCAGGCTGGGAAGGCTGGGAATCAGCTTATGGGACTTAGATTTGTGACCCCAGGCAAGTCCTTCCTCCTTTCAGGACCTCACTGTTCCCTTCTTGAAAGTGGGTTGAGCCCCATTTGGTGCTGGGATCTGAGGCCGGTGATCAGGGGGAGGAGGACACCGTTAGGTGCTTTCTCTGCCTGTCTCGCCACTATCCCCCGGGCTCCCATCACAGCAGAGCCCAGAAGATGGGGAGAGCCCAGCCCCAGCTGCTGTCCTGACTTCGGAGCCGCAGTCACATGTTGTCTGTGCACACAGGGAGCAGTCAGCCTTGCCCTGGGGTGGCCAGGGGCAGGTGGGGCCTGGGTGGGAGCTGGCAGCACTGGGCTTCTCCAGGCTCGCTCCTGCTGAGTCACCAAAGTCGACCTCCTCTCCAGCTGGCCCTGTGCCGTTTGCATGACTCAGACGGCTTTGCTGGCCCTGGTTTTTCCGTGGGGCTGCTCCCCTCTGTACCTCCAGGCCCTTGGCTGCCTGGAATCTGGGAGTGGCTCATCTAGCCTTCCAGGGCTCTCTTGGGGTTCCTGTCTGGCCCTTTGTGTGATCCTTGTTGGCCCCAAGGCTACTGCTTAGAATGGGGCCCGTGAGAGGAGGGAGGTGTTTCCTTTTGCCCTTGGAGGCATCAACGGCAAATGTGGTCATATAGTGGACCCCCACTCCTCAAAGTGGGGTCTTTGGACCGACGGCACTGGCATTCCCCGGGTGCTGTTAGAAATCCAGAGTCCTGGGCCCACTGAGCCCTGCTGGGTCATAGCCTCATTTTAGCAGGATCTACAGGTGGTGCACGGTTGAAAAGCATTGGTTTAGGACATTTAAAACGCGTGTAAAACTGCCCAGCTCATTTGGCCTAAGAGGTAGTTTTAGTCCTGTCCATAAACATGGGAAAGATTTCCCCCAGCACTTTTGCTGTGAACGCGGAAAGTGAGTACCCATCCACTCTCCAGTTCGATTCTACAGTTAACATTGTGCTCAACTTGCTTTATCACATATCTGGCCAACCAGCCAGCCAACTGGCTCATTTTTTTGGTATCTGAAACGTACTTTGAAATACTTAGTATGCGTTACCCAGACATTTGCACCATGCAAACCACTAGCCAGAGTGCAGTATCTGTATATGCTTCTGTTTTATGTTTCTCTTAAAGCAGAATTTGCATAGTGAAATTCCTGAATGTAAAAGTTACCGGTTGAGGAGTTGTGACAAATGAGTAATAGCCCAAGCCCTTATCAAGCTACAGAACACTACCAGGACCCCAGAAAGTTCCTTCCTGCCCTTCATGGTCATTCTTGACCCCTCATACAATAAAGGCAGCCACTGAACATGGGGGGTGGAGAGAGAGGGAGTCACAGAATCCGAAGGAGGCTCCAGGCTCTGATCTGTCAGCACAGAGCCCGACACAGGGCTGGAACTCGAGAACGGCGAGATCATGACCTGAGCCGAAGTCAGACGCTTGACCGACTTGAGCCATCCAGGCGCCCCTCATAAAGTCTGTTCTTAAGGCTTCTCTCATTTATGCTGTTGGTCACAGTGGTTTGGTATCGTGCAGGGGTGCAGGGTGGAGGGGCTCTGGGTACTGAAATGAACACACTTGACCGTTGAGGTGGGGGCACTGGCCAAATAAACCAAGAGCTGTGGACAGTGGGGCTCCGAGGCAGGAAAGTGCTGGGGGCTGAGGGGCTGGAGGAGAGGTTCCTAACTCAGCCTGAGGCTCCAGGGCCAGCGTCCAGGGGAGGGGAGGCCTGAGTCTGAGAAACGAGAGGCGTCGGCTGGGCTTGTAAGGCCGGACAGGACGGGGCTCCCGGTCGAGGAACCAGCACGTAGAAGGGTCCAGCTGTGTAAAGGACCTTGTGGGTGTTTGGGGAACTGCAGGGTTCTGCTTGGTTGGTTCGGAGGGACCTAGAGCTGAGCTTGCAAAATCAAGGGTAGAGTTGCACGTCACCATGAAGACTTGGGATTTGGCCATGTTGGAAGATTGTCAGCGTGGGGGGGGGGGGAGGGGGGGGGACACGCTCAGGTTTCAGGTGTTTTCGGGGACCCCTCTGGCTGAAAGTAGGAGGGTGCCTGGGACACGGAGGGGCTGGTGGCACTTATATAGCCAGCTCAGCAGCTCAGGCGGGTCAGGAGGAGGGCGGAGCCAGTCAGTGACCCTGTGTGTTGTCTTTTTCAGTTTCTTAGTCCTCGAAGCCTCCTGATGAGGTAGGGCTGTGAGTCTCATCTTACACATGAGGTTACCGAGGGCCAGAGTGGTGAAGTGTCTTGCCTGAGTTCACCAGGCTGGATCAGAAGCTCTTCCTCAGGGTTGGCATCTCTTGGAAGGCCCTGGGAGCACCCCCAGACTTTGAGTCAGTAGCTCTTGGCGGGACCCATGCGTTTGCAATTCTTTTTTTTTTTTTTTTTTAATTTTTTTTTTTTTTTCAACGTTTTATTTTATTTTTGGGACAGAGAGAGACAGACCATGAACGGGGAGGGGCAGAGAGAGAGAGGGAGACACAGAGTCGGAAACAGGCTCCAGGCTCCGAGCCGTCAGCCCAGAGCCCGACGCGGGGCTCGAACTCCCGGACCGCGAGATCGTGACCTGGCTGAAGTCGGACGCTCAACGACGGCGCCACCCAGGCGACCCCCAAAATTTTTTTTTTTAACGTTTATTTTTGGGACAGAGAGAGACAGAGCATGAACGGGGGAGGGGCAGACAGAGAGGGAGACACAGAGTCGGAAACAGGCTCCAGGCTCCGAGCCGTCAGCCCAGAGCCCGACGCGGGGCTCGAACTCCCGGACCGCGAGATCGTGACCTGGCTGAAGTCGGACGCTCAACCGACGGCGCCACCCAGGCGACCCCCAAAATTTTTTTTTTTAACGTTTATTTTTGGGACAGAGAGAGACAGAGCATGAACGGGGGAGGGGCAGACAGAGAGGGAGACACAGAGTCGGAAACAGGCTCCAGGCTCCGAGCCGTCAGCCCAGAGCCCGACGCGGGGCTCGAACTCCCGGACCGCGAGATCGTGACCTGGCTGAAGTCGGACGCTCAACCGACGGCGCCCCCCAGGCGCCCCATTTTTTTTTTTTTTAATTTTTTTTTTCAACGTTTTTATTTATTTTTGGGACGGAGAGAGACAGAGCATGAACGGGGGAGGGGCAGAGAGAGAGGGAGACACAGAGTCGGAAACAGGCTCCAGGCTCCGAGCCGTCAGCCCAGAGCCCGACGCGGGGCTCGAACTCCCGGACCGCGAGATCGTGACCTGGCTGAAGTCGGACGCTCAACCGACGGCGCCACCCAGGCGACCCCCAAAATTTTTTTTTTTAACGTTTATTTTTGGGACAGAGAGAGACAGAGCATGAACGGGGGAGGGGCAGAGAGAGAGAGGGAGACACAGAATCGGAAACAGGCTCCAGGCTCCGAGCCATCAGCCCAGAGCCCGACGCGGGGCTCGAACTCACGGACCGCGAGAAGATCGTGACCTGGCTGAAGTCGGACGCTTAACCGACGGCGCCACCCAGGCGCCCCGCGTTTGCAATTCTAACAGCTTCCCAGGCGCCGTGAATGCTGGCACTGGAGGGCCATGTCGGAGAACCCCTGCTGTAAGCCGTATGGCTGTGTCATCCTCCCCTTACTGCTGGGCGTCTGGGTGGTGCAGAGTTCGAGTAACCGGCAGGAGACTCAAAGAGTCAAAACCGGAAACGCTGAGCGGGGATCCCGAGCATTTCTGACAAAAAGGCCAGAGTGCTGAAAGACCCGTTCCCCAAACTGCCTGGTGGGAGACAATGAATGACCAGCTCTTAAAGAACCAGTGCTTGGGGCTGTTGTACCAAATTGGTTTAAGCCACGTGGGTCTTGGCCAGATCGCCGGGTGCCAGATACAGATGCCAAAGAATGTGGCTCTCTCTGTACGTTGCGTGAATCAGACTCTCTCTCCCTCTGCCTTCATCCAGGGCTTGTCTGAATTACTCTCCTTTCCAGGTGCATGGGGGACCAGTGAATAAGCTTCGTACAGGCAGGGACGGGAGTTAGCTCTGCTTCAGCCTCCAAGGCTGGGAAACCCCCTCACTGACAGCGTTGCCATTCATGAGTTACGTCAGAATGTCCTGCTTGGTTCCATTGAATGGAATGCGGTCTGGGTTCTCGTCCAGCGCCCAGCCCATTTCTTTTTCTTTTTTTTTACATTATCGGTTCTTGGGGCGCCTGGATGGCTCCATCGGTTAAGCATCTGACTCTTGGTTTTGGCTCAGGTCATGATTTCAGGGATTTGTGAGTTTGAGACCCGCGTCGGGCTCTGTACTGATGGCATAGAGGCTGCTCGGGATTCTCTCTCTCCACTCTCCCCCGCTCGTGCCGTCTCTGTCTCTCTCAAATAATAAATAAATAAACGTAAAAAATTACCGGTTCTTGACTACTTTAGAGCTCAAGTTGTTTTTATCAAATAAAGCCTTCTCTGTCAGATAGGGGCTTCCAGAAACCAGATTCCAACTTACCTGTTTCCTTTTCTGCACTGGCAGTGGGGACCTTCTGTCAGCCTGACATGACTCCTAATAATCTGAAAATCCCGGGGTGCCTGGGTGGCTCAGTTGGTTAAGTGTCCAGCTTCCACTCAGGTCATGATCTCACGGGTCGTGGATTTGAGCCCCGCGTCCAGGTCTGAGCTTTCGGATTTTGTGTCTCCCTCTCTCTCTCTTCCCCTCTCCCACTCATGCTCTGTCCCTGTCTCTGTCCCTCTCTCTCTCTCAGAAATAAATAAACATTAAATAAACTCAAAAAAAAAATAACCTGAAAATCCCTGTTTGGGTTCAAAGGAGGGGGGAAGTGAATGGGACAAAGCTCTTGGAGAGTGCAAATTAGAAACTGTGAAACAGGGGCGCCTGGGTGGCGCAGTCGGTTAAGCGTCCGACTTCAGCCAGGTCACGATCTCGCGGTCCGTGAGTTCGAGCCCCGCGTCGGGCTCTGGGCTGATGGCTCGGAGCCTGGAGCCTGTTTCCGATTCTGTGTCTCCCTCTCTCTCTGCCCCTCCCCCATTCATGCTCTGTCTCTCTCTGTCCCAAAAATAAATAAACGTTGAAAAACAAAAAATTAAAAAAAAAAAGAAACTGTGAAACATTCTTGTAAATGATGTGATCTCACTGCTTTGGCGGGGTGCATTTTCTTGCAGCAGCTGGGATTTTTACTAGCCGGGGTGAGGATTCCTCTTTTCCCTCTGGGCCATCGTTTCTTGCAGTCTCAGGGGTACGACCCCCATCTGTATACAGTAGGGCGAAAAGGGAATGAACGTGCCTTCGATTATGCAGTCACAGTATTGCTTCCTTCTTGTGCCACGGCTGGAGTTGCCTGATTGTGAGAGAATGCCGGGATTGGTGAGCCCCCTGTGCGCATAGATGCCTAATGCCCTGCTGTTTGCACGGTGTCTCTGTGCAAATGAGAAAAAGACATTGTACCCCCTCCAGGTGGATGAATTTGGGAACGGCCGGCCTCCTTCAGGCTGATGCAGCCCCTCAAAGGCACAAGACTCGGGGGTCTTGTTGAGCTGTGTCTCAGCCCCCACCTGCCCCTCAGCTGGGCATCTCTGTATGAGGTCTGTAACCCGCACAGCTATGCTCCGTGTCCTGCGGCAAGACTCAAGGAAGACTGGATTTGGAAGCAAACGGCCGTCACTTGAGCTCTGGTTTTACGCCTTAGTCACCGCTGTCTCGGGGTGTTGTGGGCTCTGATGTAAGCAGGGCTTAGCCAGCTTATTCTGTAGAAAGCCAGATAGTAAATATTTAGGCTGTGTAGACCACGTAGTTTGAGGTGCACCTACTCAGCTATGCCATTGTAGCTCAAAAGCAGATGCAGACGGTATGTAAATGAGTGGGCGTCACCGTGTGCCAATCAGATTTGACTATCAGCTATGTAAATGAGTGTGCGTCACCATGTACCCATCAGACTTGACTTTGCCAGCAGCCAGCCTGTGGGCCTTTCTTTGGCAACCCTTATGTGAAGCATCTGGTACAGTGCTTGGCGCATCGTGATGCTACGAGAAATAGAAGATGGTGTTATTGTTTCTCCTGTTAGTATTAATCCCATTAATACCGTTTCTCCCACAGTCACTCCGCACCAGGTACTATTCTAAGGACGTAACATGCTTTGTCTCATTTAAGCGCATCACCAGGTCCCTTGGCCAAGGTCGTCATGGCTAGTAAGTAGGTGGCAGGGCTGGGATTCAGAGCCTCTCTCTCACCTCCTTGCTGTTTTGTTGCCTCTCACATAAGCAACCCCCCTGGCCCCCTTCTCTCCTGGGACCTTCATTTTTTTCCTCTGGTGCAGCTCGCTCTGTTTACCCTTCTTTTTCCTTTTTTAAGTGTTTATTTATTTTTGGGACTAAGAGCACAAGCAGGGGAGGAGCAGAGAGAGAAAGAGACGGAGACATAGAATTGGAAGAGGCTCCAGGCTTTGAGCTGTCAGCACAGAGCCCGACACGGGGCTGGAACTCATGAACCGTGAGATCATGACCTGAGCCCAAGTCGGACGCTTAACCACCCAGCCTGGCGCCCCTCTGTGTTTATACTTCTGTATTTATTTGCATCTTGGTTTGCTTACTGTTCATCCCCCCAAGCTGGGAAGCGGTATTGGGTGGGGACCTCACTGTGTCGTGCATAGCCCTGTCCCCAGCCCGTAGCCATCTCCTGGCATATAAGCAGGCCCTCCCTAAACGTTTGCTCAAGAAATGAGTCATTGCCAGCTGTGCCCCCTCCCCCTCCCGCTCCCTGCCGGAACCCCGGCTTTTCCCGGTGCGTCAGAATTGGGCTACAGTTGAAGTGCATGTGAGATTCCCTGATAACTCGCTCACCACCAGCCCACAGAGCAAATACCACCACCTGTTCCATGAATAGTGTTGCCACCCCGGGTTGGAAAAGTTCCAGCTTACCACACTGTCCCACGGACACAGTTCACTTCTCCCTCCTTACCCTCCTGTGAGGAAGGCGGAGCAGCCGGAAGACCTGCTCCCATCTTTCAGGTTCAGAAACTGAGGCTTTCAGGTGAAGGCACTTGCCTGAGGTCATTCAGGTGCAAAATGGCAACCCTGGGATTTGAGCCCTGGTTCCACAGTTGGAACTTTCTCTGTGTTAGGTTGGTCTGGAATGTAGGTCTGTGAGGCGGCAGTGTCTGATTTCCTTATTAAAACTTTTGTGAGGGGGCACCTGGACGGCTCAGTCAGTTGAGCGTCTGACTTCCGCTCAGGCCATGATCTCACAGTCACGAGTTTGAGCCCTGGGTTGGGCTGGCTGCTGTCAGCACAGAGCCTGCTTTGGATCCTTTGTCCCCGGCCCCCCCCCCCCCCCCCCCCCGCCCCTCCCCTGCTTGTGCTCTCTCAAACATAAAATTTGCATTAAAAAAAAAAAATCTCCTGAGGCCAGGGCCCCAGCCCGAGATCTAAGCTGGTCTGGGGTGGGACCTTGGCCCACTGTGTTCGGTGAGCTTCTCAGGTGACGCTGGCACAGGTAGGGCTGGGACACTCCGGAAACTCCTAGTACTCCATGGCCCCGGAGTGGAGCCCAGGATGCGTGTCTGAGTCACTGGGGAAGCTTTTCATCTAGCTTTTCATGATGGAAACTTCCGCGTGTGCACATACGTAGACAGCAGGGTATCACCAACTGCCACGGACTGTTTCTTCACCCTGCACCGCGTTGTAGGTAAACATTTCAGTGTGTATCTCTGGAAGGCAGGGCTTTAAACGTATTTAGTAACTTGTTATTTTGAAATAACTTGACTTACACAAGGTTGTAGAAATGGTAGAATGGCTGTCTGCCCTTCTCCCCAGTGAGAGTAGGTGAAAGAGAAGAATTCTTCTTTCATTGCATTTTCTTAAAAAACACATTTTTGGGGGGCGCCTGGGTGGCTCAGTCGGTTAAGCGTCCGACTTCGGCTCAGGTCATGATCTCGCGGTCCGTGAGTTCGAGCCCCGCATCGGGCTCTGTGCTGACAGTTCAGAGCCTGGAGCCTGTTTCCGATTCTGTGTCTCCCTCTCTCTCTGACCCTCCCCTGTTCATGCTCTGTCTCTCTCTGTCTCAAAAATAAATAAACGTTAAAAAAAAACAACACATTTTTTTAACGTTTATTTATTTTTGAGAGAGAGAGAGAGCACACGCAGGGGAGGGGCAGAGAGAGAGGGAGACACAGAATCCGAAGCAGGCTCCGGGCTTCGAGCTGTCAGCACAGAGCCTGATGAGGGGCTCGAACCCACAGACCGCGCGATCACAACCTGAGCCAAAGTCGGACGCTTAACAAAATGAGCCACACAGGTTGCCCCTGAAAGAGAAGTATATTTTATTTATTTATTTATTTATTTATTTATTTATTTATTTTTTATATATATGAAATTTATTGACAAATTGGTTTCCATACAACACCCAGTGCTCATCCCAAAAGGTGCCCTCCTCAATACCCATCACCCACCCAAGAGAAGTATATTTTAAACAGTAAACCATTGCTACTGCTATGTGGCCTGAAAGCATTAATAATAATTGTTGGATTTCGTCAAGTTTTCCAGTCACCCATTGTGGTTGCAACGTGGCACATCTTCTTAACATTCTGTCCTTCCTTCCTTGTGTGTTAGCTGGACCACTTCTATGCAGAGACACTTCCCCTGTGGGGAAGTTCCTTTAGAAAAGGTGGGAAAATGCTTGTTGTCTGCCCATCTTCTCTTCTCAGAACAACGGCTTGCTTCACTTGTGTCTTTTCACGCATGATGCCAGAGAGTTGCTTTTTTTTCCGTGTCCGTGTGAGATTGTGTATTTAAACATATGTGATGTTTAAATGGATGTTAAACAGATGTCTCAGTCCGTTCTACTTAGGATCCTGATTGTGACTCGCACTGTCCCTTTTTGGGCTAATAGGAGTCACTTCTGGTTGCTTCTCAGGTCTTGGGCGCCTCGGTGGCTCAGTGGGTTAAGCGTCCGACTTCAGCTCAGGTCACGATCTTGCGGTTTGTGCGTTCGAGCCCCACGTTGAGCTCTGAGGTGACATCTCAGAGCCTGGAGCCTGCTTTGGACTGTGTCTCCCTCTCTCTGCCCTTCCCCTGTTTCCGTGCGTGCTCTTTCTCCCTCCCTCCCTCTCTTTCTCTGTCTCTGTGAAATCTAAATAAAACATTAAAATTTTTTTTTAATTTAAAATTTTTTTTTAATTTAAAATTTAAAATTTTTTTTTAATTTAAAATTTAAACTCCACGCGAATTTAGCTTCCTTGGTATCAGGCTTATCTGGTATATTTCCTGCCAAACCCCTTTGCCAAGGAGACTCTGGGAGTTAAAAACAAACAAAAACTTGATGCCCTGGTCCCACCCTCAGCCAGCTTAATCAGAATCTCTGGGAGGTGGGGACCAGGTACAGGTTTTTTTTGTGTGTTTTTTTTTTTAAATTGCTCGCAGCCTGGGTGGATAACCACCAAGGCACAACATGTGTTCTCGCCTGGCTCCCCCGTGCTGTGTCTCTGAAAAAGGGCTAGAGACCTCATCCTTGCGTGGTGAGCGCCCTTCACCAAAGTGTGTATTTCAGAATGCCGACCTCCATGTATCTGCTTGGAATGGAAAGTCGGCCCTTGCTGGTGGTCACGGAGGCTCCATGCTGACATCACTCTCCTGCTCTTTGTATTATTGTTGGATTGTGTCGGTGACTTCCCATTGCCCTTGGGATGAAGACCCAAATCCCTTAGTTGGTCTCCAGTGTAGACTGGTCAGGCCCCTCTTAGTTCCTGGAATAGGGTTATGTTCCCTTCTGCCACGGGGCCTTTGCACACACACCCTTGCTGCCAAGACTACCCTGCCTCTCCCCTTTACTTGTCATCCTCTACTCTTCAGAGCCCAGCTCGGGGATGCCTTCTTTGACCTTCTTCAGAGAGATCAGCCCCCATCCGCTTATCCGCTCTCTTGCCGTGAGCTCACTAAGATACCAGTGACCCCACCGGTAATACTGACCTATCTTCAGGAAACAATCCTCACTGCAGTTGTGGTTGAGTGCCTGCTCACAAGATCCTTTGATTAATGGCTCTTTCCGGACGCTGCTAGGGGCTCGTAGTCTGTTTTCACCACTTGCCTGGCAAGGTCACTCCATCTGTCTGTTCCTCTGTGTCTTTATCTCCAAAGCGAGGATGATGCATTTATCTCCTTGGTAGGCTGGTTCTAAAGATGAGATGAAATCATTTGCATAAAGTACTTGTAACACAGCTCGCTCGCAGAGAAGTTAGCAGGTGTTATTACTACCTCTGTGCACTGTGGGCTTCCTGAGGGCAGGGATTGTGTCTGCTCAGATTTGTGTGCATGGTGCTAGGCATATAGCAGGTGCTCAGAAAATACTTGTTGAATGAATGAGTGAATGAATGACTGGGGTAACTTCGGGGGACCTGGGCAGCACCACAGCCACTGGGTCGCGGTGGGGATTTAAGAGGGGGCAGGGATGTGGCACACTGTACCATCTTTGCACATAGTAGTCATTCAGGAAATATTTCCTGGGTGAAAGTGGGAAGCTGCTGTGTGTTTCTCTGAAGGCCGCCGGGGCTCAGGAGGGAAACCCTTTTGGGGTGCCAGTCCTCGGTGTGAGGGGGGCTGCCGGTCATTTGAGAGGAAGACTGGTCATGAGCACCGGCCTAGATGAGAAGATTAACGGATCATTTCTCTTTTCCTCCCACCCTGTGTTTTCTCTCCGCTAGAACCCCTGCCCGGAATCCAGTGCCTCCTTCCTGTCCAGAGTCACCTTCTGGTGGATCACAGGGTAAGGCCCGGCCGGTGCTCTCCCTCCCTCACCCTTCCCCCGGGTGCGAGCGTGCCTGCCGGGGGCCCGGGTCTCAGGTGCTGACCCTGCACCCACATGCACGGACTCGACTTGTGTGAAACACGAACGGCTTGCTCCTCTGCGCATGGCTTCACCTGGGGCCCTTACAAGCCTTGTGCTCTGAGCTTCCAGATTTGGGTACTTTTTTTTTTTTTTTATGTCAGGTATAATTAGCAACGTTGGCATTGTTTCAGACCCCTTGCTAGCAGAAAAGTAATACCCGTGCTCCGTAGGAAATGTAAGAACACGCATAGATCAACAAGCAGAAAATACCCAAGGCGACCACTGACGGCGGTGTGATGGGCTCCCCTCTTGTCCTTTTTGGGGCACAGTTTTTCCTGCACGTCGTCACCATCTTACCTGGGATTATTTGAATCCTTTTCCCCTCTGATAAGCATGGTTCCTTGTCTTTATAAACTTTTCCCAAATACCTTTTTTTTTTTTTATTAAGTAGCTTTCAAATTACTGTTAAGAAATAGCTTTTTAAAATTTTTTAATGTTTTATTTCTTTATTTACTTACTTACTTTTAAGTTTGTTTCTTTTGAGAGAGACCGAGAGAGCAAGCCAGGGAGGGGCAGAGAGAGGGAGAGACAGAGAATCCCAAGCAGGCTTCGCCCTGTGAGCCCAGAGCCCGACACGGGGCTCAGTCTCACAGACCGCGAGATCATGACCTGAGCCGACCCCAAGAGTCAGAGCATTAATTTGAATGTGGACTGCGGGCTCTGCCATCATCGCTCAAATTTCTGATTTTGGTAACGGTGCTTTGGCTTCTGTGACAGCGTGTGGGTTTCCTTATGGGGATACACGCTGCCACAACCTAGTCCGAAGTGTCTCAGAAAAGAAGTGTGTTTGTGGACGTGTGTGTTTATGGCTAGAGACCCAGAATGGCTCAGCAGATGTGGCGAGATGTAAGGAGCGGTGAAGCAGGCGGAGGGCGGACTGGGATTCTTTGTGCAATTCACGTGATTTTCCTGCGACTTTGGTATTAATTCAAAATAGCAAGTTGCAGTGACAAGTTTACTTTTTATTATGCAAGTGTTCAAACACGTAGAAAGATTAGTCTAATCAGTCTCAATAAACTCATCACCCAGATTTGACAATTATTGATGCTTTGCCACTTGGCCTTAAAAAATACTTTTTTGGGGGGCACCTGGGTGGCTCAGTCGGTTGGGCATCCAGCTTGGCGCAGGTCATGATCTTGTGGTTTGTGAGTGTGAGCCCCGTGTCAGGCTCTGTGCTGACGGCTCAGAGCCTGGAACCTGCTTTGGATTCTGTGTCTCGCTCTCTCTCTGCCCCTCCTGCACTCAGTCTCTGTCTCTCTCTCAAAAATAAATAAATATTAACAAAAATGTTAAAATATATATATGTTTAAAAGAGTTTTTTAAAGGTTATTTTATTTTGAGACAGAGAGAGAGAGAGCTGGGGAGGGGCAGAGGGCGGGGAGAGAGAGAGAGAATCCTAAGCAGGATCCATGCTGATAGTATAGAGCCCCACACAGGGCTTGATCTCACGAACCACAAGATCATGACCGGACCTGAAATAGAGTCACACACTTAATTGACTGAGGCGCCCCCCCCCCCCCCCCGCTGCTGCCCCCAAAATATTTTTTAAGCAAATCAGAGCGATTGTAATGATCTCTACCTTAAATAGTTTGTGTCTCTAAAAAATGAGGCCGTTTTGCCCTGGGCGGCCTCACAGAATTAGCAGTGATCATTTAATGTGCCCGTATGTGCCATACGTATTCCACTCTTGCCAGCTGTGCACCGCCCTCGGCCGCCCTGGCATGGAGAGCGGGCTGGCATGGCAGGTGTCGGCAGCGAGGGTCACCCTCCTCTTCCTCTCCAGACTGTCATCACCTCCCCCTTGTGTTTTGGCCCCAGGTTGATGGTCCGGGGCTACCGCCAGCCCCTGGAGAGCGCTGACCTCTGGTCCCTGAATAAGGAGGACACCTCAGAGCAAGTCGTGCCCGTTTTGGTTAAGAACTGGAAGAAGGAGTGTGCCAAGTCCAGAAGGTAAGTGTGAGCCTCTCTGCGACGACCTGACCACCCCTTTCCTGCCGCCCCTCCCTGACTTCATGGTCCTGGGCAAAAGCTGCTTTACTCCTCCGAGCCAGTTTTTGCTCATCTGCAAAATGGGCAAGGGTTGTACCTGTAGCGAAGGCAGTGTGAGTAGGAAAGAAGAGAAAAATGTGCATCGAGCAGTGATTGGTTCTGTTGGCTCAGCAGGTGTGTGCCCAGCCGCACTCCCCGAGGCCGCCCCACTTTGCCTGCCTCGCTCACAGCATCTGGCCTCCTGGGTGTTCTTGCTGTTCTACGTGTTTTTCCTTCCACACACCACGCCCATCACTTCCGCGGGTGTTCAGCCAGAGAAGCCCCCATCGAGGGTGCTTTTGACTGTGCTGGATTTAAAACTAAAATAGACGTTAGTTTTTCGATCCGAAGGCGCAGGGGACCCCCTGTCCCTGCACCTGCACAGCTTCTGTCATTATCAGTAGCCCCCACCAGGTGTATGGATGAACCTACACCTGACGCGTCATTGTCATCCCCGAGTCTCTAGTTTGCATTATGGTTCATCCATAGCGTCCTCGATTTTCGATGCTCCTCCCACATAAGCTGCATGCCATCGCATGACCTCTTTTCTCGGGTTATTTATTAATTTTTATGTTTATTTTTGAGAGGGAGAGACAGACAGACAGACAGAGTGGGAGGGGGACATAGAGAGACGGAGACAGAATCTGAAGCAGGCTCCAGGCCCTGAGCCATCATTATGGAGCCCAACGCAGGGCCCGAACTCATGAGATCATGACCTGAGCCGAAAGTTGGACGTCCCACCGACGGAGCACCCAGACGCCTCTGTTCTCAGGTTATTTTGGGAATCAGACCAGGGCCTCCCCAGCACATTCTTTAATTTCCTCAACTCTGAGACAAGTCAGTTGTATGATACATCATTACGTCACTTGTCAACAGAAAAGAAAAGTAGCTGTCGTACTAAGGTAGGTCGTTGGCCCTGTGCATCCTGGGTCCAGAGGAGCCGGTTGAGAAGCTGTGAGTGACTTGGGGGCAGCAGCTGGTGGCTGTAGGGGCAGAACAAAAAGCGGCTGTTATCAGTCCTGTGGTTTTTATGCGGTGGGCCTGTCGTTGAGTTGCACTGGCAGACGATGGGGCCAGCCTGGTGTGTTGCATCTGCCTGAAAGCAGCTGGCCCTTCCGGAGGGAAACCCTGGACTTGAGGTCTGGTTCCTCACTCCGTTGCTGGAACACCCAGCGTATAGGTCTTGGGTCAGGCTGGGCTCGTGGGTGGGAATTGGGGATGTTGGTGCCATTGGCCACTGGGACGCCAGCAGAGGACCTTGTGACTCTGAGCTGGTGGCCCGTCCGTGGTGGCCATGGACATGGGAGAAGTTTTCTTAGGGGAGGCATGTTGAGCGTGAGTCTCCGTGGGTGAGCACGGCGAGACGGGAGGTGTTTTCTGCACATCCTGCTCCTGCTGAGTCTGGTGCCCGTGACCCGCGTGAAGGTTCTCAGGCACAGCTTCCCTCGCAAGCCCTGGCCGGTGGCATCCTTCATGGTGAGCAGGTTGCTGGAGACGGCGTGGGAGAGGTTGCCAGGGAGGCTCCGCGGAGAGAGGACCGGGCTTGCACAGGAAGCTCTGTCTACCGCCGGTCTGGCCCTTACTGGATTCGTTCAGCATATGTGATATCTGCTGCTAATGTGTAATTTTTTCAGACCCTCGGGGTTTGGAGAGGCTGTCCCGCAAGTCCCCTCGTGCCCTCCTCCCCTGTTTTGTACTCAGAGGGCTTTCTGACGGTTCAGTGGGATTAGCATCATCCTATCAGCCCTGTCCTAGGCCTGGGTAAATGGCGGGCAGGTGGAACTGCACAAGTTGTCTTTATTTTGTGGGTGCGGCCACAGGCTGGGCGCTCCCATCTTGCCTGGGTGGACGAGGCGAGAGCTGGCGCCTCAGGCTCCATCGTGGGCCACGCCCCAGGGGCGTCCCTGGCTGTCTTCTTACCTTGGCCATTAGGGGATCTCAGCATGGGGGCTCAACGCCCTGGGTCATTGGCAGATGGGTCACTCGCTCTGCTTCCAGAGGCATAAGCCAGACCTGGCACCTGTAACCTCTGTGGAAGTGGTGGGCGATTGGAGAGTCCTGTTCTGAGCTGGAATTTCTTGGTGTGGCCCTTTGTAGCAAGGCCTCTCCATTTCACCAGGGAACAGGATGCAGGTGGGAGGGAGAAATTATAGAGGGGCCCCAGCAGACCCTGTGGGGTGATGGATGTGTTCCCAATCTTGGCTTTGCTGACGGTTTCACAGTTGTATGCATCCCTACATGTCAAAACTGACCAAATTGTATACTCCCGTGTGTGGAGTTTATCATACATCACTTATACTTCAGTAAAGCTAATGTATTAAAAAATCAGAGTGTTTAAAGATTGGGTGGCTCAGTTGGTTGAGCTCCCGATTTCGGCTCAGGTCATGATCTCACGTTTCGTGGGTTTGAGCCACGCATCAGGCTCTGTGTTGACAGCTTGGAGCCTGGAGCCTGCTTCGGATTCTGTGTCTCCCTCTTTCTCTGACCGTGCCCCCCCCCCCCCCCGCCCGCGCCCACATTCTGTCTCTCTCTCTCAAAAGTAAATGTAGAAAAACATTAAAAAAAGATGGGGTTGAGTATTTTGCTGAATTGTCTTTGTTTTATAAAGAAATGCAACAGAAAATACAAAAAAACAAAACAAAGCACCAATATACACATGTTGAAAAGTGGTTCTCAACCTTTCAGACTCACTGCTGCCTTGAGAACAAAAGATTTTCTAACACTGATACAGTTACTTTAAGGTAATATATCAGTAGAAATAACCCACCCACATATCTAACATTTTTTAAGTTAGCAAAATGCTTTTATTAGACTTTGTTTTTTATTTTATTTTTTTAATGTTTATTTTTGAGAGAGAGAGACAGTGTGAGCAGGGGCAGGGGCATAGAGAGAGAGAGAAATAGAACTTGAAGCAGGCTCTAGGCTCTGAGCCGTCAGCACAGAGCTCCACGGGGGTGGAGATCATGACCTGAGCCGAAGTAGGATGCTTAACGGCACTGAGCCACCCAGGCGCCCCTCTCCCTCAACACGAAAGAAAAACTGAAGTACAAGTGATTTGTAGTGAGACGCATGTATTTCAGTGAGTAAATGCTCAGGTGCACGCTGGAAGAACAGAACGGAGAGTCACTGCTTGTCCCGCTGTGGAGGATGCTCTGTGACAGCTGCTGTTCCCTCCACATCTCCAGAACCAGTGTCAGTCACCCTCACAGAAGACGTTTTGCAGAGTGGTGGCCAGCACTTGACAAAGTTCTGCACAAAATGCAATGTTCCCTTAATGTCAACAATAGTTGCGTTCCTGAAAAAATCTGAGGTATATTTAAATTGGCAAACAAAACCCCACAAAACACTACACAATATGGATTTATGTCTAAAAACAGAGTTAGATTCCGGGCTTAGGTCATTTCAGGCAAGCTCTTCAAGCTACACGCATTGCTGTTGGGATCTTTTTTTGGGGGGGTGGCGGGGGACTGAAGTTCTGGCCGTCACAGAAGGTCTGCTTTCTGGCTCCATCATTGACCGAGAATGTGGAATTTGCAAAACAACCCTCTCTTTGAGAACCTCTGGTTTTGAGGAACCGAAAGCATTCAAGAAACAGAAAACTAGAAAAGGGTAGGAGAGTAGGGGAAAGATCTTGAGTCATTTGGATTCGTAAACAACACATTTAAAATCCTGCCTGGGCTACAAGTTTCGAGGGGCTGTGCAGGTGTTTCCCACGCCCATTGTGGTTTCCAGAACTACTGTTCTGTGTAATGTTCCCTCTGAGTGAGTATGTGCGTTAGGTTTGTGAAATCCGTTCCCTGTGGTTGTAGGTAGTCTGCCCTTCTGTGTTCGATTGGGAATTTATTACAGGTCAAACACCATGTTCAGAGTACATCCAGAAAATGTGCAAATTTTAATCGAGCTAAGACTTTTTTTTTTCTTTTACTGTTTATTCTTGAGAGAGAGTGAGCGAGCACGAGCGGGGGGACAGGGAGACCCAGAATCCGAAGCAGCCTCCAGGCTCTGAGTGGTCAGTACAGAGCCCGACATGGGGCTCGAACTCACGAACTGCCAGATCATGGCTTGGTCTGAAGTCCGATGCTTAACTGACTGAGCCACCCAGGAGCCCTGAGCTGAGACTGTTTTAAGTTTGAGATGTGGCCTCTCCTGAAGCCTTGAAGATGAATGACAAAGTCATCTGTAGCTCCTCATTGCTCTTTGGCTGATTCCAGCCGCGGTGAGGCTGCTTGCTCCCTGTCCCGTTCAGATTACCCTGAAGTTCTTGGTGTTCTGGGAAGGGCTGCCAAACCTCATTTCAAATCCTTAGCTCCAGGCCTTGCCCATCCTCTTCTCCCCCTTCTCTCATCCTGCGTGTCTGTGCTTTGACGTCACCTCCGGGAAGCCCCCCGTGATAGCACCCCTCACACAGTCTTGAGAAGTCATGGTTGCTAATCCTTTTTTCTCATGAGGCTCTGTGGGGCTGTCTCCAGCGGTTGGCCCAGAGCCATGTGTTTAGTTCATTAGTGGACCAGTGACTGATGGGCATCTCTGCCTACACTGGAATCCGATCCACAGAGAAAGTCCCTTTTTCTTCTGAGCCTTCAGCCTCTCTACCCCTTTCGGTTCCCCTGCTCCTGGGCAGTTAGTTTTCTCCTGACTCAGACCTTTCCCTTCCAACTTTCCTTTCCCCTCCCAGCCTGAGCTCACAGATGCCCTACTTGCTTCCTCTCCCCTCCTGGAGTGCCCGCTTCCTCTGTGGGCCTCTTTTTTTGCTGGATAGTTTTCTTTCTTGGCTTGGCCTTAGCTGATCGTTCCCACTGTTCTTGACCTCTCCCACCCGGGCCTGAGCTTTCCTCCTTCTCTGCCTGCCTAAGACCTTCTCCCTGACCCTTTGGCACCTGTCTCTTGGCCACCGGAAACAGCCCTGGGTCACCAGCAGCCCACACAGGCCCAGGGTCAGGTCCTGCTTAGGAAGTGGTGCAGAGAATGAATGGAGAGGGCTGAGCCACTCCCTTCCTGTCTGCCTGGCCCTCTTGTCTTCCTTGCCAAGGACGCCTGCGTGTGCTGAAGAAAATTCTGAAACTCCTAGCTGGAATCCCAGCTTTGGGGGCGGTCAGTAAAGGGAGCAGGAAAGACCTTGTGTGGTGACATTGACAACGGGGTTGGTGGAGGGATATACCTCCCCTGCAAAGATGTCCGTGTCCTGATCCCCAAACCCTTACACGGCAAAGGGACTTGGCCTGATAGGATCCCCAGGGTCCTTGTAAAAGGAGGCAGGATGTCAGGGAGAGAGAAAGAGAGGATGGCCTGTAGTTGGATTTGAATTGGAGGAAGGGGCCACAAAACAGAGAAATCTAGGTGGCTTCTGGAAGCTGGAAAAGACCAGGCAACAGATTCTCCCCTAGAGCCTCTAGAAGGAAGGCCACCTTGTGGGCCCCCTTTAGATTTCTGACCCCCTCCCCCCGAACCACGAGGCAATAAATTTGTATTGCGTTAAGCCACGAAGTTTGTGGTAGTTGGTTACAGCAGTTTCACCAGAGTTTAGATTTTATTCTGGGTGCATTGGAAGCTATCAGGGGATGATCTGTTATCACGAAGGTCCCTCTGGCTGCCATGAAGGACTTGTTGTCAGGGAACGAGAGTGGGAGGAAATGAGCGAGCGGGGAGGAGGCCCGGGGGGTGGTCGCTTGCATGGGCCAGAGGCCGTGCACATGGAAAGGGTGGATGGATGTCAGCACACATCCCAGGAGGGAGATGGACAGGACCCGCGCCTGGTCAACCCAGGAGCATGGAGGAGATTCCCATGTTTCTGGCCCTTTCCTGGGGGTTGGGGAGCGGGGAGCCAGCCAGGGCGGGTTGGAGGGCTGTGGTCTCCAGCAGAAAGCAGCAGGTGGTATAAATGGTCAGATGTGGCATAGATGTGACAAATGCGAGTCCTCTGCAGTTGAGCGCTGTTCAGTGTCCTCCCGCCATGGAAGGAGTTAGCAAATCACAAAAGTTGGGTTGGGTGAGGATGCGCTGTGTATTTCGGGGTGGAGCCCACATCGGGCCATTGGAATGTGTTGCCTTGACTGTAATTTGGGAGATGGGAGCTGGGGTGTGTGTCTCTCACTGCGTAACGTATTCCCCCGTGCGTAGCAGCTGAAGATGAGAGCCAGCGTTTACGATCTCACACGGCTTCTCTGGGTTAAGGATCCAGTCGTGGGCTAGCAGGCTGGTCCCGGCCCAGCATCTCTGGAGGGTGTGCTCGGCAGGTCAGCTGGGGCCACATCATCTGAAGGCTTGACTGGGGCTGTAGGCCCTGCTTTTAGTTTGCGTGTGGCTGGCAAGTCAGCGCTGGCTCTTTGCAGCCTCTCACCATGGGATCTTCCCCCATTTCCTCCTCCTGTGGTACTTGGCTTTGCCCAGAGTGAACAATGCAAGAGAGGGCAAGACGGAAGCCACTGTGTTTGCCATGACCTGATCTCGGAAGTGGCCCACACTCTACTGTTTCTGCTCTGTCCTCTTCCGAGTAGGAGGGGACTCCACCGGGGTGAATGTGAGGGTTCCAGTTTCTCACATGGTTGCAGACACTCGGCATTATGTGACTTTCTGATGATCCACCGAGTGGACGTGAAGTAATATCTTTACTGTGGTTTTGGTTTGTGTTACCCGGATGACTAATGACATCAAGCAGCAATTCATGGTCATTTGCGTATCTTCTTTGTCTTTTTTGAAATTGGGTTTTTTTTTTTTTCCTTATTGTGTAGTAAGAGTTCTTTACATGCTCTGGTTACAAGTCCTTTATCAGATATTCCCTTTGCAAGTATTTTCTCTCATTCTGTGGGTTGTCTCTTCACTTTCCTAATTGTGTCTTTTGAAGCACAACGTGTTTTTGAATGCTTTATTTGAGAGGGAGAGAGAGAGAGTGCGTGCGCACGCGAGCGAGCATGCACGAGTGCGGGAGGGGCAGAGGAAGAGGGAGAGAAAGAATTGTAAGCAGGCTCCGTGCCCATTGTGGAGCTCGATTTCACGGCCCAGAGAGCATGACCCGAGCCCAAACCAAGAGTCAGACGCTCAACCAACCGAAACACCCAGGCACCCCCAACGTGTTTAATTTTGACCACATCTAGTTTATCTTTTCTTTCTTTTGCTTCTGCGTTTTGTGTCATTTTTCAGAATCCATTGCCAAATACAAGGTCATGAAGATTTTCACACGTTTCCTTCTAAGAATTTTTATAGTCGTAGCTCTGTGTTTAGGTCTTTTTGACCCATTTCGAGTTGATTTTTGTATGTGGAATGAACTAAGGGTCCACCTTCCTTCTTTTGAGTGGCTGTCTGGTTTCTCCGTGCCACCGGTTGAAACGATTATTCTTTTTCCGTTGAACAGTCTTGACACTGTGGATACCCTAAATCAGTCAGGTTTATTTCTGGTTCCACTAATAATGTGTGTGTCTGTGGCTCTGTGTGTGTGTGTGTGTGTGTGTGTGTGTGTTTATGCCTATCTTGATTAAGTTTTGAAATCGGGAGGTGTGCATTCTCCAATTTTGATTTCCTTTTTAAAGATTGTTTTGGCTGTCCTCGGTCCCTCAAGTTTTTATATGAATTTTAGAATCTGCTTGTCAGTTAACTTGGATTCTGATTAGAGATTGCATAGAATCTGTACATCACGGTGGGGCTGGCACTTTTCAGTGCCTTTCACGTATATGAACACACTGAATTTTCCCAACAGCCCTGTGGGGTAGACTCGTCCCTGTGTCCCCATTTAGCAGATGAGGAAACTAAGGCCTAAAATGGTGAAGCCACTTGACCTCGAAGTCACAGAGCTGGCTGGCCAGGAGCCTGCGTCTGTACTCCTAACCAGCATGTTCGACCTCCTTTCTGCCGTGACTGGTTTTCTTTGGCTGGGCCCCCCTGAGGGGGTGGGGTGCCCTGGCCCTCCCCCCGGCTGGCCGGCCCGGTTTGAGGAAGACCCCAGAACCGCTCCACGCTCCTTGTGTTCCAGGCAGCAGGCGAAGATCGCGTACTCCTCCAAGGATCCCGCCAAGCCGAAAGGGAGCTCCCAGGTGGACGTGAACGAGGAGGCCGAGGTTTTGATTGTCAAGTCCCCTCAGAAGGGCCGGGAGCCGTCTCTGTTCAAGGTGTTATACAAGACCTTCGGGCCCTACTTCCTCATGAGCTTCTTATTCAAGGCCCTCCATGACATGATGATGTTTGCCGGCCCGGAGATCTTAAAGTAAGACCCCTTCCCTGCCCGCTGCATGAGTCTTTGTGTCCTTGACCTTTCACTTACGGTACCCTAACCTCAGCCTTGGGGTCACGTGGCCTGGCCCCGTGGGCTTGAAGCCAAGCCTCTCTGCCCTGACCCGCTTTGCCTCATGCTTTGCTCGAACACCATCCAAACTGAGGCCGCTTTGGTTGCAAGGAACAGAAACGTACCAGGCTTTCCTGAAGCCAAAAGAGGCAAGAGAGAGGATTATCTGTGGAAAGCAAGGACAAGAGAATGAGCCAGATCGTGTCGCACTGCAGCCTGAAAGCAGAAAGTCAGAGAGGAGCTCCCTTCTCTGCTCTCTCTGTTTACCTGTCTCTTTCTGTCTCTTTGGGGCCACATGTCCCTTCTCTCCGCTTTGCTAACGCCGCCTCTCACAGTCTCTGTTTGGTCACCTCTGGGTGACTGTCTGGTGGTGAGACTGGAGGCGCGGGGCGCGCCGTCGGGAGCAGGTTCAGGCCACCCGTGCAGCCCCGTCACCGCCCCGGGTCTGTTTTCCCGAGCGTAACACTAAGGAATAGCGCCCACCCCACCTGGCCCGGACACGGTCGAGATGCTGAAGTCCCTGCCACGTGCATCACGGTCACGGCATTCTTCCCTCGCCCGGCAGATTGCTCATCAACTTCGTGAACGATACGAAGGCCCCGGACTGGCAGGGCTACTTTTACACGGCGCTGCTGTTTGTCAGCGCCTGCCTCCAGACCCTGGTGCTGCACCAGTATTTCCACATCTGCTTCGTCAGCGGCATGAGGATCAAGACGGCCGTCATCGGGGCCGTCTACCGGAAGGTGGGTGAGCCCAGGCCTGGCGCACGGGCCCGGCCGTGGCCCCAGACCCTGCGGGGGGGGGGGGGGGGGGGGGAGGGGGCTTGGCCGGGTCGCCCCCCTCCCCCGCCCCTCCCGGGACCACCGTGGGGATGCCGAGCCCGGCTTCTGGAGCGGCAGCGTGAGGGTGGCCCCCGTGACCGCACGTGGCGGGGACTGACCCATCAGGCGCGAGACCTTAGCAAAGCTGATTTCAGCCGTGGGTGTGGGGCATCTGCTTGGGGCCGTGTCGGCCACGGGCAGCTGGATTTCTTGTTATTTTTCAAATTTTTTAAGTTTACTTACTTATTTTGAGAGAGACCAAAGCAATGTGGGCAGGGGAGGGGCAGAGAGAGAGAAGCTGGAGCAGGCCCCGCACTGTCAGCACAGAGCCTGACGCGGAGCTTGAACTCACAAAACAGTGAGGTTGTGACCTGAGCCGAAACCCAGGGTCGGACGCTTAACCGACTGAGCCACCTAGGCGCCTGGGTAGCTGAATTTCTTAGGTGGCACCTGACGTGGGAAAATCCGGGTTCACATCCTGTCTCTGCTGTTGATACTCTGGGCTGCTTCTAACTCTCCATTTGCACTGAATAGGACGTCTTTTCCCTCAATAGTGGAATACATAGTATTTGTACACAGCCAGCTGGTTTTGTTTTTGTTTTTTAATTAATTTATTGTGAGAGAGAGAGCGAGACAGCGCGCGCAAGTTGGGGAAGGACAGAGAAGAGAGAGAGAATTCCAAGCAGGCTGTGCGGTGTCAGCACAGAGCCTGATGCGGGGCTCAAACCCAGGAACTCTGAGATCATGAGCCGAGCTGATCTTGGATGCTTAACCGACAGAGCCACCCAGGCGCCCCTGTACATCCAGCTTTAAAGGAATTTCTTGGTTCCTTCATTTCTTAGCTTCTGGGGCAAAGACACTGCTTGAGCAGGGTTGACAAGAGACTGCCTAGGAGATAGTCAGGAACCGTGGACTGGTCATTGGTTCTCAGCCCTGTCTGTAAGTTAGCCTCCCCTGGAGACCTTCCAAAACCCCGGTCCTCAGGCTACACCACCGACAAACAAAATCAGGATTTCTGATTTTGGGTGGGACCTGGGCACCAATGTTTTTTAAACTCCCCAGGTAATAGTGTGAAACCATGTTTGAGAACCAGGATAATCTTATCCTTCCAGGAGATGTTTGGAAAATGTATGGAGACAATTTTGGTTCTCTTAACTGGGAGTGGGGCCATCTAGGGGATGTGGTGAACACCCCACAATGCACAGGTTGGTCCCACAGAGAAATACCCACCTTTAAAGTCAGTAAAGCCAAAGTTGAGAAGCCCTGACCTTGACCTTGCTCCTTGAGTGTTCTCTGCAGACGAACGGCATCTGCATCATCTGGGAGCTTGTAAGACATGCATAGCCCCAGGTTCCATCGCCGTCCTACCAAATCTGAAACCACACTGTAAGTAACTTCGCGGGTGATGTGTGTGCACCCTGAAGTGTGTGAGGCCCTGGTTGAGGCCATCTCTGGGGTCCTTTCCATGTTGAAGAAGTCAGGGCGAGGCAGTGAATGTCATTGGTAACAGCGGGAGCTTTGCGATGGGACAGACGAGGCAGCGAGGGAGGAGAAAAGAGAGTGGGCTTTCCACTCTTGAGCTGTCTTCTTCCTTCGCAGGGCCTGGAGGGAGAGTCCCGGGCCGTCTCCTGCCTCACTCACCTCTTCCTCTCTCCTTTGTCCTGCAGGCCTTGGTGATCACCAATTCAGCCAGAAGGTCTTCCACGGTCGGGGAGATCGTCAACCTCATGTCCGTGGATGCCCAGAGGTTCATGGACCTGGCCACATACATCAACATGATCTGGTCAGCCCCTCTGCAGGTCGTCCTTGCCCTCTACCTCCTGTGGCTGGTGTGTGTTTGACGTCATTCGCGTGGTGCAGAGGGAGGGATCGCCACATGCGGGCGGCGGGGGGTGAGGGAGTGGGTGTTCGTAAGCAGAACCTCTGTATTCCTTGCCGTCATTCACGTTTTACTTTCTGGCCTGTTAGACAATTGCTGGATATCTTATCCCTTCCCTTGGTCCCTGGGTTTATGCCCTTTTTTTTGGTGGCATGACAGTTGTTTGCGTTTGTCTTTTTTTGACAGTGCATGTAATTAGTAACCTCACAACATACACACCATATGTCTCCTACTGTATCCTCCTAAACACTAACCACATTCCCTTTATTCACTAGTCCTAATCTGTGTTGGTCAAGATTCTCTGAGTTGCAAGGAAGAGAAATGGATTTTAAAACAATCTAGGCAAATAAAGGGAATTTTGTGGGTGCATGCAACTGCAGAGTACAGAGTATGGCTTCAGGCATGGATGGATCCAGGAGTTCAAGCAGTGCCATGAGGACTCAGTCTCACCCTTCTCTTCATTTCTTGGCCCTATTTCCCTTTGAGTTGACTTTGTTCTCAATGGATTTCCCTCAATGGCTTCTATCCCTTTAGGTTTATATCCTCTTTACTGAGAATGGTGTCCAAGAAAAGAGAATATTGCATTCCTCCTTGCCTCAGCCAGAGTTTCATGGAGCACTTAAGTTGATGAGATGCTCGTAGCCTAACCCCTGCCTTATTCTTTGTCACCTCTGAGCCTTTTCTTCTGCCAGGAATTCCTTTCCCTCTTTCTTTGCTAAGGATGAAGTGCTACCCATCGTTTAAGGCTGTGGCAACTGCCACATCCACTAATTCCTTTTTTCTTTAAATTTTTTTAATGTTTATTTTATTTTTGAGAGAGAGAAAGAGAGTGAGCAGGGGAGGGGCAGAGAGAGAGGGAGACACAGAATCTGAAGCAGGCTCGCAGCTGTCAGCACAGAGCCCGACATGGGGCTTGAACTCAAGAACCATGAGATGGTGACCTGAGTTGAAGTTAGCGCTTTACCGACTGAGCCACCCAGGCACCCCACCACTAATTCCTTTTCGTTCTCAATGAGACAAATTTCTTCCTTTTTTTTTTTTTAATTTTTTTTTTTTAATGTTTATTTATTTTTGAGACAGAGAGACAGAGCATGAACACGGGAGGGGCAGAGAGAGAGGGAGACACAGAATCTGAAGCAGGCTCCCAGCTGTCAGCACAGAGCCCAACATGGGGCTTGAACTCAAGAACCACGAGATGGTGACCTGAGTTGAAGTTAGCGCTTTACCGACTGAGCCACCCAGACACTCCACCACTAATTCCTTTTCGTTCTCAATGAGACTAATTTCTTCCTTTTTTTTTTTTTTTAAATTTTTTTTTTTTTTCAACGTTTATTTATTTTTGGGACAGGGAGAGACAGAGCATGAACGGGGGAGGGGCAGAGAGAGAGGGAGACACAGAATCGGAAACAGGCTCCAGGCTCTGAGCCATCAGCCCAGAGCCTGACGCGGGGCTCGAACTCACGGACCGCGAGATCGTGACCTGGCTGAAGTCGGACGCTTAACCGACTGCGCCACCCAGGCGCCCCTTCTTCCTTTTTTTAAACCCACTAACTTTAGTATAGGAGTTCCTGTGATGTTACATTCTGGAATAGTCTTTTGCTGCTCAGTGTACCAGCCCCTCCTCTCCTGATAAATGTGTCGGTTCCTCACGGGCTCGGTGTCCTTCTTTTTGTCTTATTTTTTTTTTTTTTTAATTTTTTTTTTTCAACGTTTATTTATTTTTGGGACAGAGAGAGACAGAGCATGAACGGGGGAGGGGCAGAGAGAGAGGGAGACACAGAATCGGAAACAGGCTCCAGGCTCCGAGCCATCAGCCCAGAGCCTGACGCGGGGCTCGAACTCACGGACCGCGAGATTGTGACCTGGCCGAAGTCGGACGCTTAACCGACTGCGCCACCCAGGCGCCCCTTGTCTTATTTTTTATTTCCCACGACTGCAGTCCCACAGGGCCCTGGTGCCTAATAGGTGCACAGTGACTTATCTGTTGATATGACTATAGTTTACATTTCTTTGGTCTGTTTATGGAGCAGATGAGGGATTATAAATTGTTTCTGGTAATGAAGCTTAGAAGTAAATACCAGAATCTAAATGTCTTTTTGGGCCTACATCTTGGGGTATCCACCTCCCCAGAAAGCACAGCCCTGGGTGAGATATTTCTGGAGCACATCTTTTAGAATTGGCCTTCAGGGCTGATGTATAAAGCATGAGGAAAATGGTTTTGTTTCAGATGAGGGTTGCTGAATGTGCTATTGACATTTGGGGTCAGATCATTTTTTCTTGTTGGGGGACTAGCCTGTGGACTGCAGGATCGTCGAGCAGAGTCCCTGGCCTCTTTGCACAAAATACCAGCAACACAAATCTCTCTCCGCACCCCCACCCCCACCCCCACGCCGCTTGGGACCCAGGTGTCTCCAGACATGGCCTCATGTGTCCTGGGAAAAATTCTTCCCTGGTTGGGAGTTACTAGTTTAGATAGAAAATAGGATTTCTCGGGGCTCCTGGGTGGCTCAGTCGGTTGAGCGTCTGACTTTGGCTCAGGTCCTGGTCTCACAGTTCGTGAGTTCGAGCCCCAAGTCAGGCTCTGTGCTGACAGCTCGGAGCCTGGAGCCTGCTTCAAATCATGTCTCCCTCTCTCTCTGTCCCTCCCCTGCTCCCTCTCTGTGTCTTTTTCTCTCAAAAACAAAAAGACATTAAAAAAGAAAGAAAGAAAATAGGATTTCTGTTTGACCATCACAAACACTGTATAGGATAGCGATGCTGGAGTGAGCTCAGGAGTCAGACTGCTTGGGTTCAAACCTTGCCTCTTCCATCGTCAGCTTTGTGACCTTGTTACTTGATGTCACTCCTTTGGAAATTGGTGATGGTAATGGTACCTCTCATCACAGGGATGTTGGGACCAAGGAATGAATCAAAGCAGGTGATGTTCAGAGAACAGTGCATGGTATATAGATCTGCCCAGTGTCTTTCCATTACTGTTTGCTGTCAGAGTTCATTCTGAATGCTTTAGGTGGGTGGTAGAAATCACCTTCATTCTCAAAGGTGGATTAATCGTCCCTGGACGGAGATACGTCACAAACCGTCTGGAGCAACAGCAGCATTTTTGGGGAGACGAGGACTGTTGTCCCTGAGGGTGATTACCTGGAAGAGACTAACGCTCCTGGTTTTCCAAATGCCGAATGGGGGAAAAAAAATCACATCACCCTCTGGCTCCATCTGTGTGTAGCTGCTAAGTACATGTGCACTGGGCCAGTTTCTCAAGCTGTTTCTTTTTAGGTGTAGAAGGTACAAGATGTAGATCTGTGGCTTATCCTGACCTCTTAATCTGGCTGTCGATCCCTTATCTGCAATTGTGATAACAGAACAAGTCTGCCGCCTCTTATCTACAAATCCCCAAATCCAGAAGCTCTGAAAGTTTTCCTTAATTCATTTGGTGCCAAAACCTTACTTGAACTGATGTGAAGTACTTGTGATCTTGATGATTTCTCTCAGTGTGAATACTCTGGTTTTGATGCTGGAAAAATCACTGTATTTGATTAGGGAGGGCACTGCCAGGGCCCCAGTGGGCGCGTAGGGACACGCGGTGTCAGCGGTCCCCAAGACCCCGCCAGGCTGACGAGTAGCTAGGAAGACTCATGGCCCTGATTTGTACAGCAGGATGGGCAGAGGGTAAAGGCACAGGGGGCAGAGTCTGGGGGAAGCAGGTACCAGACTTCCAAGAGTCCTCTCCCATCAGAGTTACACAGGATGCACTCAGTTCCCCAGCAGCAAGTTCTGACAACGTGTGAAATGTTACCAGCCAGGGAAGCTTGATAGAGACCCGACGCCCAGGGTTTTTATCGGGGGCTGGTCACATAGGCAGACTCTGCCTGGCACAAACTTGCAGACTCTCAGAAGGCAAAGCGGGGGGGGGGGGGGGGGTGTCCGTAAACCATATTGTTTGTACAGAGTTGAGGCCCGGTGAGCCCCTCTTACCAGTCCTGAGAATGGTGGTAACCCTCCCCAGATCCAAGCTCCCAGATCCCAGCCAGGGGCCAAATTTGTAAAGCAGGCCTTTAAACAAGATAAAGTGCCGGGCTGGCTGTGTTAACTCTCTTCTGCTTAACGTCTCGATACCTTCCTAAAGTTCCAATTTGCGAAGCTCCTCTGGACCCCAGGGTTTCAGATAAGGGACCTGCATGCTCTTAAAGGGGTTGTGGGACCCCAAGAGATGCTCAGGAATAAATCTGCAAGTTCCTAACAGCCCGTCACGGGGTAAAAGTGACACAGTTGTCCTGAATGCCCTGGGCCAGGTCTGCGGAGTCCCTGTGGAGGGGCTCAGCTGGAAAGCCCTGTGTTGAAGGCCTGTGTTCTCTTCCGTCCTTAGAATCTGGGCCCCTCCGTCCTGGCCGGAGTGGCTGTGATGATCTTCATGGTTCCCGTCAACGCCGTGATGGCCATGAAAACCAAGACCTACCAGGTAGGGTGTCTGCCTCCATAGGGCCCCACGCGGAGGCCCTTGCTGGACGCCTTTCCATTTGGATTTTAGCCGAGTTCCTTCTGCCCAGGCCCAGGGGTTCTCAGCCTCACATCCCTGCTGGGATCCCCCGAGGAGTTCTCGCAAATGCTGATGCCTGGGCTCTTTTTCCGGGATTCTGATTCACCTAATATGGATAAGGCCTGGGCATCAGTTCTTGAAGCTTCCAGAGTGATGACAACGGACAGCCAAGGTTGAGAACTCCCAAAATAGTTAGGCCTCACAGGCCAGTGACGAAAATCACATCCGTGGGCCTCCGAGAATTCCTTATTTCCCACGGAATTTAGTCATTTATGTGTTTTATGTGCATTTTCAAGAGTGGAATAAAAACTAACCTTGACTCCCCGCCGCCCATTACCTTATGCTAGCCCTTCCACTGTTTTCAGAAATGCTTTTTAACTTTTAAAACATCCAAGTAACAACAGCGCATGCCTTTTCCTTATAAAAGATGTTCAGTGGATACACAGTGTGTAGATTAAAAGGGAATGCCCCCTTCCCTGCTCCCTCAGTCCCAGTGAACACACCAAAGCAAAGCCTTCTAGAACTTTACATGTATTTATAGAGAGATCTCATTATCTAGTTGGGTCTGCTGTGTTTTTTGTGTGTGTGTTTTGTGCTGTTACCATCATATATGTTTATACACCGACCCATCTGGCCAGCACGGTTTTAGCATTTGTCACCGCGTCTCAGGGATCTTTCTGTGGCGTAGTGTGGGGCCTGACTTCATTCTCTTGAGCTGGTGCGAGATGGTCCGAAACAGAGGGGTCGAGGTTTTTGTCTCTCATCCCCTATTGATGGCTATTTATGATGTGCCTGTGGGATTTCAGCTGAGAGCGCTTGGCCACACCGATGACACAGTAGGAGAGATGCATCCCAGGACCTGGGTCCTGTTGGAAAGAGGCCTCAGCAGGTGCGGGTGGGAATAGGTTAAACAGTGAAGAGGCTCTGTCCCTACGGCCCTCCCTTGAAACCACTTCAGTCACTGGCTTCTGCTTCACGTGACAAAAAAAAGAAGCGTCCTCATCTGTGACCCAGGAGTGACCACGGCACTCGTGATAGGTTCTTGAGAGCCTTCAATGACTAGGTGCATGTCAGATGCATCTGGAAAATGCCAGATGGTATTAGCAGCATTTAACAGTGGTATGGCCCAGGAAAGAAGCTAAAAAAATGGAGCAGAAAATAAGTCCAGCATCATTATCTGTCTTGTGTTTGGATTAGCAGAGTAGGACCCCTGCCTTTCTTCTTCCCTGGACACCTGCTTTGCAAATCCAAATCTAATTGGTATCTCTACGTCCAGCGGAAGGGATCCGAAGCAGTTTTTTCTCTGGTGTAAAAGAGAGTAGCATTCATAAGGATTGCAGGGTCGATTCCCCACCCTTCTGGGATGGCCTGGGGCCAGGGCCAGAAGTGAGCCCTTTGCTGTGGTGTTGATTGCTCCTGTCTCTCCAAAGGTGGCCCACATGAAGAGCAAAGACAATCGGATTAAGCTGATGAATGAGATTCTCAACGGGATCAAAGTGCTAAAGCTGTACGCGTGGGAACTGGCCTTCAAAGACAAGGTGCTGGCCATCAGGCAGGAGGAGCTGAAGGTGCTGAAGAAATCGGCCTACCTGGCAGCCGTGGGGACCTTCACCTGGGTCTGCACACCTTTCCTGGTGAGTGAGGCCAACCTGATCCCAGCCCCCCTCGCTTTATGTTTTGTTCTGTTTGCAAACCTACATATTTTTAAAAGGTCATGAGTTGGCAGGGCCCTCTCCTCCCACTCCCTTCACGAAGTGCTCCCTCCCCACAAATTTATGTTATTCAACAGCACTCAGTAGCTTCCAGCCCAGGGACACTCCAAAGTAGCCAGTTCAGGAACTGCTTGCTGGGCTCACGAGATAAGAAATTTGTGCCACAATGTCAGTCAGGCTCCCTGCTTCCTTCCCTGAGAGCGTCTTCCTACGAAAGCAGACCAGCTGAACCCAGCGGTGTTCTTGGTGCCACATTTGGGCTACATTCCAGTGTCAGCTTCTGATCTCTTGCCGGCTGGTCACAAACCGTGGAGGTGGCAGAGCCAGACGCACTGCACAATGTCCCTGTTTACTGTCTGTCTCCACTAGAATGTCAGCTCCGGGAAGGCAGGGACTGTGTCTTCTCTGTTTATTGCTACACCCTCAGTGTATACAGTAGTGCATAGCAGGTGCTCAACACATACTGGTCATTCACTGTAAAAACAACAACAGGTGAAACGATTCAGAAAGTCCGAAGATGAAAATATATTGTCTTCCCTTCCGTCTGTCCCTTTCCTCCAAAGCGACAGTTTCATGTATCTTTTTAGAAAAGAAATATTTGTGGATGTAGTTGGTAAAAAAAAAAATACTTTTCATATATTCAAATAGAGTCATACATACTTAGTGTTCTATACCTCTTTTGTACTTTGAGATATGACCATTTCGTGCATTCACATCTGCTTCATCTGTTTGTTTATTTATTTTGGAAGAGAGAGCGCACATGAACAGGGGAGGAGCAGAGTGGGAGGGAGGGAGGGGGTGGGAATCCCAAGCAGGCTCTACACTGTCAGCACAGAGCCTGATGCAGGGCTTAAACTGATGTACTGTGCGTGCGATCGTGACCTGAGCTGAAATCGAGAGTCGGACGCGTAACCGACGGAGCCACCCAGGCGCCCTGCTTCATCTGTTGTAATGAAGCGTGGATGTTCAGTGCATGAATGTGCCAGAGTGGACTTAAGCGATCTCTTATTGCTGACTTTGTAGGATAGTCCCTGTTCTTTGCTATTATGATCTGTGTTGCATTGAATGTTCCGATATGCAAGTCTTGAATCCTTTAATGGGTCTTTCCCTGGCTGGCCAACTTCGAAAGTTTAAAGACAAAGTTTCTACCCCTAGACCACGAGACCGTATAAAGATGGGCTGTGGAAACCCCTTAGGCACAGTGCACTGTTAAGAATAGTTAAGAATAGGGGGGCCTGGGTGGCTCAGTCGGTTGAGCGTCTGACTTAGGCTCAGGTCATGATCTCACGGTTCATGAGTTCGAGTCCCACGTCGGGCTCTGTGCTGACAGCTCAGAGCCTGGAGCCTGCTTCCGATTCTGTGTCTCCCTCTCTCTCTGACCCTCCCCCACTCACATTCTGTCTTTCTCTATCAAAAATAAACACTAAAAAAAAAAAAAAAAAAAGAATAGGGGCACCTGGGTGGCCTAGTGGGTTGAGTGTCTGACTTCAGCTCAGGTCATGATCTCCCCATTTCATGAGTTCGAGCCCCACATCCGGCTCTGTGCTAACAGTGCAGAGCCTGCTTGGGATTCTTTCTCCCTCTCTCTCTGCCTCTCCCCCACTCACACTGTCTCTGTCTCTCTCAAAATAAATAAACTTAAAAAATATATAGTTAAGAATCATGCCCCCAGGTTCATTTTTTTGTGTCTTTATATTTTTAATTATATCATGATTATTTTAATGCTGTCCTAATGATGACTGTTATTTCTCAGCCCTGTTGGCGAATATATATTCTTACGGGAGGTTTCTGTGAACCGCAGTCACGCGTTTTCATAAATGGGAAGCTTTTCTATTACAGTATTATCAGCTTCATTCGAGTCACAGGTGGAATGTTTAAGGAAAGTCTTGCATTTTCAGGGTGTGTCAAAGTGTGTTCCTTCTGACACTGGGTTTTTCATCAGGCTCGACTTCATGTCTCCCAGAGTCTGAACTCGCCCAGGAGGCAGTGGGGTGGAAAGCAGTGAGGATCCAACTCGAATCACATCAGAATCACCTGGGAGGCTTGTTGAAACAAGACCCAGTAGGTCTGGGTGGGGCCTGAGTATTTGCGTTGCTGACGGGTTCCCTGGCATTACCGATTGCCCTTGGTTGGGGTCCACACTTTGAGGAGTGGAGTAGATGCCCACTGTTGACAGTGTGGTCCGAGGCCCAGTAGCATCGGCATCGCCAAGTCGCTTATTAGAAATGGAGACTCGGGCCCTAGTGCAGACCGGCCTAAAACAGGATCTGAATTTACTGAACACCTCCGCCCTGCACCCAGGTGGTGGGTACGCACATTGAAGTTTGAGAAACGCTGGCAAAAAGCAGAAGTGAGCAAACCTTTTCTACAAAGGAGCAGTCCGTAAACGTAGACATTCTGAGCCATCCAGCATCTGCCCCAACTCTTGTCGTCTGCCAGTGTGGCCGTGCATAATACCTCCATAAACGGACGTGGCTGTGTTCCTGTAAAAATGTATTTATAGGCCCTGAGATTTGAATTTCATGTCATCTTCCTGGGTCATAAAATACTATTATTTTGATATTTAAAAAAAAAATGAATCGTGTAAAATGGTTTAAGCGCGTGGGCCAGACAAAAACAGGTGTGGAACCCTGGCTTGGACAAGTCTGGATGCCTGCTGAGTTTTACTGCCAGCTCACGGTGTGCCCTGAGGCCGGTCAGTCTACCTCCCTGCCTCTGGGTTTTTGCAAAAGAAACACGAAGGGGTTAGGCCACAGGGCTTGTCACGTGTGGGCCCCTGCCTGCCCCCCGCTCCCATGCCCACCCTGGACATCCCCAGCCAGTCATGGGGTTCTCTCCCAGGTGGCCCGCCAGGTGATTGCTGTCAGCTGACTACAGTTGGCACATGAAGTGACATCTTTTAGCTGTTCTGGGACTCCGAGTTCTGTTCGATCCTTTCTGGCTCACGTGCGCCAGCCTTCTGGGCTAGGAGGTTCTGCCAGCTCATTCTTTCAGAACACTCCGGTCTCCCTAACTTTCTCCAGGTCTCTGATGGCTTTCTTTGGTTTTTAGAAGTAAAAAGTATTCGAAGACTGGATGGTGGTTATATAGGGTGTGCTTTTGATTATTTTTCCTTTAAACTGTTAAATAGTTCCTGTGTGTTTGTAACTATTAAATATTAAATATTCTCCTTTGCACAGGTGATACTCATTTTTTTTAATTTTAGTTTTGCGTGTTTTGAGAGAGAGAGAAAGAATGCAAGCAGGGGAGGGGCAGAGAGGGAGGGAGACAGAATCCCAAGCAGGCTCTGTGCTGTCAGCTCGAACCACGACATCATGACTGAGCCAAAATCAAGAGTTGGACGTGGGGCCCCTGGGTGGCTCAGTTAAGCGTCTGACTCTTGGGTTCAGCTCAGGCCATGATCTCACAGTTTGTGAGATAGCGTCAGGCTCTGTGCAATGTGACCATCACAGGTGTCTCCAGACTTTGTCAGGTGTCCCTCCAGTTGAGAACTGCTGGTCTGCAGGGAAAGGCACAGCCTTTTTCCTCTTCAGCCCTAGTCACTCAGCTTTTCTTTTCTTTCTTTTTTTTTTTTTTTTTTTTGAGTGCGCAGAAAGCCTGTGCATAAATCAGCATAGCAGTGACTATACATAATAAATGTAATTAAACCTATGCATCTCTTTTATTTACTTTACTTTCATACAAGTGATGGCAAATCATAAAGAAATCCAAGGCGTTTTGAATTGTACTTTTTGTTTTTTTTCTAATAGGTAAAGATCTGCAGCCAGGGGGAGTAAGTGACAGGGTTTTTTTAATCTGTGGGTTTGGTTAGACTTCGGATGGGGAAGCCTTTTCCCATGACCCTTGGTTCTGGTCCTCTGGTCCTCAGGTCCTCTGACCCAGTGTATTGTTTCTAGCTTGTCCCCTGTATGTGCTGACTTTTCACTTCACGTCTCCTGCCCTAGCCTCCGCCAGAAAGCCATGGCCCAGGAGATGCTTAGGAGGGGGACTGGCTTTTCTGGACCATGAATTTGCCACTCACTACAGGGGAGTGGGGATGGGGGAAGGCAGGGGCAGCGGGCTCCCAGAGGCGGAGTCCATTAAGTTGCTGGGCATGAAACCGATGAGCCTGTGTGTCACTTGGGGACCGTGGCCCCGGCCCAGACACCTAAGCCTCTGACTACATTAGGATGAAATATGTAGCGTTTGGTTCTCTTGGAAGGTGTTGGCCTATTCTTTCCACTGGTGAATTCCTGCGCTTCAAGAATGATGAGGTGTTTACCCCCCAGTAGGGTTGATGGAAGACAGAGGCCTAGGGAGGTCAGACAGGAGCAGGGCTGACATTGTGGCGGGATTAATGGGCCTGTTTTTCTGAAATGCAGAGCCTGGCATCTATCATGTACGCTTAATGCACTCTGCTAAAATAGTAGCCCCAGGCAGCCGTCAATATTTAGCATTTTCTGTCTTAGAAGATTTATGAGCTTTTCGCCTTCTACTTACCCTGTATCTCCCTTCGTTAGGACGATTATCATTCCATATGGCAATATTCTCTGCTGATCAGATCATACATGGACCTTATCTTTTTTTTTTTTTCCCCCTGCTTGTATCTCTGGGCACGTGGTACACATTCATTAAATGTAATGTGGAGGAAAACCTGAATGAGTAAAAGATTTGAATAAGCCATGTTAGGAACTATTTTTCAATTGGCAGAAACCTAACTCCAACTGACTAGAGTTTAAAAAAAAAAAAAAGTGGGATTTTTAAGTCACAAAATTGAAACGTATAGGAAAGTGCTGGTTTTGAGCATGAGTGGGGTTTCAGGAATGGCTGGATCTAGGTATTTCAAAGGGAATGACCCCCTCTCTGTCTCTCAGCTCTGTATTCTCCATGGGGTTTTCTTTGGGGCAGTTCATTTATGGCCAAAGTCACGTCCTGATATTCGGAGAGATTTTGTTTCCCAAAAGAAATTTGCGGTATTGTAACCACAAGCAGGAATGGATGCTGGGCAGACAGAAAGAACACAGGTCCACACACAAAAGAGGAGTTGGGCTGGAGTAGATGGGCTCACCTGTGAGCTGCATTTCTCAATGTGGAGGCACTCTTAGCTCTTGGAGCGGCACCCTTGTTCTTCATTGCTTGCAGAAAACTCCTCACCTCCTTGACTTTAACCCATTACCAGGCTGTGGCACACTCCAGCCCCCAACTCGCCTACAGCCCCAGTCTTTGCGCTGACCCCACTCGCCTCCGCACGCGTCCAGATACCCTGCTGCTGGAGAGAACTCCGTTGACACCTGCTTCCCCCAGACCGTGAGTCTCAGGAACGCCCAGCCTGCCTCGCTCCTCGCCACACAGTGCCGGTACACAGCAGGTGCTAAATTAGTCGTTGAGGAAGAATGAACTCCACTTCCTGGAGAAGCCAGGGCTGTGGAACACGTGCGGTTGCTCCCTGTCTTCGTGCGGATAGTAAATACACCATATAGCACGCTAATCCGTGGGGCTACGGAAAAGAAAAAGATGCGAGACAGAGCAGTAGGGAGGGCTTGTGGTTTTAAAAAGGGTGGTTGAGCGCTTCACTGAGGAGGTGACGCTTGAGTAAAGGCCCAGTGGAAGTGAGGGCCCCCACCAGGGAGAGGGAAAAGCACATGCAAAGGCCCTGTGGCAGGACTGTGCCCACCCCATAGAGGGAATAGTCATGGAGGCCACTGGGGCTGGAACGGCACAAGTGGGCGGAGGATAGGAGAGGAGGTCAGGCAAGTTACAGGGAAAGGATTTTACAAACCAGACAAGCCCTGGGGCCTGAGTCAAGGCTTGGCTTCTCCACTAAGTAAAGCAGACTGACTTTAGGGAGGTGGTTTTTTTGTTCTTAGTTGTTTTTTTTTTTTTTTTTTTTTTTTTTTTGCTGAGATATAATTCACTGTTTTAAAGCATACAACCCAGTGGTGTTTAATATGTTCACAAGGTTGTGCAACCATCAGCACTGTCTAGTTCCAGAACATTTCTAACAGCCCAGAAGGGAGCCCTGTAGTCACTGACAGTCCCTCCCTACTCTCCCAGCTCTAGAACACGTTAACCTACTTTTTTTTTTTTTTAATGTTTATTTATCTATTTTGAGAAAGAGAAAACAAGCAGAGAACGGTCAGAGAGAGGGAGAGAAAGAATCCCAAGCAGGCTCCGTGCTGCCAGTGTGGAGCTGAACATGGGGCTCGAGCCCCCGAACCGTGGGATCATGACCTGAGCCAAAATCTAGAGTTGGACGCCTGACCCACTGAGCCACCCAGGCGCCCCACTCATCTCCTTTCTGTCTCTGTAGTTTGCCTCTTGTGGACGTTTCCTCTCCCTGGGATCACATAAGACACGGTCTTTGATGCTCATTCTGGCTTCTCTTTGATTTAGCATCGTGTCTTCACGGGTCATCCATATTGTAGCACGTGTCAGCACTTCATTCCTTTTTATGGCTGAATACTGTTCCTTTGTGTGGATATGTCGGGCATTTTGAGTGAGAGTGTCTTCAGCTGAGAGGCTAGTGCGTCATGTAGCTTGTTGATGTCTCAGAGCCAGAACAGGAACCAGCTCCAGCTCTCCGTTGCAGTGCCTTGCCCTTGGGGCCCGGTGAATAGATTCTTTGGAAGAGTGGACCAAGGAGTTTGGACTGGGTCCTGTAACCAGAAATAAAAACAGCTGCCATATATTGCGTTTTACCGTGCGCCGGGCAGTGTGCTAAGCACTTTGCTTAAATGCCTGCTTTGTCGTGGCCAGCAGCCCTGTGCACGTGGAACCGGATTCCCTTATTTTGTAGATAGGAAAGCAGAGGCTTGCTTGGAGTCGGGAGGTGACACAGGGTCACACAGCTGATTCCCGGCAAAGCTGTTGGTTTTCATTTTTAAGCTGTGTTACCCTCCGGTAGGTAGCAAACAAATGAGGCAGCAGACACCCTGAAAATGCCCTGGACCACTGCCGCACCAGGGACAGGGCTCAAACTCAGACATCCTGGCTCCCGGCAGCCTGCTCTGAGCTTAGAAAGGCAGAGGCCTGGGCAGTTTATTTCCCACAGGGAAAGCCTTTAATGGCTCTGTGATCCTGGGGCTGATGTGGGGGGCAGGGACTTGTGTCCGTCTGTCGGGGTCCAGGGTTGTCCAGATTGCTTCCGATAGCGTGTCCTGGGTGATCTCGTGGGACACCTGTTATTGGCCTCGCCCGGCAACACCTGGCAATTCTGTGTCGCCAGCAGTAAAGGGAGAGGCACAGAAATCCCCCTGGTGATCTCATGCCTCCCTCCCCAGCTGAGCAGTCCGGCCCTGGATTATTTAGGGCGTCCTCCCTTTCTCCTGGTCAGGTAGGTAATGTGCTGCTGTCTCAGACAACTGAACCCCCATCCTGGTCGGCCTGCAGCCTGCGTAGTAAAATCCCAGGAGGCACCCCAGGGCTTAATGCAAGTCTGACTTCTGGGAAAAGTGGTACCTTTGGCCGTTATTTTTGTTTTCCCTTTTGTTTTTTAATTTTTTTTTTATATTTATTTTTGAGAGAGAGAGACAAAGGGTGAGCGGGGGAGGGGCAGAGAGAGAGGGAGACACAGAATCCAAAGCAGGCTCCAGGCTCTGAGCCGTCAGCACAGAGCCCGACATGGGGCTCAAACCCACGAACCATGAGATCATGACCTGAGCCAAAGTTGGACACTTAACTGACTGAGCCACCCAGGTGCCCCTCTTTTTTTTTTTTTTTTTTTTTTTTTTTTTTTTTTAATGTTTTACTTAGTTTTGAGAGAGCGCAGGCAGGGAACGGGCAGAGAGAGAGAGGAACAGAGGATGCACAGTGGGCTCCACGCTGACAGCACAGAACCTGATGATGTGGGGCTCGAACCTCAAGATCATGACCTGAGCCGAAGTCGGACGCTCAGTCCGCTGAGCCACCCAGGTGCCCTGACCCCCCCCCCCCCCGTTTTTTTTTTAATGTTCCTTTCCTGGGGATATAAAATCATAAATTCTGTGAGCTGGAAGGAACTTGAAATAGTGGCATTCCCCAAATTGGTGCAGCCGCTCTGGAAAGCAGTGTGGAGGTTCCTCAGAAAATTAAAAATAGACCTACCCTATGACCCAGCAATAGCACTGCTAGGAATCTACCCAAGGGATACAGGAGTACTGATGCATAGGGGCACTTGTACCCCAATGTTCATAGCAGCACTCTCAACAATAGCCAAATTATGGAAAGAGCCTAAATGTCCATCAACTGATGAATGGATAAAGAAATTGTGGTTTATATACACAATGGAATACTACGTGGCAATGAGAAAAAATGAAATATGGCCTTTTGTAGCAACGTGGATGGAACTGGAGAGTGTGATGCTAAGTGAAATAAGCCATACAGAGAAAGACAGATACCATATGGTTTCACTCTTATGTGGATCCTGAGAAACTTAACAGGAACCCATGGGGGAGGGGAAGGAAAAAAAAAAAAAAAAAAAAGGACGTTAGAGTGGGAGAGAGCCAAAGCATGAGAGACTGTTAAAAACTGAGAACAAACTGAGGGTTGATGGGGGGTGGGAGGGAGGGGCGGGTGGGTGATGGGTATTGAGGAGGGCACCTTTTGGGATGAGCACTGGGTGTTGTATGGAAACCAATTTGTCAATAAACTTCATATAAAAAAAAAAAAAAAAAAAAAAAAAAGAACAAAGAAAACTAAAAAAAAAAAAAAAAAAAAAAAAAAAACTTTTCAATTATTCAGAAAAAAAAAAAAAAAAAAAAAAAAAAAAAAAAAAAAAGAAATAGTGGCATTCCCTGTCGTCTCCACACCCATTTCACGGATCAGGCATGTGAGGCATGGCAAGAGGAGGTATCCTGCCTGGGGATTGTCCTAGGTACCGAGAATGCTGCCCGGTACAAACCACACGCCTGACTTGGTGGAGGTCATGTTGTAGTACAAGAGACCGACAACAAATACCTACAGTCCTGCAGTAAAAGGTAGCAGTAGGTGCTGTGACATGCGGGAGGTGCAGTAGGTGCAGTCACAGGGTTGTTTCAGGCAGAGGGGGGTGGGGTGGCCTCTCGGAGGGTCAGCGGGAGGAGCCAGGCCATGGTCTGGATGGAAGGTCGTTTCCGGCAGAGAAGGTTGCCGGGGCAACAGCCCAGAGGTGGGATTCCACTCCTGAGGAATTCTCTGGATATCTGTACGGTGTGCTTTGGAGAAGGTTGGTACAGAGGCCACGACTTCCAGCTCCTGGTCACTCACCTATCCAGTTCTTTGAGTGTTTAGTGAGTGCTTGCCGTGTTCTAGACACTGTTTTAGGCGTTTTCACCTGCCTCTGGCGGCCTGTCACGGGGCAGGCCTGACCACACTGCCCAGGGGACACAAGTCAGTAAAGGACGCTCTGTTTGCAGGTGGCCCTGTGTACATTTGCCGTCTACGTGACTGTCAACAAGAACAACATCCTGGATGCCCAGAAAGCTTTCGTGTCCTTGGCCTTGTTCAACATCCTCCGGTTTCCCCTGAATATTCTCCCCATGGTCATCAGCAGCATTGTGCAGGTACAGGCGAGGCTGGGGTGGGGGTGGGGGGTCAGGGAGGGATTCTCTGGGGACACGAAGCAGGAGGGGAAATGACGCAAATCCCCCTCTGTACCGCTCCCTCTGTGTGACCCGTCCCACCGTGCCCGGTTGGCTCGATGAGGCCCCCACGGGGGACTTTCGTGCTGGTTTGCTCATAGCCCAAAGAAAGGAATCCGTTTTACCTCTAGGCGAGGAACTCACATTTGAGCATACAAAGCAAATATTGAATGCAGCCAGGTGCTCTGTAAGATTCTGAAATATTTTATCCTGTTCTGATCTGGTCTGTTCCACCCTGCCCTATCTTCACCTGCTTTTTCAAAGAATGCACCTCTGGACTTACTAAATTGATTTCACAACCCACTGATGGGCCTTGACCCACCATTGGAAAAACCCCAACCCAGACCCACCCAGAGTTAATAAGGTCCACACAGTGACCCTGTAAAGAGAGGAAACCGGCCACTTAGTCGCTCTGTGACGCTCCCACCACTTTCCCGCCGGTAGTATTTTTCGCGTTTTTCTCACCAGTGTTGAACACGTTCATGTTGAAAACCCCATTTTCAGCCACAGATCAGCCTTAAGATTGGGTTGTACAGCTCTGTGGGTATGCTTTATTAAAAAAATAATAAAATAAACAAGGAAATGGGGGCTTCTGGGTGGCTCAGTCAGGTAAGCATCTGACTTCGCCTCAGGTCATGATCTCATAGTTAGTTCGTGGGTTAAAGCCCTGTGTTGGGCTCCGTGCTGGCCACATGGAGCCTCCTTGAGATTCTGTCCCTCCCTCTCTCTCTCTCTCTCTCTCTCTCTCTCTCTCTCTCTGCCCTTCCCCCACTTGTGCTTTCTCCCTCTCTTCCAATAAATAAATAAACTTAAAAAAAAAATTAGCCAGCAAATAAAACTCCTTTTATTATGAATAAATTCAGACGTACACACAGGTAGGGAGAGAACAGTATAATAATAATGAACTGTGTGTAGCACGCCCCCAGATTCAACATTTTGCCACACTTGATTCATCTAAATCTTCTTGTCTCCTCTCCTGCCCCACTTCCTTCCTTTCTTTCTCTGCTGAAGAAACTTATTTATTTATTTATTTATCTATCTATCTATCTAAGATTTTATTTTTAAGTAAGCTCTACACCCAACTCAGGGCTTGAACTCACAGCCCTGAGATCAAGAGTCGCATGCTTCACAGACTTAACCAGCCAGGTGCCCCTGAAGAATTTCAAAGCAAATCCCAGACCTCTTGACATTGCACCCATAAATGCTTCAGCATAAATTTCTTCTGCTTTGTTTTTTTTTTTTTCAACTTATCTTTAGTGAGATAGAGTTGATAAGTACCATTGCTTAAATTCAAGGTACACACAGCGTGTTGATTTCATATGCTGGCGTATTGCAATGGCATTACCTCGGGCATGTTACCTAACACCTCTGTCACATCACATGATTTTCGTTTCCTTTTTCTGGTGGCAACCAGTAAGAAGCCAACTTGAAGTTCATAAACAGTGTTGTTGACTGTGGTCACTCTGCATTGTATCTCAGGGACTTAGTTATCCACTGGTAGCAAGTTTTTTTAATTTTTTTAATTATTATTTTTTTAAATCTTTATCTACTTTTGAGAGAGAGAGACAGAGTGCTAGTGGAGGAGGGACAGAGAGAGAGGGAGATGCAGAATCTGGAGCAAGCTGCAGGCCCTGAGCTGTCAGCATAGAGTCTTAGACGGGTCTCAAACCCACGGACTGTGAGATCATGACACGAGCTGAAGTCGGACGCTTAACCGACTGAGCCACCCAGGTGCCCCCACTGGTAGCAAGTTTTTAACCCTTACGCGGGACCACTGCCTTTGGTCATTGTTTCTACAAGTCCCTTGTCATCTGGGACAGTCTCCCTACCCTCTTTTTTAATACAAGTCGTGGGCTTTTAAAGGAAAACAAACAAGAACCAAAACCTGTTCTGTTTCTTATTCTAAGGCCCGCTCTTGTAGGAAACGCAGAGCCTCCAGAAATGAGGGAGGATGTGGGCCCCTCCACACACAGAGGAAACCACTGAAAGTCGGCCTCGGTCTGTTTTCGCAAAAATGCTTTTAAAAATAACTGCACCCTGTAATTGCCTTCTCTGTAGGCGAGTGTCTCCCTCAAACGCCTCAGGATCTTTCTGTCTCACGAGGAGCTGGAGGCCGACAGCATCGAGCGGAAGCCTGGCAAAGACGGTGTGTGCATTTGGTTCCCCTGTACCTCGAAGGCTACCCTTGGGTTTGGCTGTGCCCAGAAGCCCATCTGCGAGGCCCCAGGGAGCGGGGGCTCTGCAGAGTGGGGTGGCCTTATCTTGCACCACCCAGGCAGCTGAACTTCAGCTTGTTTCCTTGGTGTGTCCTCACCAAGAGGCAGCTGGAGGTGAGGCCTCCCGCCGAGGGACAGGATCCAGAGCTCAGATCTTGATTCTGTTCTGGGCAGATGGGCGGGCAAACCGAGGACGGATGTTGGGAGACCAGCTCCAACCTTCTAGCTCTGTGTCCTTCGGCAGGTCACTTCACTGCTCTGAGTCTCAGTTTCCCCATATGGGTCATGAGGATGAAGGTGCCTTTCTCTAGCAGGGTGTTAACGTGGATTTTTATTGTTGATTGGGTTTTGTTGTTTTTTGTTTTTCTTTTTTTTGTAGCTTACTAATTTATCCTTTCCTCATCAATCCCCCTGAGTGGGGATCTTACTCATGGCTATATCTCTAAGCACTTAATAATAAATATTCATAGCATTACCAGCAGTGACTGCTTTCACTTAAGTGACACTCCTGTCACGCACTTTCTGCTCTAAGGACGTGCAGACACTACCCCACCCGCTGCTCACACATCACACAGAGGAGCTGTGGAAACCCCCATTTTACAGATGAGGAAACTGGCCTAAGTCACCTGCCTGAGATCACACAGCTAATTAGAAGTAGAGTCAGAATTTGCACCCACAGCCGGCCAGTGGAATCTGTGCTCCAGTCCACTGGGCAGTGTCTCCCTCACTGAGCTTTATTGAGCACCTACTATGCACCAAGCAGCACAGCTCTGTGTGGTCCGTCTCATTATTATCGGTCCTAGTCGACAGATGAGGAAAATGAGGCACAGAGAAGTTAAGTAACTGGCTCAAGGCTCTCCAGCTAGGACATGGCCACGCGGGGATTGGACTCAAACAGTCGGGCTCGGGAGCCCAATAAATACTGTCCGAGGCACGAATGTGTGCAGACGTTGGTTGTAAGGTACAAGTAGTGCCTGGCACCAAGTAGGCATTCAGATGTCTTCGATGGTGTGTGCAACGCTTAGCCCAGTGCCTGCTGACCCAGTGGTTGTGGTGGCCGTTACGTCCCTAGCGTAAGAGAGGAGCGATCTGGGACATTTTCAACTCAGCCGTCTACGGCCAGGTTCCCCAGCCTCGGTCGGCACTGCTGACATTCAAGGCCAGATGGTCCTTCGCTGTGTGTGTGTGTGGGGGGGGGTGTCCTCTGCTTTATAGGGTGCTGAGGGGCATCCCGGGCCTCCACCCACTAGATGCCAGTAGCATCCACCCCAGTTTTGACAACCAAAAATGCCTCTAGGCATTATATCCCTTGGGGGCAAAGTTGCCCTGGTTAAGAACCACTGCTCAGTGGATGCTGGAATCTTCTTCTCAACATTCCTGGCCTGTGGTTACCAGTTTCTGCCATCCTGAGGACCTAGTCTCCCCCCTCCCCTCTTCCCATCCTGAGGACCTAGTCCCCCCCCCCCCGTAAATGGTACGGTGCCATCTACTCCTGGTCACATTTCTCTGCCTAACGCAGGCCTGAAATTTGGGACAGCCCATGGAAGTTTCAGAGTAGTAAAATTGCTCACAATTACCTGCAAGTGTCCTGTTGGAAAACACCTAGGCCTCTGGAAAACCCCAGGCTTCCTCGTGTGGTCCGGGCCTCAGCACCCCCTTTCCACCCTAATGACAGTCTCCTAGGCTGTTTGACTTATTGAGATGTTTATCCACACTCCCTGGGTGCCAGATGGGGCCACTTTGGCCACTCCCGGCCGGGTCTGGTGGTTTTCTAGCTTGTCTGACTCAAGTGGCTTTTCTTTAAATTCCTTAAATAGCACCTTCCACTTTCCTCCTTGGTCTCTGTTACACGGGATGGGACCGGACTGGGAGGCCTGGGGACCGGGACCGGACGGGGAGGCCTGGGGACCGGGCTCGTTAGGTTAGGTTAACCAGTAACTTCCTCTTGCAATGGGCTTTTGTTTCTTCTCTGTGTGGGGGAATTTACTTCTTTATTTGACAGCTTGAAAACACGCCCATCTTATCTCTAGGTGGTTTTACGGAGGCTCATAATGAAGGGTCAAAAAAAAATTTTTCTTTTTTTTTTTTTTTTTAAGTAAGGAGGCATAAAGTATAAAAGGGAGAGAAGGGGAGAGAAAGTGAAGGAAGAGGTGCTGGGAGCTTAGAATCCCCAGGAGCCATTATCCACAGAATGCGGGCTTTGTCTACCGCTCTTCCCTCCCCCATCCACCCTGTGATACCCCACCTCCTGTTCCACAGCCTGCTTTTTCACAGTTCACCTGCCTGCTGTTTCAGGAAGTTGGACCTGCTGCGATGGGAGCAGGGGTGGCGGGAGAAGCGATCCAGGGAGGTGCATTAGGAGGCCACCCTGCAATCCAGGAGCTCTGGGCCAAGGACCCCACTTTGAACAGAAAGCAAGGGCCTAGGGGGTGGTGAGGGCCAAGGGCCAGGCCCACCTGATGGAGAGCAGTGCTTGTTCCTTGTTGACCCTGGCTTCTGCTCAGCGTCCCCAGCCAGAGCTGCCCGATCTTCCCAAGATGGGGGGACGGGGACCTCAGAGCTATGAGTAAACCCCCAGGGGCTCCCCCCACCCTGTGCGAGATGGGCATCTGGATGGTGTAACCTTCAAGGCAGAGCCCTGTTGTGGTTCCTTCTGCTTTGTGGGTCTGGTTGGGGTTCTTTAGAAACCAGAGCTAATGTAACCAATGTCTAGTGCAGGTATCTAGCACCTGCCATTGAACTTTAAAAAAGATAAGAGGAAAAAAAAAAAAAGAGAGAGCCTCCTGCTCGTGCTCAGTCCCCAGGCTTCATCTGTGCCTGACCTGTTGTGTCTGGTGCTTTTCAGGTGGGGGCACAAACAGCATCACTGTGAAGAATGCCACGTTCACATGGGCCAGGAGTGACCCTCCAACGCTGAGTGGGTAAGCCAGGACGTGGAGAGAGCCAGGAGGCTCTGGTCAAATGTGGATTCCAGCCACACTCTAGCTCTTTGACCTTGAATAAGCCACTGTGCCTTTCTGAGCCTCAATTTACCCGTCGGGGAAATAGGTCTAGTCCTACTTGTTAGGGCTGCAGGAAGGAGCAGACGAGAGTGTGATGGCACAGAGGGTTCCCTTGGATTGTAAAAGACAGAAACCGTGCACAGATGGGTTTGGGCAACAGTTTTTGGCTTGCATAACTCAGAGCCACTGTCAGGTACAGCATGATCCAGGGACTCTGTGCCATCAGGATTCTCTCCTTGTTGTCTTTGTTCGGTTTCCCTGTGTGCTGCTTCCTTCTCAAGCTGCCCCCCCACTCATGATGGGACATAGACCCCGTCAGCTCCCAGTGTGCCTCTTACTTCGGTGGGAGACCCAGCTGGCTCTTATTGGTCCAGGTTGGGTCATGTGCCCCTCACTGAGCCAAACACTGTGCCAGGAGAGATAGAGCGTACTGATTGGCCAGGCTGGGTCTAAGGCTGTGATGCTACAGGTTGCAGGCAGGCTTGGGTCTGCTGAAAGGAATTTTTGTCGGAAGGGATTTGTCACAATGGAATTGTTCTCTGTCCTCTCCCAGGCCTGCAGCTGCCGAGTCACCCTTCCTTGCCACCTCCCCATCTGGTACCAAAGCACAGTGTCCAGGAATTGACCTGGTTCCTCAGGCAACTTGTCAAGTGCCTCTTACTTGTTTCTGAGCTGGGGAGGCCTTTCTCACTGGCTCTGTCAGGCTTCCTCAAAGGAGTCCCCAAAATAAAGGGCCAGAAGGAACCTTTTTAGGGGCTAAATTTATCCCCCCTGCCCCTGAACAATTACCTCCTCACTGGGTAGCCGAATTATTGCTGTATATCGACTGAGGAAGCATGGGGGACAGACTCTCTAGAGAAAAGAATCTTGGTAAAATTCTTTCTACACCTGGAAAATTCATGGTGGGGCTGCATGCTTGGGAAGTTCTTCCTTATGTCTAACTTCGCTCCTGCCTGCTTCAATTTTAGCTTTTCTCTCATCTGTCTCTCTTGTCTTTTTGTTCCATGCGCCCCACCCCCACTTCCGCTCTTGAACTCCCCAAACCTTTCCCCACCCAAACCTTTTCTCTCCTCACCCTATAAAAATAACCCATTCTCACCTGGACAGTCACAGGAGCCGCCTCGCTCGGCGTCCTCTTCTGTTGTGGCCCCCTCATCCATTCGCCCCTCAGCTCAGGAACAAAAGCATAATCGGTTCATGAGCTTTCTACAGTCAGCGATAGCAGAATCTAATGCTTGCACTAATATGTTGAAATCGTAACGGCATCCATCGGAAAGCACAGCCAGGGTGAGTAAACCCAAAGAGGCCCTGACTGCAGCCAGCGACTGGCCCGTGTCATTGGACGGGCGGTCTTGCCAGTGGAGCCTGGAGCTTACTGTCGTACTCGGGGTACCATCGTTTGTGAAAGGATGGTTTCCGTAGAGACGTGTTTCTCAGACTCGGATTCCTCCATGGCAGGTCCCCCGCTTCAAACTCCGAGGCCCCCAGCACAGCGAGCTTTGAGGTTTTGGGGCGTGCCTGCTGCCCACCCACCTCTTCAGGGCTGGCCTTACTCCCCTCTGTCTCGTCCTGTGCCGTCGACATGTCAAGCCCCGATCACACCTGTCCGTTCACACCCTTGGGCCTTCTCTTAAGCTCTTCCTGGGTTTCTGTGTCTGGTGCTGCTTACTCTTCCTTCAGAGTTCACGTTGAGGCTCCTGTCTGTCCCTCAGGTCGCCTGCATGGTTAATCTGGCCCCCTGATCATGATCTGGCCGCCCAGGTGACTCCCGCTGCCTCTGCGTCTCTAAGACACGTGCGCATCCCAGCGCCTGCCTGGAGCCTCCTGTGCCCAGGCCCTCGCACGCTCCCTGAGCCAAGCTTGGCAGTAGGGACAGCGGTGGTCATTTCCAGACTGGGAAGGCTCGTTCCAGCCCTGCCGTCCGCCTCTCTCCGCTCTGGGTACATCCAGCTCTGGTGGGTCACCACCTGTTTCAGGCAAGGGTGTGGCTGAGGCAGAGCACATTATGTCATTTCAGCATTACCTTCTCCGTTCCGGAAGGTTCCTTGGTGGCCGTGGTGGGCCAGGTGGGCTGTGGAAAGTCGTCTCTGCTCTCAGCACTCCTGGCCGAGATGGACAAGGTGGAAGGCCACGTGTCTGTCAAGGTAGGACAAGGACTGAGGGGGCTGGGGTGGGGGCGTGGCTGGCCTGAGAGGAGAGTCAAGTGCGATGCTGTGGTTTGTTTCATGGCGGCCCCTGTGCAGGAAGCGAGAGCAGCGAGGTCTGCCTCCTTCTCTCTCACTCGCCCTGCTCTTCTCTGTGCCCCCTCGAAGGCAAGAGTTGATGTCGCTTATTTCCCGCTGTGTCCTAGCACAGAGAATAGTGTCCAGCAAGTAGTAGACACTCAATAAATACTCTGTGAACACACGGATGCTCCCTGGTCCACTCACTGTCTCCAATCCTCTCGCCACCTCTGGCCCTCAGTGTGCATCTTGTGGTCTCTCTTGATACGTGAGTCCCTCTGGCTTGTTGTCTCTGTCCCTCTGGCTTGTTGTCTCTGTCCGTGGATCTGTGTCTGTATCTCTTTTTATAAATGTAACATTTTTGGTCTGTGTCTTTGGGATATTGTGTTGGAGAATTCTTGTTAAGAGAGCTGTTTAAATTCTGAGTGTTCCTTGAATTCTTAATAGAAGAATGGAAGAAGAACTAGAGATCTATTGGTTTTTAAAATGCACAGGACTGGGGCGCCTGGGTGGCGCAGTCGGTTAAGCGTCCGACTTCAGCCAGGTCACGATCTCGCGGTCCGTGAGTTCGAGCCCCGCGTCGGGCTCTGGGCTGATGGCTCAGAGCCTGGAGCCTGTTTCCGATTCTGTGTCTCCCTCTCTCTCTGCCCCTCCCCCGTTCATGCTCTGTCTCTCTCTGTCCCCCAAAAAATAAATAAACGTTGAAAAAAAAAATTTTTAAATGCACAGGACTTGGAGCTAAGTTGGAATATTCCTCAAGAGAGAATTTAAGAGGCTGCTTCAGTGAACACGTGAATCTCGCTGTAAGTCAAGAGCCTTGTTTTGCGTTTAGCTGATTCGCCACGAAGGAGTTGCCCTGGAGTAGGAAGCATCCCTCGAAGTTTCCTGGCCACCAGTCCTTCAGTGTGGTCTGCTACACTCATCCTGCGCTTGTTTGAGGAGGAGAGTTCTGGGCTCAGACAGGCTCGGGAGAGAATGCACACGCAGCTCCCCTCCCTCTTGGAGACTTAAAATAAACGTGAATAAAGTAAAGGTTCTGAGAAGTCCCACAAGGAGAAGAAAGCTGATTTAAGTTTGGTTAACCCAGTGTGTCCCAGGCATACTTGGCCCGTGCAACTATTTGCATCCCCAGAACTATTGTCCCTTGGAATCTCCTCCTAGGAACGCTGGTTTATGCAGTTGTTTTTACTTCAGAGCAAAGTCCTTTTTTTGTTCTTTGGGTTTTTTGTTTTTGTTTTTTTGTTTCGTGTTTTTGTTTGTTTATATGAGGCCCTTTAGCCTGGTATGCATCGGTAGAAAAGTATACATTACGTTAGTTGGGTCTACACTAAAGGCATTTATTTTTTTTTTTATTTATTTAAAAAAAAATTTTTTTTTAACGTTTATTTATTTTTGGGACAGAGAGAGACAGAGCATGAACGGGGGAGGGGCAGAGAGAGAGGGAGACACAGAATTGGAAGCAGGTTCCAGGCTCTGAGCCATCAGCCCAGAGCCCGACACAGGGCTCGAACTCACGAACCGTGAGATCGTGACCTGAGCCGAAGTCGGACGCTCAACCGACTGAGCCACCCAGGCGCCCCATACACTAAAGGCATTTAGCTGCGGTTTTCAGAAATATTCCGTCGCTGCTTTGAAAGTACACGTTATAAAGTGAGCTTAATGGGCAGCGTGCCCTACGTTTCTGGAAGTAGACTCCAAAGTGTCCCCATTGTGTTCTGCTTCGTTAATGCGTTTCCGCCCCTGTAGTGCTCTTGACGTGTCGGGTTGGATGCTTTTCTGCTGTGGTGGGCTTGTCCTGTGCTGTGTACCATTCTTAGCCGCATTCCTGCCCTCTGTCCGCTAGATGCTGATAGACTCCGGTTGTGATAACCAGGAGTGTCTAGATGTTGTCCCATGTCCCCCAGAGAGCAACATTTTTTAAAGTAAAAAAAAAAAAAAAAAAAAAAAAAAGGCTTTAAATGCAGAAATGATGCATCTAGAAGTTGAGGGTGCACTGAGTATTTGGTTTGATGAACTGATTTCTCTGACTGGTTATTTTGCCCTGCAAAGGAGCATGCTAGAAATGTGTTTAAAATATTAATTTTGGGGCGCCTGGGTGGCGCAGTCGGTTAAGTGTCCGACTTCAGCCAGGTCACGATCTCGCGGTCCGGGAGTTCGAGCCCCGCGTCAGGCTCTGGGCTGATGGCTCGGAGCCTGGAGCCTGTTTCCGATTCTGTGTCTCCCTCTCTCTCTGCCCCTCCCCCGTTCATGCTCTGTCTCTCTCTGTCCCAAAAAAAATAAAAAAAATTAAAAAAAAATTAAAAAAAAAATATTAATTTTCTCCAAATATTTTACTCGGGTATGCCGTGTCTGAATTTTCTGTGGGTTCTGTGGTGAGACTTTGTGACATTTTGGTCTCTTGTCAGTTAGGGTATTAGTTTAGTTATTTATCTGAGAATGAAGATTGAGATTTGAAATACCTGGGTCCCTCTCCCAACCGTGTCCCTCTAGAATTCCGTTATGGAAGAACCTTCACTCATAGCGGCTCCTGGGTGGCTCAGTCGGTTTAGTGTCCGACTCTTGGTGGGCTTAGGTCGTGATCTCACGGTTTGTGAGTTCAGGCCCCACATCGGGGTTTGCCCTGGCAGCACAGAGCCTGCTTGGGATTCGCTCTCTGCCCCCCCTCTCTGCTGCTCGCACACATGCACGCTCTGTGCGCCTGCCTCTCTCTCTCTCTCTCTCTCTCTCTCAAAAATAGATAAACATTAAAAAAAAATAATAATAATCTTTGCTCCCCTTGCCCTTCCAGTAAAGCCCAGACTCCTCACCCGGATCCCTGGCCTGGGGTGGGCCGGCCCTTGCTGCCCTCCAGCTCACTCCTACCTGTCTTCCCCTTCACACGATGTTCCAGTCATCCTGGCCTTCCTGTTCCTTGGATGTGCCAGGTTCTACTTGTCTCTGGACCTTTGCGCATGCTGTTCCCTCTGACTGGAATGCTTTTCCATTTCTCCTTTGTCACACCAACTAACCCTCACCTGTTGGTCTTTTGAAACAGATGACTTGACATAGAAGTAACCTTGATTAAATTTCATCAAGGATATTTCCCCAAGGAATCCTTCCCTGATGACCCAAGCTAGGTCTCTCTTTTCAAAGGACTTTTTTTTTTTTAATTTATTTATTGAGAGAGAGACAGAGAGAGAGAATCCCAGGTAGGCTTCATGTTCAGCACAGAGCCCAGTGCAGAGTTCAGTCTCACAACTGTGATACTATGACCTGAGCTGAAATCAGGAGTCAGACGCTGAACCGACTGAGTCATCCTAGCTCCCTTTTAAAGGACTTTTTATTGATGTATGTATTTATTTTTATTTATTTATTTTAAAGTTTGTTTATTTGAGAGGGACAGACAGCATGAGCAGGGGAGGGGCAAAGACAGGGAGAGAGAGAGAGAATCCCAAGCAGGCTCTGTGCTGCCAGCACAGAGCCCAGTGTGGGGCTTGAATCCACAAAGTCGTGAGATAATGACCTGAGCTGAAACCAAGAGTCAGTCACTTAACCAACTGAGCTACCCAGGTGCCCCTTAAAGGACTTTTTAAAGGACTCATTTTTTTTCTCTCTTAGCATTTACCCCAAACTGTAATCAAATAATTTTTTTTATCACATCAGGGACTTCTTCTTTTTTTTAAGTTTTTTTATTTTTGGGAAACAGTGCAAGTGAGCAAGGGCAGACAGATTGGGAGAGAATCCGAGAATGCCACAGAAGGGCAGAGGCTTCCCTTCCCACACAGGCTCTCCAGTGTCATTGTAGACCCTGAATCGGGGATACAGCTCACCCGATTTGGGGTTTGAACTCACAAACCGTGAGATCATGACCTGAGCCGAAGTCGGATGCTTAACTGACTGAGCCACCTAGGTGGCTTCTTGAGAGGCAGGAGTTTTGTTCACTGCTAGAGGCATTTAGTGAATTCTTAACTAAATACAGAACTGTAATCTCACTAATGCGGATTTCCACTCTTGAATTCCTGATATTAGAGTCTGTGATTGGCCTAGTGTGGGGTCTGATCCCAGGTCTGGCATCTGAGTCTGTCGTGACTCAGTTTCCCCCTTGCTGAGCATCTCGGGAAGTAGAATCCTCCTGGCGAGTGGATGGGCCAGCTGCCATCTTGTTAACCAAGTCTGTCTGTCTGTCTTGCTGCCTTCTGTATTTGCTGCCTAGGGCTCAGTGGCCTACGTCCCCCAGCAGGCCTGGATTCAGAATGATTCTCTCCGAGAAAATATCCTTTTCGGACGCCCCCTCCAGGAACGGTATTACAAGGCTGTGATCGAAGCCTGTGCCCTCCTCCCAGATCTGGAGATCCTGCCCAGCGGGGACCGGACGGAGATTGGTGAGAAGGTCAGTCGGTACAGCCTCAGCATGGCGCCTGTATCAGTCAGCCACAAAATCTTAGGGGCTTGTGTTAAACACTTATTCTCCCTTTTGACTGTGGTTGGCTGACCCACACTGGGCTCAGTCAGGCAGCTCTGCTCTGTGTCACAGGCCAGCTGAGCTCGCCTCTAGGCCATGGGTTTGGCTGGGGTCTGCCCCGCATGGCTTCTTGCTGGGGCTTCGGCTGAAGGGGTGATAGCTCTACAGGGGACACACCCTTCTCATGGTGACAGCAGAAGCCCAGGAGAGACAGAAAAACCACATGGTATCCCTTAAAGCATATTGTCCTTTTCACCTGGTTGAACTGAAAGATGGGAGAGCAGAAGTGCCCTTCGCCTTTGCAGTCATGTGACTGTGGAGTCACATGACAGGGCGCTCTACAGGGAGGAGGGGTGCCAGTGATTCAGATGTCCACAGTCCCTTTCAAAGCAGCGATAATAGTAAAAATAATATGGTCGCCAGCAGCTGTTGGGCATTTACTATGTGCCAGGCACCATGATAGACATTTTTATGTATTTCATCCTCACGGCAAGCCCATGAGAGGGGATTGACTGTCATTTGCATTTCATGGTTGAGGAAAGAGAGGCATAGAGGGGGCTAAGTGACTTGTCCGAACACCTTCCCACTAATGTTTGCTTATTTTTGAGAGAGAAAGAGAGACAGAGCGTGAGCGGGGGAGGAGCAGAGAGAGAGAGGGTGACAGAATCCGAAGCAGGCTCCAGGCTCCGAGCTGTCAGCACAGAGCCTGATGCGAGGCTTGAACTCACTAACTGTGAGATAATGACTTGAGCCAAAGTTGGACGGTCAACCGACTTGAGCCACCCAGGTGGCCCTGAGTTAGTTGTTTTAACGCACGTGTCTGTTTCTGCCACATGGAGACTCCTCATTGTCCCAGTCTGGCTGCCAATAAAAGTCTAGAGCGAGAGACTATGACTGGGTCTGGCGTCTGCCCCGGGCCAAAGAGCTGTGGCCGGAGGGGCCATCAAAAAGAACCTGGCCGCCTGAGCCCCACCTGGGTGTGTAGGGAGGGCAGGCATCTCTCTCAGCAGAGACCGGGCCCCGTTAACCCGGTGGGGTCCACTTGGACTTCCCAGCCATAGATGGAAATGACAGTCAGTAATCGATAATCTGTAGTCGGAGGGAGAGCTGTGACTGCTGCGGTGTGCTCCATGGAGCGCCCTGGTGTGAATTAGAAATCGGTGCCCTTCCTACTGGTGAGTGGGGGGGGGACCTTCGGCACCCCCAGAGTGCAGCCTGCCTTGGCTCTCTGTGGTTTCACCGTGAGTGAGAGATCAGAGCAAGCGCGCCAAAGTGGTAGCTATTAACTAAAGCAGCAGCAGCGGGCTCGTTACGGCATCTGCCGGTGCCTTCTGTCAGACTCCTAAGATCCGGAGCCTTCCTGTTGCTTGGTGCCACGGGCCGCCCCTTGCCAAATGCCCACACTGTGCCAGCTGTCTGCTCAGCAGCTCCCAGGGGCTCCAGTTTTCTCTTTTGCCTGTTTTAGGGTTGAGGCTGGATTCCGTGGTCGGCCTTGAGCACAGTCCGTGCAGATACAATCTCATGCCTCTGGTTCAGCCCTCCAGGGCCGCCAGCCGGGGTCTGCTGCCTCCTGAGCAGGGCTCCCTAGGAACCCCCCCCCCTTCTGCTGTGTCTCTCCCCAGGGCGTGAACCTCTCTGGGGGCCAGAAGCAGCGTGTGAGCCTGGCCCGGGCCGTGTACTGTGACTCTGACATCTACCTCTTCGATGACCCCCTGTCGGCAGTGGATGCCCACGTGGGAAAACACATATTTGAAAATGTGGTTGGCCCCAAGGGGATGCTGAAGAACAAGGTACCTGCCGAAGGGCCAGGGCTCGGCTCTGGCCGTCCTTGTGCATTTGTTCAGTCAAAATGTGCCCCCTTTGGGAATCCTTCACTTCCCACCTTTCAGGATTATTTTATTATTATTATTATTATTATTATTGTTATTAATGTTTATTTATTTTTGAGAGAGTGAGTGAGTGAGCATGAACGGGGGAGGGGCAGAGAGAGAGGGAGACACAGAATCCGAAGCAGGCTCCAGGCTTCCAGCTGTCCACTCAGAGTCTGACACGGGGCTCAAGCTCACAAACTGTGAGACCACGACCTGAGCCGAAGTCAGATCTTTAACCGACTGAGCCACCCAGATGTCCCCCACCCCATTTTTTTAACTGAGCCACCCAGGTGCGCCCCCCCCATTTTTTTAATTGGACTTCAGAACACGTTTCTAATGCTTCCCTTGCATGCCTTTCTGGGACAGCTTTCTTGCTCTTGTCCTTATAGGGGGACGTCCTTGACACTGACTTGAAGTCCTTGCCTTCACGTGGCCAAAGGAGGCTCCTCTTCCCGATTTAATAATGGGCGGCTTTGCAGAGGGAAATCCTATCCCTTTTGACTGATGGGGCAGCTCTCCCTTCCCTGCTGACGTGGCTGCAGGCTGAGGGACGGAGGTTGGGAGCAGGAAAAGTGCCTATAGCACCCATACATGACAGGAAATGTGTCCTCACCTGTTTATCATCATCATCATCATCATCATTTTTAGGGGAATTATAGGATGGTTGAGAAGGAGTACTGCTTTTCGGTTTTTTTCTTCTGGAGAAAGAAGTATTTTCCACATGTCCATGGGGAAAATAGAGAAGATGCAGAAAAACACAACAAAGGAAAAAAAAAGCAATTTTGGACAACCCTACCTCATGCAGATTTTTTTATTTCAAGCCTTATAAATAGGTTATCATGTCATGTGTATACATAATGGACCTCAAGCCACTTAACCTATTGTAAGCATCATCCTGTACACACCATAAAAATTCTGGATAAACATAATTTTCAATTAAAAAAATTTCGTTATCAAAAATCTAAAAGAGTGTAAGAGTTATACGTAAAGCAAAAAAAAAAAAAAAAAAAAATGGCCCTCCTTTGTCCTGCGTCCTAGGCCCTGTCTCAGGAGACAGGTGTCACCAGGCCGCTTGCTCTCTGTTTCTGTACCACCCTTGAGCTAAGACTGGCTAAGACTGGTCTTTACATTTCTGAAGCGTTTGGAAAAAATGTGGAGGGGAAAAAAAAAAATTTGTGACATATGCAAATTGCATTGAGTTTAAATATATTTTTATATTTATGTTTCTATATAATACATATACATATTTTATTTATATAATATATATTTATTGGGTCACAGACCCTTTTTCCATCGTATGTACGACCACCTTCACGCTGTGGCAACTTCACCACCGGTTGCCGTAGCAACCGGAGAATCCATAAAGCCAAAAGTATTTACCATTTGGCCCTTTAAGAAAAAGTTTGCCGGGGCGCCTGGGTGGCGCAGTCGGTTAAGCGTCCGACTTCAGCCAGGTCACGATCTCACAGTCTGTGAGTTCGAGCCCCGCGTCGGGCTCTGGGCTGATGGCTCAGAGCCTGGAGCCTGTTTCCGGTTCTGTGTCTCCCTCTCTCTCTGCCCCTCCCCCATTCATGCTCTGTCTCTCTCTGTCCAAAAATAAATAAACGTTGAAAAAAAAATTTAAAAAAAAAAAAAAAAAAAAAAAAAAAAAAAAGAAAAAGTTTGCCGACTCGTGTCGTTTGATGAACGTCCTTCCAAACCTTGACTTAACTGGATAAAATATATACAGACGTACGAGTTTTGTAGTGTCTTTTGGGAGGTGGGGGATTACCTGAAAAGAAAATTACGCCACGACACACAGATTGTTTTGTATCTGTGTCATTTTTCTGTTCTTGGACACATGCATGGTTCCCTCCCTGCCTCCCTCTCATCCTTCAGATTTCTGTTCCCAGATAGGCTTCCCCATCACCCTTGTTAAAATTGCAACCTTCCACCCTCGGTCTCATACCCCCCCAGCACCCGCCGTGTTGCACTTGTATTGGTCCTTTCTCCCCCGACCCTGGAGTGTGGGGCTGGGATCTGTTTCCCTCCCTGCGGCCCCCCAGCTCCTGGCAGGTGAGTGTTGAAGGGAGGCACCCATAGATGGGGGCGTCCCCAGCGCTCAGACTCGAGCTTGGCCGCTAGGCGTAGGGGAATTGCGCTCATGCCCGGGCGCTGACTCGCGGGTCCCCGCTCTGCCCGCAGACACGGCTCCTGGTCACACACAGTATCAGCTACCTGCCCCAGGTGGATGTCATCATCGTCATGACCGGAGGCAAGATCTCCGAGATGGGCTCCTACCAGGAGCTGCTGGCCCGGGACGGGGCCTTCGCCGAGTTCCTGCGCACGTACGCCAGCACCGAGCAGGAGCAGTCCGAGCAGGATGACGGTAGGGTGCGCGGGGTGCCTCGCTGGGCCCCCGCTGCCTCCCGGAGGTTCCCCCACACCCCCTCCGCGGTGGCCTGTCGGCAGCGGGCCAGCCTCTTCAGGGTCCCAACGCTTTGGGGGCCGCATTGAGAGGGGGTGCCAGCGCTTTGTGGCGGGGGCAGCAGATCTGGGCCCAAGTCCTGCTACTTTCCTGCGATGTGGCTCTGAGCCGAGCTTAAGTGTTCTCTCGGCAGGCACAGGGACGGTGGTGAGGTTCTCAAGAGGCTGTGGGAAGCAGTGACTTTGTATGGCATTAATCTAGAACAGATGTGAGGGTCGTGGGGGTTGTAGGCTGCTGGTTGGCAAGACCTCGGTTTGAGTCCCATTGCCCCTCTTTTTTTTTTTTTTAATGTTTATTTTTGAAAGAGAGAGGGTGGGGGCAGAGAGAGAGGGAGACACAGAATCCGAAGCAGGCTCCAGGCTCCGAGCTGTCAGCACAGAGCCCGACGTGGAGCTCGAACCCATGAACCGTGAGATCATGACTCGAGCCGAAGTGGGATGCTTAACCGACTGAACCACCCAGGTGCCCCCCACTGCCCCTCTTACTAGGGTCCCCCAAACCCTTCTGAGCCTCAGTTTCCCCACTGATAATAACAGAACACTGCTCTGGCACTCGGTGGAGATTTCATGTGCTGAATTCCATAGAGCCTTGGGCGTAGTGCCTGGCACACAGTGTTCGGGCCATGACAACTGTTGTCATTACCCGCCCCGGGAAGAGTGCCCATCTCTTCACCCCATGCCCTTGGCACCTGCCAGGTCAGTGCAGACCTGCCCCCTTCCCACCTGCCGCACCCACTGTGTCCTCTCGGGCCAGGACTCCGAAAGCTGGAACCTCGCCCTGTCCTTATTTGAAGGTTTCTGTGGTGAGACTTCTAAGAATCTGTCCTCTCCTCTCTGTTGGCTTAAATTTCAGGGGATTGGTTTGCCGCCTTCAGGCTGCCCTGTGTTTCATCACTCAGACTGGCATCTCAGAGGCTCCTCTCCTCCCTTCTCTGCTTGGAGCTCTGACCCCACAGAGAGGGAAGAGGTCATCTGACACCTTTGCTCCTTGGCTCGCGGCGATTGCTAAGAATGAAAACGAGAGATTGCTCTTCCGGCCCTGATCTCCCATCTCCAGGAGCAAATTACAGACTCCCCCAGCCTCCGGGGCACGTTCTTTATGTGCTTTGTCCCCAGGGAGGCCTCAGATAGACTGTCCACAGGGGCAGGGCTGCGGGACTGCCTCGTTGGGCAATTTGCACGGGTGCTTTTGTTCTCGGAACGTCTGTGATACGGATCTAAGACACAGCCGCTGCTTGCTGAGGGCTTCCCGGGGCCCCTGTTCTCTGCTGGAGTTCCCTTGTGGATCCCTTCCATCGACTCACGAGGGAGTAGAATTGTTATTCCCGGTTCACTGGTGAGGCAAGTGAGGTTTAGGGAAACTTGTCCCTTCTGTGTCAGGGACGGCCGGGTTCCTGTAGCTGTGAATGGGGCCGGTCCCTAAGAAAGAGCTGTCTACTCTTCATCGAGGTAGTCATTCAGCAGATTTTTATTAAGCATCTACTACTATGTGTTGAGTGCTTGTATTAACTCCCTAGGGCTTCCTTGACAAAGTGCCACAGGCTGAGTGGCTTAAGCAACAGAAATTTAATCTCTCACAGTTTGGGAGAATGGAAGCCAAATACCGAGGTGTTCACCAGACTGATTCTTTCCGAAGCTCTGAGGGAGGGCTGTTCCACCCCTCCCCTGGCTTCTGGAGAGCTGCTGGCGGCCAGTGGCTTATAGGTGCGTCACCCCCACATCTGCCTCCGTCTTTCACACAGAAACCTGGTGTGTTTCTATCTCTCAATTTCCCCTTTTTGTAATGACACCAGTTATATGGGATTAGGGCCCACCCTAATGACCTCACCTCAACTCATTACACCTGCAGATAACTTGTCTCCAAATACAGTCACGTTCGGAGCTCCTGGGGGCTAGGGATTCAGGAATTCCTAGAACAACACTGTTCTAGGTTTTGGGGAGACAGAAGTGAATGACATCTAGACAGATCCCTATCCTCATGGAGCTTGGAATCTGTTGGGAGAAAAGGGCAAAACACAAATCAAGAAATAAATGGTTTCCTAGAGTGTTAAGTGCTATGAAGAAAAAAAACCCACACAGGATGATGAGCTGGGGAGTGATACGGATGACACCTGGCCATGCAAGGTGGTCAGAGACACCCTTTCTGAGGAGGTGACCTTGGCATGGAAGGTTGCCAGCAAGGAGAAAATCCGGGGAACAGTGTGCTGACGCAGGGAACGGAAAGGAGGCCGGGGTGGCCAGACCATGGTGGGTGAAGGGACAGTGGTGGGAGATGGCCTTTCAGGGTGAGGAGTTTGGGGTTTGGTCTCAATGCAGCGGGCATCCAGTGAATGTCAGAGAGGGGCAGCAACTTGGCCAAGGACACACAGTGGCTGCTAGGCAGGGGTGGGACCTCAAGTCTGGCCTAAGTTTCAGTCGTCTGTTCCTTCCCTTGGTGCTTTATGTGTCTGCCTGGGGTCAGGGCTCATCCATTGCCTCTGCATTAGTGTGCTTCAGGAGCCCCAGTGGTTTGTCACGTTTTATTGAGATACAGTTGGCATAGCATACGATCCTCCCATTTAAAGCATACAGTGTAGTGGTGTTTAGCACGTTGAGAGTTGGGCAGCCATCACCAAAACCAACTTTAGAACATTCCGGTCACCCCTCCAGAAAACCTTGTAGCCATTAGCAATCATTCCCCATTTTCTCCCAGCCCCCTAGGTTCCTGGCACCTGCTCATCTTTCTGCTCCTAGATTTGTCTGTTCTGGGCATCTCATGTAAATGGAATTCTAGACCGTGTGGTCCTTAGTGAGCTGGTTTCTTTCGCTTCCTGTGATGTTTCTGTGGCTCACCCGTGTGATAGCACATGTCTATACTTGATAACCTTTCTGTGGCTGGGTAATACACACCCCATTTTGTTTATTCAGTCAGGTGATGACAGGTCAAGTTGTTTCCATGTTTTGGCTGTTATAAATTGTGCTGCTCTGAACCCTCTTGGTATTAAAAGTGTTTCCTTTTGCGAGCGTGAGGCAAGAAATGCCTCCAGTTTATCATTCCTGGTGGGAATGAGTTTCTACGTGTCTCTGCTCTTGGGGTCGGAAAGTTCTGTCTTAAGTCTAGCCTGCTTCCCTCCTGCTTCAGGGTTGCCTTCCTCTGATTGTCATGCCACTGCCACGTGCTGGATGAGACAACCCCACAGCCCCTGTATGTCACAGTCCAGCTTCCTTCAGGTGAAAACAACCCTGTATGCTCTCTCAGGTGACACGTGTGCCTTTTACCGAATCTTTTTCCCCCGAACGAGGTCTCCCTCCTTTGTATCCAGGTGCACAGAGAGCATCCTTAAACTCTGCTGACCACAGATGGGTTTTTTCACTCCCCTTCCTCCACCACCGCCAACAGATCCAAAGCATTTGGTGAACACGGAATACTGCCAATTACTTTTTTTTTTTCTTTTTTCTTTTGGCCACGTCAGCACTTAATTTGGCAATGAAAATGCCACCCTTGCACCACTGCGGGGTCATTTTCCCAATTTAGCCGTACAGCCTCCCCCAGAAGTCCTCAGCCCTGTGGGTCTGAACTCACACTGGGCAACGTCTTCACTTTCTCCCTCTCTCGGAGGGGCCCCCGGCACTGCAGCTTGGCATCGGGGTCCGATATTGCTCAGCTGTGGCAGGTTTCCAAGAGCCAATGACCCTGAATTTGTTTGAGCCACATTTTTGGCTTCCCCTAAAGGGAAACTTTTTTTTCCCTTGTTGGATTAATCAGATCTTTTTTAGAACACCCAGGCTGAAGAGGGAGAGTGGTTGGTTTGGGGGGATTCTTTCCCAGGGGGGTAGGGAATAGTAGAGGTAACAGGAAGTAGGCTTAGGAAGAGAAGATACTGACCAGTCCTGGCAGGGATTTATTACACTGATTTGTAGGAAACTTTTTTCTTCCTTTTTCTTTTTTTCTTTTCTTTTCTTTTCTTTTCTTTTCTTTTCTTTTCTTTTCTTTTTTCTTTTCTCTTTTCTTTTCCCTTTCCTTTCCTTTCCCTTCCCTTTCCCTTCCCTTCCCTTCCCTTTCCCATCCCTTTCCCTTCCCTTTCCCTTCCCTTTCCTTTCCCTTTCCTTTCCTTTCCTTTCCGTGGCAAAGAGAGTTACAAACTGACTCATTAACCTTTGTATCCGGAAGGTAAAGAACCTTCCTATGTACTCTGGTGTCTTTATTAGGAAGACTGCTCTAAAATTTACAGCAGTGGTTTTTAGCGGGGGAACATCTGTGCCTCCCAGGATACTTGGCAGTGTCTGGAGACTTTTTTGGTTGTGACAACTGGGATGGAAGAGGGCGGTGCTAACACAGAGGGTGGAGTCCAGAGACACTGCTAAGCATCCTACAATGCACAGCACTCCCCCCCCCCCCCCCCCCCAGAAAATAGAGCATATGCTCTGACTCCACGCTCCCCAGGTTCTTTTCTGTCGTCTTGGGAGAAACACCTTTCTCCCACTTTTCAGAACCTTACTTAATTCATCTCTCAACCTCATGTCTAATTTTTTCTGTTTTTCAGATTTTTGCTGACAGTTTCTTTTTTTTTCTTTTTTTTTTTTTTTTACTGATTAGGGAATCAGTATGTGCTCATTTTAGACAGCTGGAGGCTGCAGAAAAACCCACAAAACCAGGAAAAAGAACGTCCATCCACTCACCCACCTGCCAGAGTGTTTGTCTGTGTCTGTCTTGCCTCGGCCTTACTCCCGAGCAGAGGAGTGCCCTCTGTGCATTCAGCCATCAGGTCTCCTTTCTTTCTTTCCTTAACAGTGGTAACAGTGGGTCATAAGCACCGCCCCATATTGCAAAAGTCTCTCATAAACACCGACCAGCTGCTGGAGAGTCCAGCGTCCAGATGGCACATTCCTTTAGGCTGTTCTCAGTAGCCATATTTCTTCCTCCTGAGCACGAAGAACTTTCTGGGCCTAGGCTGGTGGATTGGGCCAGGCGATGCAGCCGGTCAATTCCGTTTTTGGTCAAAAACGAAGCGTCGACTGTAACGCAGCGACTTGGGATTCTTCCCTTGAGGGAGGTTTGCCTGCTGGCCCGTGCCCAAACAGAGTTCCAGAACCTTCTTGAGAATAAACAACAGAGCTCCGAGGTGCTGGTTTTGAGGGCCGGTGGCTGGCTGGACACGGAGCCCAGGCAAGGGCACTTAGGAGGTCCAAGGGCAGGGACCCTTACACCCCAAGGGTAAGGGACAGCCCCTTACCTGGTACCTGGAAGCACTGGAAGAACATGTATTGGAGAAGAAGTTTGGTGCCTTTGCTGAAAAAAAAAATTCTTGCTGTTTTATAGCACCCCCCACTCCCCCCTTTCATTTTCCACTTTCTCTGCTTTAGTTTTCTTTGTGGTACTAACCACTGCCTGACAGCCAAGTCTAGATCTGTTACTTCGTGTATTGTCTCTCTCTCTGTCTGTCTCTCTCTCCCTTTCCCTTTCCCTTTCCCTTTCCCTTTCCCTTTCCCTTTCCCTTTCCCTTTCCCATTCCCATTCCCATTCCCATTCCCATTCCCTTTCCCTTGGAATTTAAGCTCCATGAGGGCTTTTTGGTCACTTGTATATCCCCAGGACTGGGAACAGTGCCTGGCACACAGTAGACGCTCAGTATAATGTGTTAAATCAGCAAATGGATGCATGATGCCTTGATTATTGAAGGCACATCCTACGTAAGCTTTGAACATTAACACAGCTGTATAAAGATCCCAGATTAGACGAAACTATGCATTGATTTTACCCATGTCTCCAGGGTTGGTTTAGAAATCAGCTTTATGGGGCGCCTGGGTGGCTTAGTCGGTTGAGCATCCGAGTTTAGCTCACGTCATGATCTCGTGGTTCATGGGTTCGAGCCCCGCATCAGGCTCCGTGCTGACAGCTCAGAGCCTGGAGCCTGCTTCAGATTCTTTGTCTCCCCCTCTCTCTGCCCCTCCCCTGCTCATGCTCTGTCTCTGTCTCTCAAAAATAAACATTAAAAAAAAAATTAGAAGAAAGCAACCAGCTTTGTGGGTGTGGGATGTGAGATGGCATCATGGTGGCCAATGGGGTGCCCATTCTGGCCCTGGAAGGTCATCTCTGCTTCACTTGGCCATTGATGTGTTAATCTGTCCATCTGCGTGTCAGGTGTGTACAGAGCGCTTGGTGTGTGCCATGGGGACACCCAGTACTTGAGCCACTGTGTGGAATGGTGCCTCTTGGATTGTGCAGTGCACGGTCTGTTACACCCTACATGGCCATCCAATGTGCCTGATGATGGGAATAGAGTAGTGGAAAAGATCTCCTCTCTGTTTTCAAGAGCTCACAGTTGGATGGTGGAAACAAACACCAAATAATCAACGACGTGGTGGTGCTAACCGCAGTGATGGAGGTGAGCCTGGGGGGCTGGGGGGGGACCAAGATGAAATCTGAGCCAAGTCACCTTCTCTTCCCCTTTTCTTGGGTCCATCTGTAGCTGGTTCAGAGTAAGGTTCCTTGTGGCCCAGACCCCTGTCGTGAGCAGCGTCCGACCTCGAGGAACTGAGGGCTGTGGGCTAAGTAAGCAAGTAAGAAAATAATTTTAAATGGCCCCTTGGTTTTTGAGGGCCTGCACAGGAAGCCCAGGCCCTGGCGCCCGATGGCCCAGAGTCAAACGGCAGTCCTGCCACCTGTGTGAATTTGGGGGAAATGACTCCCTTTCCACAAGTCAGTTTTCTTACCTGAAACGTGTGATAGAGTGGAGGCCTGGGTGCGGTCCCCCAGCTGCCACACCCACCCCACCCAGCTGTTATACTGTGACCAGTGCAGACAGAGGGTTGGCTTGCATTTTTCTAGATCTTTTTATGTTTGACATGGTGATAACTTTTAGGGAAAGGGCTGGCCCCGTGCAGTGTGCTTGTCAGGGATCTACCCAGAACATGTGGGATGGGGCCCCTGAGGCACAGGTGCAGCAGGCCCCTTGAATAGCTTTGCCCCTCATCCTTAGGAGATAACATCCACCCATCCCCTCTGGACATTTATTTTTTTATTTTTATTATTTTTTTTTTTTTAGAGTGCGAGATGGAAAGAGGGGCACGTGGAGAGAGAGAATCTTAAGCAGGCTCCACGGTCAGTGCCGAGCCCAACGTGGGGCTCGATCCCCTGACCCTGGGATCATTACCTGAGCTAAAATCGGGAGTCAGGCTTTCAACTGACTGAGCCACCCAGGTGCCCCCACTCCAGGCACTGGTCCTGTAGCTGTGTGCTTGGAGAGAGGCCCTTGACGGTCTGCAGACCTTTATTGGACACCTACTATGTGCCAGGCTTTCTGGTGGACCCTTGGGGATGTAGTCTGAATCCCCAGATCTACTCATCAGCTTGGTGGCCTTGGTTAAGCCTGACTGCCATGTAGGTCAGATGACCATGATATGAGCATGTCTTGAAGGAGATCTTGTCTACAAAATGCTTGGCACGTAGTGGGTGGACAGTGAATGGCCACAGTGTGGTTATTATGATCCCACCCTTACTTGCTGGGCATGGGCAGGACCTAGGCAACCCAAGGCAGAGCCGGGAGATGCCTGATGGAGTAACTGCAGGTGTCTGTGGGCGCCCAGAGGAGGGCTGTCTGTTAGTAGAATTACAGCAGGGAAGGCTGTGCTGGCTCCCTCTGGCGAGGTGAAGGCATCACCAGCCACTGGAGTGGACCCATCGCTCCTGCCTTCCTTAAACAGCAATATGTCTTAAGGGTCCAGACGTAAGGGCTCTTCCGTAAGCCACAGAAGCCGACTCCGGCTGCTGAAACAAGGAAGAGGACCAGGTAGCTCAGAAATCAAAGGCCAAACCAAATGAGCAAGACTCAGAAAGTAGGAACTCCGGGAATCCTCTTCCTTTAGGACAGATCAACCCAAGCTGTCTTTAGTCCTGGTCAGGTCACTGATAGTTCAAAGTCATGGGGAAGGGGTTCCTTGGACTAAGCTTCTGCCCTTGGGCAGAGCCCCCGTGGCCTGCCTGTAGGAAGAGACTGTAGGAAGAGGGAGGGGCTGACGCCTTGCAAAGAAGGAAGACGGAGTGGTGGATCGACCCATGTTCACGTTGCCCCCCTAGGACTCTCAGTCTGTCTCCTTTCGGTGGAGAGTTTTCCAGCTGCCCCAGCTGCTGTATCAACCTGTGGGCTAATTGGGTTGAGAAAGGGGGTCACGCGAGGCCACTGTGAGGTCTCCCATCCAGACCTTATGGCTCATACTGGGTGAGGAGCAGAAGGGGAGGCTGAAGCTTCCACAGGGCAGCCTGTGCGGCCCTGAGAGTGGGGCTCTCTGAAGCCCTTGCCACAGCGCAGGTGTCTCTGGGCGTGTTTTTGGGCATCCCTGTCCCTGCACAGAGAAAGACGGTCAAGGCCAGGCCGGGGCCTCCAGTGCCGGGCGCATATGTGGCTGTCCTTGCCTGCATGGAAAATCCTTGTTATCATTCTTCTCTGTGATATAGTTTTTTTTTTTAATTAAAAAAAAAAATAAGAAAGATGCTGCATTAAAAAGAAACGTATAGGGGCGCCTGGGTGGCTCAGTCGGTTGAGCGTCCGACTTCAGCTCAGGTCACGATCTCGCGGTCTGTGAGTTCGAGCCCCGTGTCAGGCTCTGGGCTGATGGCCCAGAGCCTGGAGCCTGCTTCCGATTCTGTGTCTCCCTCTCTCTCTGCCCCTCCCCCGTTCATACTCTGTCTCTCTCTGTCTCAAAAATAAATAAATGTTTAAAAAAAAAAAAAAAAGAAACGTATAAAGCAGTGATTGTCAATCTTGGCTGCACCCCGTAATTATCTACAGAACGTGTTTCTAGGCATGAGTGCTGCTAAGTACCACCGTGGTGTCTTTCCCTTACCAAGCCCCGTGCACGGCCTCATCCATCCTCCCGCTTACAAAGGTAGCTGTGACTCCCGCTTTGCAGATGTGAAAGTTGAGGCTCAAGGAGGTTTATTGCTTGCCTAGCCCACACAGCTGGGAAATAAGAGAACGCTTCATTCCTGATTGTGCTCTCACTCAGGATGGGCGCCTGGCTTCCCTGCATGCCGTCATTGCAGGGACCGAACCTGGCCAGGGGGCATCCCCGGGGGGGTGCATCCTTCACAGCCAAGATGGAGAATCACCAGCTCAGAGCTCCCTGCCCCCAACCCAGGAATGGTTGCCTGCCCCACTCTGCAGTGTCTCATCTGAAAGAGCCTGCCTTTTTGCATTCTGCGCCACTTCACGTCCCATCAGCATGTTCCCAGGGTCGCCCTGCCCTTGCTGGCTGCGTATTTGTCCCTTTAGTAACATCTCCCCCGCATGCCCTCCCCTCCTCTTCCGGGCCAGCCCTTTGGAGTCCTACACCGTGCGTCTCTCTTGTACGCTCTCTCTTTGTCCTGGGAGCGGCGTGCAGAGTTGAGTGCAGAGCGGGGGTGATAATAACATTCGACCGAGGGGTCAGGAGAATGAAGGCAGATATTGTATGTCAGCACAGCGGCCACCACTCATTTAATAAATGTGAGCCACTGCCGTCGAGGTTACGGTGATGAGTGTGGATGCTGAGGGTGTGACTCCTGGGACGGGGGCACATGCCTGGCTGGTATTTCTCACGGTGGCTCCACCAGTCGTCAGGGAAGTTCGTCACTGTGGAGGAAAAGGCACTGCTCCAGGCACCCTCTACTCTAGAGGGTCTGGAACTCCCCACGATCTGGCAACCGAAAACTGGCCCCGGGAGGTGCGGCTGGAGCGCCTTCCCGGACTCCTCCTGTTGGCTGATGCTCTTGTCAAAACTGGTTGTTATTTGAGTACGCGCCTTGCTTGGGATGCTTAGGGACCCGTGAGCTGTGCCCCATTCCCCACGAGGCTCCTTGCTTCCTGGCCCCTTGGACTAAGCTTCATGCAGCTGAGACGCTGTTAGCTGCACTGCATTATACCTGTTGCTGCCGGCACAGGGCACCCTCCCCTGCGGGGCCCTCTAGGTGGTCGCAGGCCGTTACCTGTGGCCCAAGGGAGCCAGCCAGCAACACGTATCTCCGGCACCTGCGCCGGGAGACTGTCTGTGGCCTCAGCAAAGCAGCTCCTGCTTTCTGAGCTTCCTGGGGGGGGGGTCAGGTTATCTGCGTCCAAGTGATGGGTTTTCCTCAATGTCCTGGGTCTTGGTGTCCAGCTCCTGACATCACAACTTCCCTCTCTCCTGTCTTCTGCCCGGGTTAACAGGTATCAGTAGTCCCGGGAAGGAGACGAAGCAGATGGAGAATGGCATGCTGGTGACGGACGTCGCGGGGAAGCAGCTGCAGAGGTAGGGGGTACGGGCGGACCCGTTCCTCCGGATTCTCCAGGCGCCCTGTCTCTGCCACCTGCCTGGGTCGGGAGCCAAGAGGGATGGGAGTGCTGGCAGCCTGTCTGACCTACCGAGACCAGGCCTTCAGCTCCCCGAGGTCTTAGAAGATGTGGGCTTTCTGCCTCCTTTCCCAAATCATTAGGAGACCTCACCTGGCACTGTTCACCAGATGACGTCTGCACTTGGGACACTCACGTTCCCCACATGATATCGATCTTGGCTCCAGTCGTTCAGAGGGGCTTGGACCGGTCAGGCTGTAAGAGCCAGTATTTCAATCAAAATGGTCACACTGGTAGCGACCACGATGTTCAATCCACCATTAGGAGCCAGGCATGGCACCAGCCCTGTATGGTCTGTTAAAATCTTACGTTCCCATTTTATAGATGAGCAAACTGAGCACTCTCCCTAAGTCATGCAGCTGGAGAGAAACTGAACTTTTTTTTTTTTTAACATTTATTTATTTTTGAGAGACAGAGACAGAGCACAAGTGGGGGAGGGGCAGAGAAAGAGAGAGAGAGAGAGAGAGAAAGAGAGAGAGAGAGGGAGGGAGGGAAGGACACAGAATCTGAAGCAGGCTCCAGGCTCTGAGCTGCCAGCACAGAGCCCGACGAGGGGCTTGAACCCACAAACTGTGACATCATGACCTGAGCCAAAGTGAGATGCTTACCTGACCGAGCCACCCAGGTGCCCCGAAACTGAGCTTGGATTCGAACCCAGTCCTGGTCTCTGAGCCAGTGCTCCAAAGGTCTAGGCTTTGCTGCTTTAAAGGAGGTTGTTTTCAGCTAGACGGTTTGGGATTTGGAGGAGCAGCCTTCCGTGAGCCTGCTTGCTTAACCTCTCTGTGCCTCAGTTTTCTTATGTGTCAGCTAGGGTCTGCGGTGTACCTACTGCAGGGGGCTGGCTGTAGTGAGACGGACACCGTGTAGTGCCTGAGAAGTACTCAGCACAGCACCTTGCTCCATCAGCACCCAGTAAACAGCACTCACTTCTAACTGGGTGAGCTGGGGCTGCCTGTAGTTATCTTGCTCCGGGTGGGGGTGGATTCCACAGACACGGGGCTGGGAAGGAAATTGGCGTGAGTAGCTCCTCCTATCAGAACACTGCACACAGTAGCCCCTTAGACTCCTGATTTTTCTTGTACGGGACAGGTGGAAATATTCCTGCTCTGTTGGCGCACCCGTCAAGGCAGTGAGCCAGCTACATGTGTGTAAGGCACGTAGAACAGAGCCTCACCCCGGGGCTGTGGGGGCACTGCTGGGATTCAGGCACGTGACCAGTCAGTCATGGTTGCTGCGATTGGAGAATCTGCTGAGAAAACCGACAGAAGGCGGCGCCTGGAGGTGGTCCTGGGACCTACGGGCGGTGACGGTGGGGGGCTTGCCAGGGAGAACCATGAGCGGACTGAGCAGAAGTGTCGGGGACACTGGGCATATCAGTTGCTATGTAACAGATGACCTCAAACTTAGTGGCTTGTCATCTCCTAGTTTCTGTGGCTTTGGAAGATCTGGGCACGGCTGAGCCGCTTCGTCCATTCAGGGTCTCACACGAGCCACATCCGAGGTTCCTGGCAGGCTGGAGTCTCATCTGAAGGTTCGGCTGGGGAAGGATCCACTATGAAGCTCACATGAGTGTTGGCAGGAATCAGTTCCTCAGGGGCCAGATCACTGTCCTCAGTTTCTAACTGGAGCCCCTTCTGCTCCCAGCTGGCCTGAGGAGCTTGCAGGCTTCATGAATGCCTGCAAACCAAGAAGGCGGTGGGGAGAGTCCCCAACCAGGATGGAAGTCACATCCCATCGCTTTGCCCGTGTGGGACTGAGCCATGGCTCAATAGGGCATTCTTGTGCATATGCCCACGCACGCCTACATCATTCTCCAGGGTGACAAGTCCCCTGGGGGTGGGGCTACCTCGGGGAAGGCTGTAAAGATGGCTTTGGGCCACACGATTGGTGATAGTGTATCGTGGTGTTTAAAGCTGATGACGACCACCGGCAGGCCAGAGATGCTTCTGGAGCACTGCCTGTGTGAAGGAACATCTTCTCCATGGGGTCCTGTGTCGCGGGTCCCCTCCCTGGGTCACAGCTGTGAAATCAGAGGATTGAACTAGCTTGATGCTCTGCTGGGCTTTCCTCTGTCCCCGAGGCTCCCGTTTGGTTGACGCCCGTGTACCCTGCTTTCCCCAGACAGCTGAGCAACTCTTCCTCCTACAGCGGGGACGTTAGCTGCCACCACACGAGCACCACCGAGCCGCAGAAAGGTGGAGCCCAGGACGAGGACGCGTGGAAGCTGGTGGAGGCAGACAAGGCTCAAACGGGGCAGGTGAGGACTGTGGCTGGCGTCCCTGCGTGCGGGGCCCTGTGCAGAACGCCTTGTTTATGTTCGCTGGTGTCTCGCCCCTCAACAAGCCTATAAAAGTGCCATTTCCCAGTGCTGGAAACAGGGACCCGAGAGCCTAAATGACTGGCCCAAGGTCGCAGCCGGGGGACGGCAGAGCTAGGATTTGAACCCTGGCAGCCAGACTCCAGGGTTGACGTTTGTAGCCTCTGCTCTACTGACCACCACCTCCTCTGAGCAGCTGGGGGCTTTCTGTAGGTGACCTGGGTGCTCTAAATCCTGCCTTCCCACGTGTGGCAAGTTGTGTACAAGGTAAGGTTGCCTCTGAGATAACGTCTCTGTCGCGTTGCGTAATGTGAGTCTTTGATTTCTGTTTTAACCCTGATGATTACCTAGAAAGTCTGAGTTAGATGCTCGTTTATCTTTTATGCCTGTCTTAGTCTGGTGAGCGGCTGTCACAGAAAACCATAGGCTGGGTGGCTTAGAGGCAACCTGCCTTTATTGCTAGCACTTCGGGAGGCTGGCGAGCCAAAGACCAAGGTACCAGCAGGCGTTTCTAGAGAGGGCTTGCTTCTTGGTTCGCAGACAGCCGTCTGCTCTGTGGAGCCACTCCTCTAAAGGCGCTAACCCTGTTGTGAGGGTTCCGTCCTGAGGATCCGACCGCTTCCCCAGAGCCCCACCTCTTCATACCATCTCCCTCGGGGTTAGGATCTCAACATCCAAACTTGGAGGGACACAAACATTCAAGTCTGTAGCACTGACAGGCGCTGACGTCTTGTTGTCCCAGGGAAAATTGGTTTCAGGCCCTTGTTTTCTTGTATGTGTTTTATGCTCCCCTGTTTTGGGCGTGTGTCAGTAATCTTCCATGTATGGTAACGATCCAGAGTTTATTTTTAAAAATACATGTGGTGTGTTTTTTAAAAAAAGGGGAATGGAATTTTTAAAATAAGAAGTACACACCCCATGTGGGGTGGTTCAGGAACAAGCGAGGTCAGGACACCGTTCTCTGAGATCTACCTGGATGCATCCGGAAGCTCCTGGAATCCTCCGTTTCAGGCTTCTTCTCTCCTCTTCTCATCGCAGCCTTGGTCAGGGGTGGAGGTGGCTGTAGTGTATCCTCCCTCCTGTTCTCGCTGGTCCTCTGGGGAGCCAGGGGAGTGACCCCAAATCAAAGACCGGAGAAGGAATGTCAGGCCCACTTCGTGCTTATTTAATCCCACACGACCCGGTATTACCTGCCTTTTATACGCCAGGAAAACAGAGCAGGGGGCTTGTGACTTGCCGGAGCTCAACTGGGAGTGGAGCTGGGCTCAGCAAGCTCGCTCGGAAATCTCGGACTCCCACGCCCACCGTGCTCTGCTGCTGCTGGGGAGGTCCCCAAGTCCCGCAGTGTAATTCTGGGATCAGCAGTGGGCTGCCTGGCTGTGTGACAAAGCCAAACGGTGACAAAAACGTGGTAATTCTGGAACAGCCCCCCACCCCCCCCACCCCCCATTTCAGTTGGAAAAACGGGACAAAATAAAAGTCCAAAAGAAGCACTCAGTTACACGTGAGACCTCCGGGCTTTCACCTGTTAACCTTTCAGCCCGACTGTTATTCACATCAGTGGTTTTTATGACCCCAAATTCAGCACATGAGAGCTTGAAGCGACCTTGAGCACACCCACACAAGGACGGATACCTGGCGTTTGTGGGAACCGAGCCGGGCAGATTGGGCCTAGGGCTGGCCCAAAGCAGGCTGCCCCTGTCTCTGGTGTTCAGGCCCCCCCCTTTGAACAACTACACAGAATTATTTAGCCCTCCTCCTGGGCTCCACAGGGAAGGGAGGAGTGGGAGAAGTCCTCCTTGGTTGCCCTTTGGAGCCGAGGAACAGACTAAGCCAGCGCCGGCCATCCAGGAGCCAGTGGAACCAGTGTGGAGTCGGTGTTCGCGTTGAGAGGAAACGAGGGGGGAGGTAGCACTTGGTCTCGGTTGCTAGGCCACAGGTCACACCTTCCTGATGGGCCTGGACTAAAGCTCCGAATGCTAAACAGGATCTTCCAGGCCCTGTGTGGCGTGACTGCCGCTCGTTCTGTAGCTCGACCGTGTTCCAGCCACGCACGCCTCCCTTCGGTTCCCTAAACGTGTTGTGTTCCTTCCTATCTCAGGGCCTTTGCACATGCTGCTTCCTCTGCCCTACGTGCCTTTTTTTCCGTTCTTGGTCATCATTTCCTCAGGGAAATTGTCAAGTTACCTCCCCGTTCGGTCAGGTCGTGATGCCCAATTTTACGCTCTGAGGGAATCCTGCACTGCTCCAGCCCTTCTCTATAATTACACATTCACCTGGACGCTGGATGTCTGTCTTGCCACTTGACCGGCAGCTCCATGAGGGCAGAGACCTTGACTTTCTCTCCTGCTGACTTTATCCATCAACTAAGGGGGACTGTGCCGTGGGCGTGAGCACCGGGGGGGGGGGGGGCGGGGGGGCTGGATCACACAGGTGCTGTTGGAGTGCCTGACCTTGGATGCGTGTGGTGGGAACACCCTCCGAATGCCTTCTGTCCCCGGGTCTGCAGGTCAAGCTGTCCGTGTACTGGGACTACATGAAGGCCATCGGACTGTTCATCTCCTTTCTGAGCATCTTCCTTTTCTTGTGCAACCACGTTGCTTCCCTGGCTTCTAACTATTGGCTCAGCCTCTGGACTGATGACCCCATCGTCAACGGGACCCAGGAGCACACCAAAGTCCGGCTGAGCGTCTACGGCACCCTGGGCATTTTGCAAGGTGGGGGCCGTCTCCTTCCCATCCTCCTCTGCCCACCCAATTTTGGCCCCTTGAAATGTCTCCATGTCTTATTATGCAGTTGGGTCCCCCATTTGTCAGGGTTTTGCAGACCCCCAAACTAAGCCAAAGTCACATGAACGGTACCTATCACTTAGTAGACACTCAGATACCTTGTAGAGGGAATGTTTCTTGAATGCTCTGTTTCATGGGGCCCTAGGAGATGAAGAGCACTCCAATGTGTCCATTTTACAGATGAGGAAAGCTGAGGAACAGCAGCCCCCTCGAGCCTTGGCAAGCAAGGGCCCTTGCCCCTTGTTCCTGGGTCAGGGTGATAGGGCTTCTGTAAACTCTCACTTGTGGACTTTAACCTGCTCCCTGAGAGTGGGAACTCGGTTATGCTAGTGGTGCTCAATGTTGTCCCCTGGGGGGACATTTAGCAATGTCTGGAGGTACTTAGAGCTGTCGCGGTGCGGGGGGGGGGGGGCAACTGCCTTGTAGAGGTCGGGGGGTCGCTAGATGTCCTGCAGTGCGTAGCCTGGCCCCCACAACAGAGAATGATGTAGCCTCAAATGTCAGTAGTGACGAAATCGAGAAACCCTGTGTACCCTTCTTGTGGTTCCACGAAGGTCCCCAAACACAACAGCGTTAATAATAAGAGTTGTTGTTTACCGAGCACTCACTTGGCGCTGGTTATGTTCTAAACATTTTTGGGTGTTTTAACTTATTTTGCTTTTGCAGCAGGTGTCATGAGGTCACAGCTAGTATTTTCCGCATTTTAGAAATGGAGACTCTAGCAGCACTTGGGTGGCTCAGTCACTTGCCCTTCTGACTCTCGATTTTTGCTCAGGTCGTGATCCCGGGCTTGTGGGATCACACCCCACATTGAGCTCGGCACCGGGCATGGGGCCAGCTTGGGATTTTCTCTCTCTCCCTCTGCCCATGTTCCCTGCACACACTCTGTCTCTCTAAAATAAAAACGAGTAGGGGCACCTGGGTGGCTCTGTCAGTTAAGCATCATGGCTGAGGCTCAGGTCATGATCTTGTGAGTTGAGTTCAAGCCCCACATCAGGTTCCATGCTGACAGCTTGGAGCCTGGAGGCTGCTTTAGATTCCGTTTCTCCCTCTCTCTCTGTCTGCCCCTCCCCTGCTTGCACTCTTTTTTTTCTTTTTCGTTTTAAATTTTTTTTAATGTTTATTTATTTGTGAGAGAGAGATACACACACACACACACACACACACACACACACACACACACAGTGCAAACCAGGGGAGGGGCAGAGAGGGAATGACACAGAATTGGAAGCAGGCTCTAGGCTCCCAGCTGTCAGCACAGGTCCTGACGCGGGGCTCGAACTCATGAACCACGAGATCGTGACCTGAACCGAAGTTGGATGCCTGACCAACTGATCCACCCAGGCACTCCATCTGTCTTTCTGTCTCTCTCAAAAATAAACATTAAAAATTTTGTAAATAAAAATAAATTAATTTTAAAAAAAGAGAAAAGAAAAGAAATAGAGACTCTAAGCCCCAGTGAGGTTAAGTAAGTTGCCAGAAGTTGCACAGCAAATACATGGGCAGGGCTGGCTTTGAATGAGGTGGTCTGGCCCAGGAGCCCCTGCTCTTGATCACTGTGCTACACTATGCGAACCGAGCCGTGTGTGTTTAGACTCCTAAAAGCAGTGTGCATCTGTCCCTACCTACGTGTGTTCAGTGTCTGTGATACGTAAGTATAGATTTGATACATTTGAGTACTTTCTGTACCGCGGCACACTGCCCTTCACATTCAGCAGTGCTACAAGGTTACGTATCATTGTTGCCATCTTATAGAGGAGGACCCCTATAAGAGGTTACGTATCATTGTTGCCTAGAGGTTAAGTGACTTGCGGGAAGGTCCCACAGCTGGTAGGTGGCAAAGACACGGTTGGGCAGCGCTGGCTGCAGCCACTTGTTTCAGCCCCTGCTCCCAAGAGTAAGCCTCTCCATCCCTATGAAGTCTCTTTGCAAAGAACGGCTGTCTCGCTGTGGCTTGTTCAGAGGAGCCACAGATGTCTCATGGTCTCCAGGAGATGGCTTTGGAAAAAAAAAAAACAAAACCAGAAGAGTAGACATGGATTTCCCAGATTTCTTCATCCCTAACACCTCGTCATTGGGCATGGGACTGGCCTCCAAACTGTCCTTGAGGGAAGGTGGGACACAGAGTGGGTGTGATGTTTCCCTGCCTCACACAGCAGCAGTGTCTGTTCCAGAGCTGAGCTGTCCACTCTGGTGGCCGCTGGCCACAGTGTGGCTCTTTGAATTGCAGTTCGTCAAACCTAAGTAACAGTATCAGCTGTTCAGTGGCCCTGGCCACATTTCAAGTGCTCAGTAGCCACACGTGCCTGGAGGCGACCACACTGGACTGCATAGGTCCAGAACATTTCCATCATTCCAGAAAGTTCCGTTGCATGCCACTGGCCTAGAGGAATGTGGCATACAGATTAAGAGCATGACCCTGGAGCAAGCAGGCTGCCTGGATCAGAACCCCGGCTCTGCTGCTGACTGGCTGACTATATCGAGGGCAGAGGAGTTCACCTATCTGACCTTGAGCTCCCTTCTCTGTAAAATGGGTGCTAATAGGATTTATACAGAGTCAGTCTTAAGAATTAGGTGCATGTGGGGGCGCCTGGGTGGCTTGGTCGGTTAGGCGTCCGACTTCGGCTCAGGTCACGATCTTATGGTCCGTGAGTTCGAGCCCCGCGTTGGGCTCTGTGCTGACAGCTCAGAGCCTGGAGCCTGTTTCGGATTCTGTGTCTCCCTCTCTCTCTGCTCCTCCCCTGTTCATGCTCTGTCTCTCTCTGGCTCAAAAATAAATAAACGTTAAAAAAAATTTTTTAATAAAAAAAAAAAAAGAATTAGGTGCATGTGGGGCACCTGGGTGACTCCATCAGTTGAATATCTGACTTCGGCTCGGGTCACGATCTCATGTTTTGCGTTTGAGACCCACGTCGGGTTCTGTGCTGACAGCTCAGAGCCTGGAGCCTGCCTTGGATTCTGTGTCTCTCTCTGTCTCTGCTCGTGCTCGCGCTCTCTCTCTCTCTCTCTCTCTCTGAAAAATAAACACTTAAATTTTTTTTAAAAATTAACATGTAAAACTCTCGTACGGTGTTGAATAGACACTGAGTCCTCAGTAAATAGCAGCCACGACTCTCGTCATTACCGTTGCCGTTTTTCTTCGAAGCTGAGCGTGCAGGCCTGTTGCGTCTGCATGGCCTGTCCTCACCCCCACCCCGGGCCCGGGCCCCACTGTGGTGTTTACCGCCAGAACGTTGCAGGTATCTCCGTGTTCGGCTACTCCATGGCGCTGTCCATCGGGGGGATCTTCGCTTCCCGCCGCCTGCACCTGAACCTGCTCCAGAACGTGCTCCGGTCCCCCATGAGCTTCTTCGAGCGGACCCCCAGCGGGAACCTGGTGAACCGCTTCTCCAAGGAGCTGGACACGGTGGACTCGATGATCCCTCAGGTCATCAAGATGTTCATGGGCTCCCTGTTCAACGTCATCGGTGCCTGCACCATCATCCTGCTGGCCACGCCCATTGCTGCCATCATCATCCCGCCGCTGGGCCTCATCTACTTCTTCGTGCAGGTGAGAGGTGGGGTTCCGGGGCTGCAGGAGGAGCCCTCCTGGGTTTCACGCTCCCGTGTGAGTCCGGGCCTCACGCCGTCTTCCCATTTCCGCGGCACGGCGCTGTGCGCGATTTGTCGGCAGAGGGCCCAACTGGTGTTTGTCACTTTTCAGTACCTCTCAAAGGGAGAAAAGCTATAGTAGTAAAGACACCTTGATTATTAAAATAGATTATTAACATTATGGGGGTACCCGGGTGGCACAGTCGGTTAAGCGTCCACCTTGTGGTCTCGACTGAAGTCGTGATCTCATGGTTTTGGGAGATCGAGCTCCACATTGGGCTCTGTGCTCACAGCACAGAGCCTGCTTGGGATTCTCTCTCTCCCTTTTTCTCTGCTCTCCCCCACCCATGTGCACACGCGTGCGCTCTCTCTCTCAAAATAAATAAACTTAAAAGAGTTTTATGAAATTCTTTAGTTCTTAGCCCCCCTGCAGAAAATAGAGATGTGAATAACAGCAGCTCAGACAAGATGTTTGTCTTTCTCTCTCTTAGTGGAAATGTATTTACTTACTTGTTTGTTGTTTCTATTTATTTTTTTCTCATAGTAGAAATTTAGAGGTGGGCCCTTCAGCTCTGGTGTGGCAGTTGCACACATTTGTTAATGTCCCAGACTTCGTCGCTGTTGTGGTTTTTTTTTTTTTAAGTTTTCCCAGCTTTGCACAAGCCTTCTATTCTTAAGTTGACCTCATGGTCTAAGGTGGTTGCTGGAGCTCCAGCCATCAATGTGTATTTCAGAATACAGGACCGAGGACGGGGAACAAACACAGCAAGGGAGTCAGTGTGGTTGTTTAGGTGATGGCCGCGTAAACTGTGCTTGCAGCTGATGGAGGAGCGTGTCGAGGCCCTGGTGGTGCAGCTGGGAGTGTGAACTCACGTCTGTCTGATTTTAAAGCTTGCGTTGGTAACCACGGTGCTGCACTGCCCCTTTCTGCCCGAAAAGGTTACCTGCAGCACAGTTGCTGGCGGGAGACAGTGGTTTAGATGGGAGCCAATCACTACAGCACAAAACGAGAGCGAGAGCTGCCAAGACCTCCACGCGTCAGGCTGTGCCGTGGCCTGCTCACGCGGGGTCCGGAGCCCTTGGTCGTCAGCCGTCCCCCAGGCTCCACCACCCTGTGGCCCCGTGGTTGGTGTGCATGAATGAAGGTGGAACCAGAGACAGCAGGACCCACTGCGACACCCTCATTGTGTTCTCTTTAAGTTGGTGCCAGCTTTTTTTTTTTTCACTCAGTGATGAGATCTCGTGTTCCTTAATGGAGATAATTACCGAGATGTTGTTGCGATACCACCGATTTTATTTTTTATTTATTTATTTTTAATGTTTTAATGTTTATTTTTGAGAGAGAGAGACAGCATGAGTGGGGGAGGGGCAGAGAGAGGGGGAGACATAGAATTCCAAGCGGGATCCAGGCTCTGAGCTGTAGCACAGAGTCCAACGCGGGGCTCAGACCCACAAACCAGGGGCGCCTGGGTGGCTCAGTTGGTTAAGCATCCGATTTCGGCTCAGGTCATGATCTCACGATCCGTGAGTTCGAGCCCCGCGTCGGGGCTCTGTGCTGACAGCTCGGACCCTGGAGCCTGCTTCGGATTCTGTGTCTCCCTCTCTCTCTGCCCCTCCCCTGCTCACGCTCTATCTCTCTCTGTCTCAAAAATAAATGAAAACATTGAAAGACATTAAAAGAAAAAAACAACAACCCACAAACCTGAGATTATGACCTGAACCAAAGTTGGACGCTTAACCGACTGAGCCACCCAGGAGCCCCTTTATTTATTTACTTTAATGCTTATTTATTTATTTATTTAACGTTTATTTATTTTTGGGACAGAGAGAGACAGAGCATGAACGGGGAGGGGCAGACAGAGAGGGAGACACAGAATCGAAGCAGGCTCCAGGCTCTGAGCTGTCAGCACAGAGCCCAACGCGGGGCTCGAACTCACGGACCGTGAGATTGTGACCTGAGCCGAAGTCGGATGCTTAACCGGCCGAGCCACCCAGGTGCCCCAATGCTTGTTTATTTTGAGAGAGAGAGAGAGAGTGAGAGCGAGCGAGCTCGAACACGACTGGGGGAGGGGCAGAGAGAGAGGATAAGACAGAATCCCAAACAGGTTCCGTGCTGCCAGCGTGGAGCCCAACACCGGGTTCAAACCCATGAACCTGTGAGATCGTGACCTGAGCCAAAATCAGCAGTTGGTTGCATAACCAACCTAGCCCCCCAGGTGCCCAGCAAGCAGTTATTTTTATTTACAAGCACCAGGCACTTGGTTTCTGAAAAAGTAAGGTGAGTCTGGCGGGGTGGATTATGTCTCCTGGAATAGAGTTTAAAAGGGAAGCTAGCGGGACGCCTGGGTGGCTCAGTCGGTTGAGCGTCCAACTTCGGCCCAGGTCATGATCTCGCGGTTTGTGAGTTACAGCCCCACGTTGGGCTCTGTGCTGACAGCTCAGAGCCTGGAACCTGCTTCAGATTCTGTCTCCCTCTCTCTCTGCTCCTCCCCTGCTCACACGTTCTCTCTCAAAAATAAATAAAGATTAAAAAAATTTAAAAAAAATAATAAAAGGGAAGCTAGCTAATAGTTCTTTTTTTAAAAGACTGAGTTTAGGGGCTCCTGGGTGGCTTCAGCTCGGGTCATCATCTTGCGGTTCATGAGTTCGAGCCGCGTGTTGGGCCCCCTGCTGTCCGCACAAAGCCCACTTCAGATCCTCTGTCCTTCTCTCACTGCCCCTCCCCCACTTGTCCTCTCTCGAAAATAAATAAAATATTTTAAAAAATTAAAAATAAGTAAGCAAACAACAATTTAAAGACAAATACATCTCAGGGTAGCTTTCTACAGTAAATAAAGTGGAGTAGGTTGAGCAGGGAAAATACTTGAGAATGATTTCCATCCGGGATGTTTAGAAAGAAAGCCGGGGAGAGGAACCCTCCCAGGGCAGATGCCGCGGGGCCGAGGCATCAGGGTTTTGTTCAAGGCCGAGAGGCTCGGGAGCAGAGCGGGCATCTGGCCTACCCTCGGGACTGGCAGAGCAACCATCGTGGGCCTGCCCTGGCTGGCGTGGTGCTGGGTTAGCTTACAGAGTTTCTAGGACCCAGAAGGCTGCCCAGGTGTGGGTTCAGGTGACCACACACGCTGCCGTCCAGGAAGCAGCTGCTAAACTCGGAGCCCCGTCCGACTCCGCCATTATGTTCACTGTTCTCTGTGGAAGGTCTCTGCTCCCACAAGGGCCCCAGGAGGCGGGGAGGCCGTGTCCCTAATCACCCTTTGTTCCCTGTCTTGTTCATTTGTCTGGCTGTGTCGCTTGTGAAACACCTGCCTTCGCATTACGTGCCACCTCCAGAATGGGGAACCTCAGTCTCCCCGGTCCTGTTTGTACAGACGAGGAAACTAAGGCCGCGAGAACTAAATGTCCTCACGTGACCAGTCTGTCATCTAAGGGCGGGTCCTCGAAGCTTCCAGGGCGCGATTTGCTTTGCTTTTGTTCCATCTGCCCTGGTTAGGGCAGGAGCGGAGCCGATGGGGTGACTGCCCGCGGGGACAGGTGGAGGCCAAAGGGCACGCTGCTGGGTCCAGAAAACCCTAGAGGTCTGTGGCTTGAGAGAGGCAGGACAGTGCTGGGGTTCACCCTTGACAGCCAGCTTCTCCGAGTCCACTCGGCCACGTGTCGCCTGAGGGGGACCTGAGGGGGAAGAGGTCAGCGAGCTTCTTTGTGCCTGGGTTTACTGACTGTGCAAATGAGCACCAACTCCTAGCTGTTTGGTGACGATGAAATGAGCCGATTCTGTGGAAGGACTTCAAACTGTGCTAGGGTAGTCGGCTCCCCGTGAGCCTGAGCTGCTGGCATTATGTGGTCGCTGTCGTCATTCTGTTGTGCTGGCATCGGGTGAGCAGAGACACCGGTTAAAAAGCAGCCCAGCTCCGCCATCTTGCCTCCCGGAGGTGCCGTGTGTGTCCAGGCTTTGTCCAGCGCGGCCCTGGTGGGGGGTGGCTGGCATGGGAGGGGCTTTGCCAGCTCCCTGGTCCGTTCTCTTCCCCTAGAGGTTCTACGTGGCCTCGTCCCGGCAGCTGAAACGCCTCGAATCCGTCAGCCGCTCCCCAGTGTATTCCCACTTCAACGAGACCCTGCTGGGGGTCAGCGTCATCCGCGCCTTCGAGGAACAGGAGCGCTTCATCCGCCAGAGCGACCTGAAGGTGGACGAGAACCAGAAGGCCTATTACCCCAGCATCGTGGCCAACAGGTGGGCACCCGAGGCCCGCGGGAGGAGGTGAAGGAAGCCTTAGTTCCTGGAGGAGGGCCTCACACACGGGATGGTTAGACTTGGTGGGGGCGGGAAGGGACAGAATAACATTCAAGGCAGACAGGAGCACTGGCAGCTTGAAGCACAGGCACTCCGGTGGCACTGAGGAACAACAGGGAGCAAGATTTTCTGGAGTCAGAAAATACTGCAGGAACTATCCGTTTGCTGTGGTCCTGACGGTACAAGGTCATCGGTGACAGGCAGACTCAGCTGGTATTTTTGTGGCCTGGTTGTCAGCTGACAGGGGTGATCACCCACCACCCCTGTATAATGAGCTTTGGAAGCTGTTCACCAACCTGAGGTTGGACCACGTGAAATGGCCATGATGAAAAAAGCATCCGTCCCAAAGAAGGGACAGGAGTTCGCTACTTGTCGACTAAATTTAGAAAAGTATCTGACTTATCCCTAAAAGAATATTCTCCTCACTCATGTCCTGATACGTTTTTTGAGATGTGGGATAGGAAATTCTGGAGAGGGGTGACTCACCCTGGGAGCAACGTGTCGTAACCAACTGTTGCCCCGTCGTACACAATATAATCCCAGAAGGTAAGACTGGGTGGGGAGACCATGAATCACTGGAGACCTGACCTTCCCCTGCAGAATCGTCAGGGAGTTTCTCAAATTTGGGTCTGTTTTTAGGATAAGCTCACACCCAGGAAGATCAGTCATGTGAATCTTTTTAAAATTTTTCTTTTTCGGGGCGCCCAGGTGGCTCACTTGGTTTTGCATCTGACTTCGGCTCAGGTCACGATCTCGTGGTTCATGAGTTCGAGCCCCGTTCAAACCCGCTTTGGGTTCTGTGTCCCCATTCTCTCACTGCCCCTTCCCTGCTAATACTCTCGCTCACTCCATCTCTCAAAAATAAATAAATGTTAAAATTTTTTTTAATAAAAAAAAGAAATTTTTTTATGTTATTTATTTATTTGTTTATTTATTTAGAGAGAAAGAGAGAGTGTGAGCAAGGGAGGGGCAGAGAGAGAGGGAGACACAGAATCGGAAGCAGGCTCCAGGCTCTGAGTTGTCAGCACAGAGCCCGACGTGGGGCCTGAACCCACAAACCGTGAGATCATGACCTGAGCCGAAGTTAGACGCTCAACTGACTGAGCCACCCAGGCACCCCCAGTCACACGAATCTTAAGGGCTGTAGTGGAAATAAGATCAACAACACCATTTCCCTAAAATGTTTTACACCTTAATCACTAATATTCCTAACGCTTGGAGGTACGCTAGGGAAGTTCGCTTAAAACCAATAATGTTATCTGTTTATATTCCAAGAGGTAAAACAATGTATTTTAACATTTCTAAAAGGAGGGTGATCTAGGAACATTACAGCTACATTGAAAATAGTATTTCATTTCTCACTCTCCCTTCCCCCTTCTGCCAAGAAAAGGTTATTTTTACAACAGTGCTGCCTCTTACAGTTGATGACTTCTTAGTATTTAGGAACTTTCCTGGACCTGTCTTTGCAGATGGGTGTACATGGGTATGTTATAAAGGTTTCCGTAAAAAAAAAAGTTGGTTCTTAAAAAGGCAAGCTTTAGCTTCCCGGGAAGGCTCCTTCTGGAGAACTCCGTTTCAGTCCCCCGGGGTTGCGAGATCGATGAGGAATTAGTGAGACCGTGTCCCTTTGGCTCTCCTTCCCCCGTGAGAGGACAGATTGAAGGCCTGTCTCGGGAGCTCTCGGGGAATTCTTTCCATTAGCAAAGTGCCTCCCTCCTTCCCCGGCTTGAGCCAGAAACCAAATCTCTGACGAGCCAACTCCTGGCGTGTCTGTCCATCTGCCTTTGTGTCTGTGAGCAGGTGGCTGGCCGTGCGGCTGGAGTGCGTAGGCAACTGCATCGTCCTGTTTGCTGCCCTGTTCGCCGTGATCTCCAGGCACAGTCTCAGCGCCGGCTTAGTGGGCCTCTCGGTGTCCTACTCACTGCAGGTAAGACAGGTGCCCCCAGCTGCATTCTCTTGCGGTTGTCAGGGTCTCGGGCCTTTGCTTTGAATCCCCGCAGGAGCTGGGGGAGAGGTGAGGGGCCAAGCGGCGTTTGAGAAGCCCAGTGACCCGCTGGTGCTGGAGGGAGATGAGACACAGGGCCGGGATTCCCCCGTCAGTCAAGGAAAGCCCTTGATGAACCAAGAGGATGCCTCCGGCGACAGGAAAAATGCTCTTCATTCTATCACTTTATCTCTCATTCCGGCTTTAGCCACATTGCCCAAATTTTGATACATTGGGTTTTCCCTTATTACCATCTCGTTGGAAATCTTTTCTGATGCCCTTTCTGATTGCTTGTGTGGCCCAGGGGTTATTTTGAGACGTGCTTGCCTAAGAGGTGCGGTCTTGGCGACGGCGGTACATGAGGCTGGTACCTTTCTTACCTCAAAAAATTGCATAATTCGCAATCACTTGCTGAAGATAAAGCAGCCCCTGCTCGCCCCAGAAGCTCCACGTGACTCTTCTTTGCACAGGTCACCACGTACTTGAACTGGCTGGTTCGCATGTCGTCCGAGTTGGAGACCAACATCGTGGCCGTGGAGAGACTGAAGGAGTATTCAGAAACGGAGAAGGAGGTAAAGCCGGCCCCTGGCCTGCCCTCGCCTGCCCTCACCTGACCTCATCAGCGCCACCTGGGTGCCTTCAACAGACAACCCCTATTCAGCGAAAATTGTCTTTTGTTCTTTGTTACATATCTGTATGAGGGACTTGTGTGGTGCAGAATGAGACGAGTTTCATCGTCACGTTTAAAAATTAAATATCAGTTGATTCAAAGCCCTGAAAGTCAACAGCAAGAGAGTCAGTACATGGATGTTGTAAAAATCACGACCGAAGTTTGGGGAACCCGGCAGTTGTTTGACCCAAGTCCCCATTTTATAGATGGAGGAGAGGGTCGCCTGGGGAGGGACAGTGACTGATCCAAGGTCACACGTGGTCAGGGTAGGACCCAAGTGTCCAGACATCAGTGCCACATTGCCCCTAGAAAGTGCCGTTTTCTGTCTGCACGCTGTCACTGGTGGCATTGGCAGTGATCATGGTGATAATACCAGTGGATCCCCTCATCGCCCCCACCACCAGTAATATTAGGGACACATATTGGGCCCTCGGGAGCTGTCAGCCCTGTCCTACACATTTTACATAGAGTAATTCATATAATTTACGTAGAGTAATTCGTGTCATCTTTATGTAGCCTTATAGCTCATGTTCTGTCATGATCCCCATTTTACGCATCAGGAAACTAAGACACAGGGTTAAGTTACTTTGCTCAAGGTTACGTGGCCATTGGCACACTGCCTCCCAAGAAAATGCCCCGTCCTTAAGACTCTGACACAGGTGAACCAGGTCCCGCTTCATGGGAGAGCATTATTCAGAATGGTGTGAGCGCCCCCTGTGGAAATAAGAGTGTATTACACCAGGGGTTTTCGCGCTCAACATCGAATTTATTTTTTTAGTTTTTAAGATCTAATTCACATGGCCTGCAGTTCACTGTGCATGAAGTATGAAATTAAATTTATTTTTTTTTAATTTCTGGATGTTTGTTTATTTGTTTTGAGAGAGAGAGAGAGAGAGAGAAACAGAGCCCAAGCAGGGGAAGGACAGAGAGAAAGGGAGAGACAGAATCCTAAGCAGGCTCTGTGCTGTCAGCTCAGTCTCCCGAACCATGAGATGACCTGAGCTGAAACCGAGAGTCAGACCCTTAACCTACTGAGCCACCCAGGTGCCCCGAAATTAAATTTATTTAAAAAAATTTTTTTACTTCTTTTAATTACTTCCTTTTTTAATTTCTCAAATAAGAACATACTTGAAAAATACAAAAGAATGTAAAGATCCAGGGTCTTAGCACTACTCAAAATATGTATTTATATAGAATATATTTTCACAGTTAGAAAGTTCCACCCACCTCTCTCTCCAGTGCCCTCCGTGTTCTTACAGCGTATCCCCTGCATTATACATAAATTTGTGAAAGGGGACTGTGCTTGTTGTAAATGAAAATTAATGTAACAAGCTTATGGGGGAGAAAGGATGAAAGTTCTCTCTTGCTGTGCCCTCCATTCCTCAGCTCCCCCAAAGGTAGCCTCCAGCCTGGCCCGGAGCACATCCAGTTGTAGAGCTCAGGAAATGCTGAACTGAACTTAAGAAGCTTTTCAGAAATAGGGACTGTGTGACTCTGGGCAAGTTACTCACCCTCTCTGTGTTTCAGTTTCCTCATGTGTAAACTGGGGGTAATGAAAGGACCCCTCTCATGGGATTGTAGTGAGGATGAAGTGAGGTCATGGGACCGTGATCTTTCTCATTGGCCATTGCTGCATAGTTGGTGTCCCGATGTAGAAGGCATTCAGACTGACACCTCTGCCCTTGTGTCTGACCAGAGAAGACCACTCGCTTATTGGTACAGTCCACAAATACTCGTGGAGTCCCTACTGTGTGCCTGGAGTTTGACAGCGAGCAGGGAAAGAACCTGTCCTGGCAGAGATGTTCCAGGGGGCGTGGGTGACAGAATAAGCGAATTAATGCACACCTGCGGTGCTAGGAGGTGCCCGGTGGTCTGGAGGAGAGCGAAGCAGGGAAGGGGATGGAGGGCACAGAGGCAGGGGGTGGTCTGAATTGGCGGAAGATCTGCAGCATGCCAGGGAGCGCACGAGAGGGTAGTTTGGGAAAGAGCATTCCAGACGGGGGCACCTGCAGATGCAAAGGCCCAGCAGCGAGGTACGCAGGTGTGTTTGAGAGGTAGTGCAGCCCCGTGGGGAGCCGAGTGAGCAAGAGGGAGGGAGATGAGGTCAGAGGGGACCTGCAGGTCACCTACAGCCTTGGGTCACATGGGACTGAAGATCCCTTACCGCCACCCCCCACCCCCGATCACAGGCTCCCTGGCAAATCCCCGAGACGGCTCCGCCCAGCACCTGGCCTCAGGTTGGCCGAGTAGAATTCCGAGACTACGGCCTGCGTTACCGGGAAAACCTGGACTTGGTTCTCAAGCACATTAACGTCACCATCAATGGAGGGGAGAAGGTGGGTGTACCTTGTTTCCCCCATCCGTTCACAGTGGGGCAGGCAAAACCAGGTGCCTCATTCCCCCAGTTTATCATGGCCCTGGACCGTGGGGGTGGGGCTTGTGGAGGTAAAAGCTGCTCAGTGTCCCAGGTGTGTTGCATACTGTTGACCGGGCACCAAATGAGGCCCACCTGTGTGTTTTCGGGGGGGGGGGGGGGGGGAAGAAATCTGGGTATGTTGAAAATTAAGAAAAATCTGGTGTGCCTTCTGTAAAGATCCACTTCCTGCTTTTCTTGAAAGATCAGAACATGAAAAAAAAAAAAGGGGGGGGCAGCGCCTGGGTGGCTCAGTCGGCTAAGCGTCCGACTTCGGCTCAGGTCATGATCTCACGGTCCGTGAGTTCGAACCCCGTGTCGGGCTCTGTGCTGACAGCTCAGAGCCTGGAGCCCCTTTCAGATTCTGTGTCTCCTCTCTCTGTCCCTCCTCCGTTCATGCTCTGTCTCTCTCTGTCTCAGAAAAAATAAATAAACATTTAAAAAAAAAAAGAAAGATCAGAACATGTAGCAACACTGGGCTTACACTCCCTGCCTGGCTTTTTCTAGACCAGACAAGAGCTTCTCAGCTCACCCTGTCCCTCCCTGTCTCACTTGTGTGCCTAGCTGTCCCCTGCAGGCATTCAGGTTTGCCAGCTCTACAATAGGAAGATGCTGTCATCACTAGTAGGGATGGCTCGATGACCATGTGAGGGTGTCAGAAGTTTGGAATGTACCCCTGGTCCCAGGCTGCTCCTGTAAGACGTCCTTGCCCTGAGACCTTTAGACCCTCCTCAGGAATCAGACTTAAGGGTCTTCCTGGTCACCTGCCATGGGACAGTGTTTCCTTCATCTCTAAACATGTGTGTTTGTTAAGCCGTTCCTGCTGCGAGGCTCAGAACGTTTTATTCCCGTGAGATAATTTCTCTAAGAACAAGGGGAAGAATAGAGTGGGTGGTGTTCTCACTGAGGCTTTATGGTTTGTGTTGTATCATGAGACTCTCCTCTGTGACATTTTTGTCAGAGGTTGGAGGAAGCCTGCCTTTCAAGAGCCCAGATGAGAAGGCAAGAGTTGTAACTGGGTGTCAGGAATGTCCATCATTGGCCACTGAACGGGGAGACCGGTCCTATCCATCACCTCTTTTTGGCTCATGCAGCTGGGGTCGAGGGGAGAAGGTGTGGCGTGCAGGGGGATCTGCTTGAATCTTTGAGATATTTCAGCAGCTCGGGATGGGAAACTCACCATCAAAGGACTGAAAAACAGTAGGGGGAAAATACCTGATTACCAGTATTTTCGAGAGTTGAAAACAAATGGGGCTTTATGGAAAACCCCTTCTGCCTGAGCCCTCTTTGGAGATCTGTGCTCAATTATCAAAAGAAGCGATTATAATTTTAACTTATAAAAAGAGCTGACAAAGAGAAGGAAGTCCCCTTTTTAATTTATTTATTTTGACAGAGCACGAGCTGGGGAGGGGCAGAGAGGTAGGGGGTCAGACATCCAAAGCAGGCAGTGCACTGACAGCAGAGAGCTCGATGCAGGGCTCAGACTCGTGATCTGCAAGATCATAACCTGAGCCGAAGTCAGATGCTTAATCGACTGAGCCACCCAGGCGCCCCGAGACAGAAGTCGTTCTTCACCCTTGGCCGAAACAGCCCCTGAAGGAATGTCCCTGGGAAGCTACTGATGGGGAGGGCTTTGGTAGACACTGGGTCGACCAGGTGACTGAACTGCTCTAGGGTGGATACCTGAAATGCGGGCCCCCTGGGGGAGGGCAAGAGGTAACCCCCAGATACCAGCCTTCCTGCCTTACCCTGGGCCCTTCCTGCCCCACAGGTTGGCATCGTGGGGCGGACAGGAGCTGGGAAGTCATCCCTGACCCTGGGCTTGTTTCGGATCAACGAGTCGGCTGAGGGAGAGATCATTATCGACGACATCAACATAGCCAAGATTGGCCTACATGATCTGCGCTTCAGGATCACCATTATCCCACAGGTGGGGTCTGGTGTGCCGAGGGCGTCAGTGGGGCACCCTGAAAGCTTACGTAGGTATATTTTCAGGACAAATGTAAATGTGTTCCTATTTTGTTATTTTCATCGAAACCATACTGTTTCTTTGCCACTGAATCTCCTCTTAGCATACAAATTACAGTGGGAATTAACTGGATATCATTTCTTCACTCCCACTGGCTCCAGTCGGGACAAGAATAAGTCTCTCAAGAGCCAGGAGAGGAAAATGGATTTTCTAGATTGATTTCTGTAGGTGGTGATTCCCTAATGTGTTTACTTGTCATGTTATTTTCTCTAAGATTTTTTCTAAGACTGTACTTTGTAGGCAGGGAACAGGGAGGAATCCATGGCACTTGATGATCAGGGATTACCCAGGCTGCTTCTCTCTTCTGGAAGGTTCCAGTACATTTGCATATTGAAGCCTCTGGAAAGTCTTACAACAAGAAATCTATTTTATTTCACTTAACCCAAGGTTTTCCAAACTGTTTTCCCCCCATTATTAACGTCTCCAGAAAGGGTGATTCCAAGGAGCCCTGGGACCCTATCAGAAGTTTTCACACCCCACCCTTCTGCCTCATCCCTACCCAGCATGACGTGAGCCTCACATGCCATCTGCCGTTTTCTCCCCGAACAGGACCCTGTTTTGTTTTCGGGTTCCCTGCGCATGAACCTGGACCCGTTCAGCCAGTACTCCGATGAAGAAGTCTGGACGTCCCTGGAGCTGGCTCACCTCAAGGACTTTGTGTCAGCCCTTCCCGATAAGCTGAACCACGAGTGTGCAGAAGGCGGGGAGAACCTGAGGTAGGCAGGCATGCGAGGCCCTGACCGGGTCTCCTCGGCTCAGCCTTGGTCCTTATGCATACGTGTCCGACCTGGGTTTGAGTCCCGGCTCTGCCACAGACAAGCCAATTTCTCTTAACCTCTTGGAGCCTCAGTTTCAGTATCGGTGAAATGGGTTTCAGTCCAGACTGACTTTTTACCATGAGCTATAACCGGGATGGCTAATATGGTTCCTTCCTTCCACCAGATTTATTCAATTGAGAGTGACTGTCGCTTGTTAAACTGTTGAAAAGCTTCTCTGTCAGTCGGTTAATAGCACTTTTCTGAGCCCTCTGAGTCACCGCTCACTGCCCCAGCTGCGTTGGCCCTTGTCCCAGGATCCACCCATGGCCCAGCAACCAAAGTATTCATGTCTGGCACAACAGCAAACCAGAGTCCCGCTCCAGTGTTATTAGTCAGTGGCTGGCTCAGTTGCCCATCTCTGTGGCCGCCAACCCCCAAGCCTCAGATGTGTTGAGCAGTGGCAGTGACCGTTCAGACACCTGGGGTGATCGGCCAGGCGGCTCTGCTGTTCGTGGCTCACTCCTCTGGCTGGGGGTCCGCGGGGGCAATTAGGGTCTGCTCCACATGTCCTTCCTCCTTCAGCAGACCAGCCCAAGCACGTTGTCATGGTGACGGCAGAGGTGCAAGAGCGCACACACCCTGGTGTGCATTCCCGGTGCAAGCCTCTGCTGGCCTTATGTTTGCCAGCATGCCCTTGACCAAAGCAAGACACGTGGTTGAGTCCAGAGTCAACGGGGAGGGTCCTACAGAAGGCACGCATGTGGGGCCATCTTGTGACGTCACATCGCCCCTGTTGCCCTCGTCACACATTTTGGATATCCCCTCCGAGTCCTGTGTCGAAAATGATCCTGAGCCCGCTTCTAGGTCAGCAGCAAGAATGTCCTGGCATCACCAACGTCTGCCGTGGGCGCAGGAGCGGGGAGTGGCAGTGCTTTCCTGGTGTCTCTTCTCTCTTCTCCCAGCTCAGGCCTGGGCTCAGGGTCAGGGGTGGTTGTGACACTCTGTCTCCTGCTCTTTGTCTCCGCTCAAGCGTTGGGCAGCGTCAGCTGGTGTGCCTGGCCCGGGCTCTGCTGAGGAAGACAAAGATCCTGGTCTTGGATGAGGCCACCGCGGCCGTGGACCTCGAAACCGACGACCTCATTCAGTCTACCATCCGGACGCAGTTTGACGACTGCACTGTCCTGACCATTGCTCACCGGCTCAACACCATCATGGACTACACAAGGTGATGCTGCTGGCATAGAAGGCCTGTCAGCCTTGGGATTTACCCGTTTGTACAGCCTCATCCCGTGTCTAGTCACAGCCCTCTCTTTACGCTGGGTGTTTCTGGCATCACTCCATTATTGATTCAATCAACATACGTGTGTGAAGTCCCTGCCACATTCTTGGTCCTGTTCTAGGCACTGGGGACTCAGCAAGGAGGTATCAGAGAAGGAGCCTGCCTGAGGGACCTGATAGGTTAGTTGGGGGCTGTGTATGGATATAGACAGCAAACACAGCAACGAACAAAAGCTGATTGCTCCGGGAAGGAAATGTAAGAAGTGACAGCCAGTAATGAGCGTAAGCATCACAGGACTTAGACAGTGACAAGAGGAGGGATTGAGGATGGGCAGCCAGTTGGAAGGCTACTGCACCAGTCCTAACACGAGGCATTAGGGCCCTGACCCAAAGCAGGGAGTTGGTCATGTGGCTCTTGGGGGCCCAGAGTGCCAACTGTTTCCCTGTCCCTCATGTCTGTGTCCCCTCCTCTTGCAGGGTAATCGTCCTAGACAAAGGAGAAATCCGGGAGTGTGGCCACCCCTTGGACCTCCTGCAGGAGAGAGGTCTTTTCTACAGCATGGCCAAAGATGCTGGCCTGGTGTGAGCCCCAGAGCTGGTGCATCTGGTCGGAATTACAGGGCTGACAGGGCAGCATCCAGGGGTGAGGCGCTGTTCTGGGGAACCCAAGCCTCCTGTCTACTGAAACCAAAAAGAAAAAACAAAAAACAGAAAACAAAAAAATGAAAACACACACAAAGCAGCCCGTCCGGCCCCCAACCTGGAACTGACCATGAAGCACCAGGAGAGACCCAGAGATGCAGCCCCCCCAAACGCTCCCACCCTCACCTCCATTGCCCCTACAAGATGTACATACGTTCTCACGCCCCTGGGAGTGCACACTTGTGCTCTTGGTGCTTTGTTAGGAGGTTTGGTGGCCAGACAGCCGGAGAAATGGGTTTCGTAAAATATGCTAGTGACCAAATCCAGCCAACTGCCTCAGATCTCTCCAGCCAAAGTCTGTGGATTCCGTCTTTGAGAAGCTCGCCGGCCCCCGACAGCTGCCCGTGGCGCCTCTGACGTCCTTCCTTGTCTGGCTCCTCCCAGAATGCTTTGTTTCCTCGGGGCTGCAGGTGGGAGGTGAGGGGCCTGGGAAGATCATTCTCACCCTCGGGCAGTACCTTGAGGGCCAGGGACTCTCCTGTCACCAACCGTCTGGTCTTCCAGGCGCTCAGACGCTAGGTACTGATGTCCCAGCCCCACTTCACTGGTACATGTGTCACACATGGGGCCAGCCTCCATCTCCATGGACTTCTCACTGACGGGACTCAGCAGGACTTGTGGGCTGTCTGGGCCCGGAGATCATCTCAGTGCTGACTCCCCAGCCTGGCTGCTCAGCTCCTTGTCCGCTCCAGTCTTCTCCCTGCTCTCCTTCCTCCCTCTTCCTACCCATTGCTAGAATGGCTCTACTTCTGTAGTCCCTGAGAGAGAAGATCTGCCAATGGTTATGAAGCGGTCAAGGTCAAGGGAGCACCAGGTACCTCCTAAGTACAACGCGTTGGTACCTAAATGAGCCCTGTTGATTCCCCTCTGCGCCTCCGGGTATTTAGATTTCTTTTCTCGCCCTTGGCATCTGGTTAGCTTGAAGGTGGCAGTGTGGAGAACTCGACATTTCATTACTGAGTCTCTTCCAGGATGAGAAAAGGACCCATTCACGAATATCAGTGACTGCTGCTTTTTCTTTCTTCTTTTTTTTTTGTTCCTTCAAATGCTGCTCTAAGGAGAAAAACAGTCTCAAGACTTTAATTTCTTGGGAGGAAGGGTTAGCCAAGGAGCAGCATTCCCAGGGAATGGCCACGTCGGCCGGCTTCTGACAGCTGGTCCACGTGTTCCTGGAGGAGAACGGAGAAGCAGAGTCCTTCGAGGCCCGTCCTGTTTAGAGCTCTCAGGGAGCACGGTGAGACCCCAAAGCAGAGGAAGGTCACTGCTACTCCAAGATTCATACTTGCTATGAACTACGTTGCTGACTTCAAACCCAGAGAAGCATCTTTCTTTTAGGTGGAAATACATATTTATTTTTTTTGTAAGTTATACCATTCTTTCACACTAGATAAACCAAGTTTTTCTTGGGGATCTTTTTCTAACGACTTACACTGGAAACGTGAACATTTGCAAATAATTTGCAGTAAAAAAAAATATTTTGTTTCTTACTGAACAGTTGTCCTGTGTTCTTGGGGCGTTAGCAGAGGCTTCAGCCCTGTCCTTCAGGAGTCAGGACTGGGTACCCTCTCGTCTGCTTCTCTTCGTTCTCTTTGGCACACCTGTCGTCTCCAGCGGGAGCTCTCGTCCGGAAATGGGACCTTAGAGGTTAAGCAGCTGCAGTTTAGCGGGGAGTCAGCATGGCACAGTGGACAGAGGCTGGGTTTGAATCCCACCCTTGGATTCACTGGCCTTGTGACCCTGTGTGAGCCACTTGGTCTCTGTGCCTCGGCAGCCTCATCTGTAAGATGGGACTGATCGTACCTGCCTCCTGGGATTGTGGAGACAAGCAGCAGTGTGTCTGATATGCACAACCCTGGTCAGGTTCTAAGACACAAGGAGGGTGAAAGTCCCATGTGGCCAAAATGACCCTAGAAAATCCCTTTGCATCAGGACAGGACAGGCTGTCCTGCAGTTAGCAAATTAGCCCTAAACTCTTAGGAAATGAACAAAAGGGTTTGTTTCTCACCCCTGTGTCTTGATGAGCATCGGGTGCCTCTCTAGGGTCCCTGCCTTCCATGCAGCAGCTTAGTGATCCAGGCCCTTCTGGGCTTATGACATCACCTCTCGAGGCTGGCTTCCAGAGACCACAGCAGGGGAGGGGAAAGTGCGGGTGATGGACGCCCATTTTTCAGTGTCCCAAACCAGAAGCCACACAAGTCAGCTCCACTCAGCCCGTTGGCCGGAATCAGTCCTACGGCCCCAACCACACTGCAAAAGAGGCTGGGAAGTGCAGGGGCGTGTAAGGGAGAGAGAGCAGTACCTCTCCCTGCAGTCACTCGCATGTTTTCTGGGGTTTGGATAGTGCGTGAGTGAGGCTGGCATGTTCGGTTTCTGAGTTTGAATTGGACGAGTTTCGATGGTGAAGAATTCCCTGTAGTTGGGGAGCAGGCCATTTCTGCTGCACCCTAAAACCGCACACCAAGTAAATGTGCAGAGGGGGCTTCCCGACCCTGCCGGTCTTCCCTCCGACATTGCTGTCCCTGGACTGACACCTTTGCCTCGCACGTCGTTGCGTTTAGGGACTGAAGCCTGAGCGTTCAGTACAGGGCTCCCGTCAGGGTGTTACCATTGGAAGGAGGTATTTATACGTGCCGGGTCGGGGCAGGGGTGGGGGGGTGTCGGTCTGAGAAGGGAGGTGTGCTCCTGTCTCCTGTCTCCGTGGAGCCTGACCCTGAAGCACTAAAACCCCAAGCCGGGTCTGTTAAACAGGTATCTGAGCGTGTGCCTACGGGTGTGCTTTGTGAGACAACTGGGACTCCAGAGGGTCCCAGGCCTGAGTCAGAGCTCCTTCTGCTTTACGAAGAGAAGGCCGCAGGCCGCATTAACCCTGAAGAAGGTGGAAGCCAGAAACGCCAGGGTTGGGGCAGGGGCGCCTGCTCGTCCAGGTATGGTCCGGGTGAGCGCTTTCCTAACGTGGAGGGAGACGGCACCTGCCGTGTGCCAGGCCCTGGGCTCAGTGCGGAGCGTTGCTCACGCGGGAAGGGACCCCTGGGCCAGAGGGGAGCGGGCAGTGGACATGGTGCCTCCCAGTGTTGAGCTCTTGTCCGCCGTTCATTCTCACACCCCCGTGCGGGTCCTGCAGCTCATTCCAGAAAAACACTCCCAATCGGACCGCTTCTCTTCCCTCCCATTCCTGCCACGCTGGTCTCTCTCTCGTGTTCCTGTGACAGCCACCACCTCAGTGGTTTCCCTGCTTTTGCCCTGGCCGCCCCCTCCCTGCAGCAAGTCTGTAAAAAAATCACATCACAACCCTCCTGCGGTCCCCATCTCGGCACCCAGACACCCCACGTAATCTGGCTTCCCATGACCTCTGCCCGCAGCTCCCTTCTGGCCACCTCACTGGCCTCTCCAGCCACAAGTCACACTCTGCTGGTGTTCCAGGGTGCAGGATGCAGGCCCAAGGACGCAAGACCAAGAGGGTCTTGCCTCTTGCTGGTCCCTCCCCTGGTGGTGGTGCAGTGGCTGCTCTGTGAGAGCAGGGGGTTCATCTGTTTATTCCCTGATGAATGGCCCACCACGGGCATGTAGCATGCATCCAAGTGACTGGGTTCTCTGATCCAGGACAAGCCCTCTGTGCCGGGCCCTGAGCCAAGTGCGAAGTCATCGGGGACTCGAGAACTTGCCTTTCGGCACCCGTGGTTTCTTCCTTGGTACAGCTGGGATCATTATGTCCACCAGGCCAGGTGGGTGTGGGGATGGAAAAAGATCCAGGTAAAGCACCCAGCACCATAGCCGGTGATGATGTAGGATTCATCGCTTTGTCCATCCATCCGTCCGTCCGTCCATCCAGTCACGCAGGTGTCACTTACTAAGCACTCTCGTTTGCTGCACACCATGCCAGGTGCTGGGAGACACAGTGAAGACACATGAACAAATCCCTTGCCTCGAGAAGGAAAGGGGGGCCCTGGGGCACCTGGGGGGCTCAGTTGGTTCAGCATCCGACTCTTGATCTCAGCTCAGGTCATGATCTCACAGCTCATGAGTTCGAGCCCTGAGTTGGGCTCTGTGCTGACTGCGTGGAGTCTGCTTGGAATTCTCTCTCCCTCTCTGCCCCTGCCCCACTTGTGCGCTCGCTCTCTTTCTCTCTCTCAAAATAAATAAACCAAGAGAAAAAAAAAAAAAAAGGAAAGGAGCCCTTTCCTTCGCTTCTGGTGGGATACCAGAGTGGAATTCAACTAGCAGCAAGCTAGTGTTTTAGAGCTAACGAAGTGTGCGAGAGGCAGTGTGGTACAGTGGATAGGACATGAGCTCTGGAGCCCGGCCACCTGGGTTCGGATCCCTCCTTATGCTATCTCCTTATGCTATCCCTCCTTATGCTATCTGTGAAAGGGGCCTCCTCAAAGCATCCTAGTAAGGGGATAATGATGGGACCTTCCTCCTCCCGTTGTAAGGGTTCCCTAGAAGGCTGCGGCAGGCATTGGGGCAGGGCTTGGTAAGCGTTTGCAGTGACGGGAGGGGACACAGGTGAAGGTAAGGGACCTACTGAGACCGGCACTGACCACAGAAAGTCTGTACATGGCTTTTCCTGCATCTGTGTCGCCCCCACCCCCCCCCCCCGAGCCCGTGGCAGGGGGACGGATGGCCTGGGTGGCCCCTGCAGGCCAGTCTCCAGGAAGCCGTGGTGTGGGCCCAACAACAGCCTCATTAGCGCTGGCTCCCCGGGAGCACGCTCCGCCTGCTGGCCAACCACCTCCTTCCATGAAAGAAGCCTTCGAATGGCCCCCAGTGGGTTTGCCAAACACACAGCGGCTGCCTCTTTGGCCTGCGGTCGCTCTGCCCGGACATCAGGGGGCTCCGTTCCAAGTAGAGAAATGGAAAGTGCTGTGTCTGGTCCCTTCCTCTGCTTCAAAGTTGGGCAGACGCCCCCCACGCCACGTCCTGGGCTGTGGTGGTAAATAGACCCAGGAGCAGAGCCCCCACTCGGCCACTTACAAGCTGGGCGACATTGGCAGGTCATGTGAACTCACTGAGCCTCAGTTTCCTCGTTTATAAAACAGAGCTGGGAGGTGCTAGTGATGGTGGGGCCGGCCCCTTGTAGGCATGACCAGGGGCAGGCGAGGGGCGCAGACCTCCCACTCTGCTTGCAAGGCGACAGCAGGAGCTTCTGGCCGCCCCTTGGCAAAGGGAGGTAGGCACTGCTGTTAGATCTAGCTTTGGTTTACTCTGGGCTGAAAACCCGATGTTGAATGGACCAGCTGAAAGTCCCCGTGACCGGGCTGGGACAGGGTGGGCTCCGGGTCCCAGCAAGCAGGTGGGTGTCCACAGGCCCCTCTTGATATACCAGCACAGCCATTGTCCACGTCTCAGCGGATTAACCACGGGTCGGGTAGGCCCAGTGCCACTCACCAGGTGATTGATCCCCCGGGGGACAGTGGCAGCATCTAGAGACATTTTTGTCACAACTGGAGGTGACAGTGCTATTGGCCTCTAGTAAAGAGGCCAGGGCTGCTGCTGAACGTCCCTCCCAACCCAGAATTATCAGCCCACCTGTCAACAGTGATGCAGTTAAAGGGCGCCTGGCACCTGACTCTTAATTTCGGCTCAGGTCATGATCTCAGGGTCATGGGATGGAGGGCCACATTGGACTCCACGCTGAGCCTGCACCTCGCTTAAGATTCTCTCTCCCCCTCTGCCCCTCCCCAGCACTCTCTCTCTCTCTCTCTCTCTCTCTCAAAATAAATAAACATTTTTTAAAGAGTGATGTGGTTAAAAAGATCCTGGTGTGTAAAGCCTTTACCCCCTGGAGGACCCACAGAGGTCCTCAGATAGAACAGGATTGCCGACTATAGTGAACATCGATCGGGCGTGCATTTGGTGCCCAGCTCACCTCTGCAGCCATGCCGTGAGGTCACTAAAGAACTGTGGGGCTGGCCTCAAGTTCTGGTCCAGGGACTTGACTCCTTTCTCAGGCTGCCCTTCACAGCTATATGCCTGTGTGGCCTCAGGCTGGGCTATTTTAGACTCTTGTCCCCCTTGCCTGGTGCCTGAAGCCAGTTTTAGGAGCCCTGTATCCGATTTCCGAGTGCTGTGGGAAACCGGCCCGAGCAGCATGGCGCGTGGTGACTCCCCCTCACGAAAGCGAGCCCTGAGCCATCCCTATCCAGGCCTCTGGCTGCTCTGGACGTCCCAACCACCATTGGGACCCCCCTGGGGAGCTGGAATTTGGTCTTCAACAAACGGAGGAAGTGTGCGGTGAGGAGATTCTCTCAGTGGGAGTCTGGGGGTGCTGGCTCTGTGAACCCTATTTATGGAGTTGAAAGTGTGCACGTGCTCATTCCCGGGACGGTCTGCTCTTGGTGTGGGTTGTGTGGCTGGTGCGACAGTTCAGATAAGACGCTCCTAGGGGCTCATCTCCGAGGGTAGGGGGGCACCAAGAGGTGTGGAATACTCCGGAAGCTTTGAAAATACGTTCCAAGGGGCACCTGAGTGGCTCAGTCGGTTAAGCGTCTGACTCTTGGTTTTGGCTCAGATCACAATCTTGTGGTTCATGAGTTTGAGCCCCGCGTCGGGCTCTGCGCTGGCAGCGTGGGGCCTGCTTGGGATTCTCTCTGTCTCCCTCTCCTGTCCCTCCCCTGCTCGTGCTCTCTCTCTCAAGATAAAAAAAAAAAAAAAAAATAGGTACCAAAATGGAGAACGCGTCAGCAGTTGTGGGCGGAGGGAGGTGGGTATGGTTACGAAAGCAAGCAGAGGGGTTCCTGTGGTAATGGAAACATTCAGCATCCCGTCTGGTGGGGGTAGGTGCAGGAGCCTCCGTAGAAATGCGCGTGCGCACACACACATACACAAATCCACATAAAAGCGGGAAATCCGAACAAGATCGGCCGATTGTACCACTATCAACATCCCGGTTATGATATTATACTATCGTTTTTCAAGATGTTACTAGTGGGGGAAACAGAGTAAAGCTACGCAGGAACTTTCTGGATTCTTGTCGTGGCTTGTCACTCGACAACCATCTCAGAATTAAGGGGGTGGTTTGTAAAAGGCACACACACACCACGGTCCCAGCCCCCCCCCAGCCCCAGAGATGCTGATTTCTTTGGTCTGCGGTGGAGCCCAGACATGTGCAGGTTTCCAAGGTCCTCAGGTGAGGCCAACGGGCGGGCAGCACAGGGAGCCCCTCCAGGGTGGATGCGGCGGGATGAGCCCTCATCAGGCCAACCTGGGTGTTGCTGTGTCCTCCTGGGTTTGTGATGATCGGCCATTTTCTCTGCCATTTTCCTCCCAGAGATCAGAGGGGTCTAGATCCAATACTGAGGTGCCACTGACGACCCCTGGGTCACCTGTACCTCCAAGGCACAGCAGTCTCTCCGGGTTGGCGAGGCGAGGGCAGAGGGCTCAGACTAGGCCTGACTCCTGTGCCAGCCTGTGAAACAGGCCCTTCTGGGCCAGCAGCTGGACCGGGCTGCCACTCTCTGCCACCTGCCCCTTGTCCATGACCAGCACCCTGCAGGAGAGAGGGCAATGGGGAGCCCTTACCGGCCCAATCCGCCCGAGCGCTTGCACCAGTGAAAGCCCAGCATGTCTGCTCTGGCAAAGTCCGGCCTTCCCTGCGGTTTCCTGACCCTGACAGCTAGGTTGGAAACATCTTGCGGGCAACGTGTTCTTGGGCTCATCTCCTCCCTGCCGGGCATCAGTTTTGCCACCTGTACAGTGCGCGCGTGATAACCCATTCCAGCGCCCGTGCGGCTCTAAACCCTGATGCCTTCCTCTACGCCCGTGGGGGCGGGGCGGGGAGAGGGCCTACTCGGGGAGGGGTGCTTACCTGGCGCAGTCCATCACAGAGCGCAGGCGGTGGGCAATGACCAGCACTGTGCACTGGGCAAACGAGCTCCTGAGGGCGGCCTGCATCTGGAGCTCCGTCCCCGGGTCCACGGCGGCTGTGGCCTCGTCCAGGATGAGGATCTGGGTTTTCCGGAGAAGGGCACGTGCCAGACACAGGAGCTGCTTCTGGCCCACACTGGGAAGGAGTGGGACGGTCAGGCCCGACGTTTCTCTACCTGCATCTCAGGACTTGCAGGGCCTGCCCACGAACGGATCCCCCGACAGCTGCAGAAGTTAGTGGGGCAGGTACACACACTCCTTCACGAGGGTCCCCAGTCCACAGAGCTGGCAGGAATCCCCTTCCCGCCATTTTTTGAGCACGGAGACTCCAGGCAAGACATTCAAACCCCCGTGCCTCAGTTCCTCTCCCCCAGTGAAATGGCTATTTCCACTTCTACTCAGTGTTCTTTATCTTGTGCCAGACATAACCTACGTGCCTGTGCATGTCTTGACTCACGTCTCACGGTGACCGCAAAGGTAGTTACTGTGCCAATGAGTCTTGTGACTCATCAGGGTGCAGGGACAAAATAAGCCCGATAAAAGTGCTTAGAAGTGTGCTTGTCACAGAGTAAGGCCCCAGCACACAGCACACAGTTGCAACTGAAGGTCACACGGTCCGTGACACCCCTGACCCTAGAGACCCAAGGCTGTCTGGGGCGGTCTTCCTTCTCACGGTGAAGCCTTCCAGCAGCGTCTCTGGGGAACCAGGACCCGCTATGGCCACGCCCCTGGCGAGCTGGGTGACCCCGGGGCAACTTTCAAGCCTTATAAGCCAATCCTGCAGAAGGGGATTCGTGAGGGGGCCTCTCTGAGGTTTACAGGGAAACATTATTTTTCCCTCCATCCAGGCACTGTGTCTGCAACTTAACACGTATAAGTCAATCCTCGAACAGGAAGGAGATACTCACTATAGTTCTCTTTTCACTCACTTCTCTCTTGGGCAGAGAAGATGAACTTGCCCAAGGTCCTAGAGCTGGTAACTGGGGGAGGCTGGATTTGACGCGTGTCTAAACTCTCAGCCACCAAGCTACACTGCTTCTCTAGTGAGCAGAAGCTCTGATGAGGCTGCCACCCACGGCCTCTTACCCTCACACCTCTGGGGGCAGATGGGGTTTTAGGATCCAGAACGTCTTTGTTTTCAAAAAGGCACGCAAGCATCCATCCGTGAAGGAATGGGCAAGAAAAATGGGGTACGTCCCTACGATGGAATAGTATTCAGCCTTAAAAAGGAAGGGAATTCTGGCACATGCTGCAATACTGATGAGCCTTGAGGGCATTATGCTGAGTGAAACGAGCCAGTCACAAAAGGCGAATGCTGTAATACTCCCCTTAAATGAGGTACCCAGAGGAGCGCCTGGGTGGCTCAGTCGGTTAAGCGTCCGACTTCAGCCAGGTCACGATCTCGCGGTCCGTGAGTTCGAGCCCCGCGTCAGGCTCTGGGCTGATGGCTCGGAGCCTGGAGCCTGTTTCCGATTCTGTGTCTCCCTCTCTCTCTGCCCCTCCCCCGTTCATGCTCTGTCGCTCTCTGTCCCAAAAATAAATAAACGTTAAAAAAAATTAAAAAAAAAAAAAAATGAGGTGCCCAGAGTAGTCAAAGTCACAGAAACAGGAAGCAGAATGGGGGTTGCTGGAGGCTGTGGGCAGAGGAAAATAGTATTTTTTTAAGGCTTATTTTCCTTTTGAGAGAGAGAGAGAGAGTGTGTATGAGCAGGGAAAGGGCAGAGAGAGAAAGGGACAGAGAGAGCCCAAGCAGGCTCTGAGCTGACAGCAGCGAGTCCGACGTGGGGCTTGAACTCATGAACCGGGACATCATGACCTGAGCTGAAGTTGGACACTCGACCAACGGAGCCACCCAGTTGCTCCTAGAATTGTTTTTTCATGGGTACAGAGTTTCAGTTTCGCAAGATGGAAAAGTTCTGGAAATGGGTCGCATAATTATGTGAATGTATTTAACACTACGAACTGTACATTAAAAAATGATTGGCCATTTATAACTACGTCGATGGAACCAGAGGGTATTGTGCTAAGCGAAATTAGTCAGAGAAAGACAAATATCATGTGACTTCACTCATATGAGGAATTTAAGATACAAAACAGATGAACATAAGGGAAGGGAAGCAAAAATAAGATAAAAACAGGGAAGGGGACAAAACATATGAGACTCTTAAAAATGGAGAACAAACAGAGAGTTACTGGAGGGGTGGGGGGTTGGGCTAAATGGGTAGGGAGCATTAAGGAATCTACTGAAATCATTGTTGCACTATATACTAACTAACTTGGATGCAAAGTAAAAAAAAAAAAAAGTAGACCCTATTTTCCAGTATTTATGAATAAAGATAAATGTATTCTAGTAAAGAAAAAAAAAATGGTTGGGGCACCTGGGTGGCTCAGTCGGTTAAGCATCCGACTTTGGCTCAGGTCACTATCTCGCAGTTCATAAGCTCCAGCCCTGGGTCGGGCTCTGTACTGACAGCTCAGAGCCTGGAGCCTGCTTTGGAGTCGGTGTCTCCCTCTCTCTCTACCCCTCCCCCGCTCACGCTCTGTCTCTCTCAAAAATAAATAAACATTAAAAAAAAGTTTTTGAAGCTAAATTTTATGTTAGGTGTATTTTACCACAACTAAAATTTCTTTTTTTTTCTTTTTGAGACAGAGCCAGAGCACGAGTGGGGGAGAGGGGCGAGGAGGGGGGGGGAGCGAAAGAGAGAATCTTAAGCAGGATCCACACTCAACACGGAGCATGGTACAGGCCTCAGTCCCATGACCCTGGGATCATGACTTGAGCTGAAACCAAGAGTCAGACGCTCAACCAACTGAGCCACCCAGGCGCCCCTAAAAGTTCTTCAGACAGAAACGTACACCATATGTTACTTAGAACCCACAGTGAGAGTGGAATTGTGCCCACATCAAACACGATACTTTTGTAGCAAAAGAAATGCTGAGAGGGATAAATAGACTATAAGTAGCCTTGTGTCAGTAAGGGTTGGGTTTTGCACCCAAATAAATTGAGGAACCGAATTGAGGAAAACAAAACTGGATATTCGGAGACTGTGTTGGAGTTCAGAATTGCTGATAAGGGACGGGGTTCATCCTGTGAGTACTAACAGAATGAAGCTGGCAGTCCCGTGGGGGAGGCAGACTTCCAGGGCATGTTACCCTGGGGACAGGGCAGCGCGGGGAGCCTCAGCCACACTCGCCTCTCCACGCAGCTCCTCCCAGGCCCTGGTCGTGGCGGGGCAAGCCTACCTCAGGTTGCAACCTTGGTCAGCACACTCATACTGCAGCTGGCCAGGCAGGCTGGCCACCAGGGCTCTGAGCTGCACCGTGTCCAAGGCCTCCCAGACGGCTTGGTCCGGGTGCTCCTGCAGCATGTCCAGATTCATCCGAAGCGAGCCAGGGAACAGGGTGGGGTCCTGGCCGGAAGGGGCAGTGGGTCAGAGCCGGGCCCAGCCACGCCTCCCACCTCTGCCCACCCTGTGCCCCGGGCCTCACCTGGGGGATGATGGTGATCCTGGACCGCAGCGTGTGCAGCCCTACGTGGGTGATGGGGACCCCGTCGATCCAAATCCCACCCTCGGCCGCCTCCAGGAGCCGCAGGAGGCCCCCGGCCAGGGAGGACTTCCCGGCCCCTGTCCTGCCAACGATGCCCACCTGCCAGGGGATGGGAGGGCAAGGCTCGTTCTGACCACGTCTGCCCAGAAGCCCGGAGGGTCCCTGGGCATCTCTGCGAGGTGTTTCCCCTGCATCCAAGATACATCCATCTATCCATTATCCTTTGAGCATTTGTCCATCTGTCCACCTTTCCATATGTCCACCCATTCCATCCAGCCTTCTTTCTGTACATAGTTCTCTGTCTTCTCCCCTTTGTGACTCATCTCTCCCATCTTTCTGTCCACTCACCCACACTTCCTGCTATACCCCCACCCTCCCGTTTTTCCATCCTTCCATCCATCTGCCCATCATTGTTCCTGCCCCCATCCGTCCTCAGCATTTACTGCTGCGTTCTCAATGTCCAACACTCGCTGGAGGCTCAACACTATATGTTTAAGAAGTGAATGAAATATGGGCCATCTGGGTGGCTCAGTCGGTTAAGTGTCCAACTTTGGCTCAGGTCAGGATCTCACAGTTCATGATATCAAGCCTGGCTCTGGGCTCGCTGCTGTCAGCACAGAGCCTGCTTTAGACCCTGTAGCCCCCTCTCTCTCTGCCCTTCTTCCACGTTCAATCTCTCTCTCTCTCAAAAATAAATACACACACAAAAAAAGTAAATGAATTGTGTTACCCACTGTATGACAGGCAACTCTTCTAGGCATGAGGAATAGAGAAATTAAGGAATCCTTGCTCTACAGGGCTCACTGTCTGGTCTTGGAAATAATGCAACTGAGCAAACTTAATTTGAATACACTGTGATGAAAAAGCCCCCTCTATAATCAGATTTTGGATGTGAAGCCACCTGGGATAGAAGTCAACAGGGTAATCAGAGCAGGCTTCATGGTGGAGGTGATACTTGAGTGGAACCTTGAAGGATAAGCAGGAGTTTGGGGAAGGGGAAGATGCCAGGTAAACCCCCCGAGGGCAGCACCAGGTGCCCACCTGGCCCCGTGAGGCAGTACTCCCCAAGTATTGGCTGAGCCCTGGCAGGGCAATGAATGAAGAGCTGGGCAGAGCCTTGAATGCTAAGCTCAAGAGTTTGGGCTTTACTGTAAGGGAAGCTGGAAGCAGGGGGAAGGTCTCAAGCAGGGGAATGTCATGCCCAAATAAAGATCACGGAAAACAGACTGGAGGTGACCAAATGGGAGGCTGGGGGCTCAACTGGGGGCCTGGAGCAGTCTAGGAGGAGGCAGGAAGGAAATGCAAGTGGGAAATGTTTCCTAAGCATCTGTAAAATGGGACAATACTAGCACTTCTTCGTAGGGTCGTTGTCAGAGTAAAAGTGCACCTGATAATTGCTAAAACCCCGGGCAAACGCTTCTGCAGCTCTTGCTATGTGCCAGGCACCGTTCCCAGCAGTTTATATGTGTTAAGTCACCGAAACTTCACAAGAGCTCTGTGAGATTGACATTGTTATTTCCATTTTACAGATGGAAAAACTGAGGTCAAGACATGAAGTGACCTGCCCAGGGTCAGCCATGGCAAAGCCAGGAACTGAGGCCGTGCAGACTGGATCGCGTATGCGGAACATCCAGCACTCTGCCACAGCACTCACGTTGGAGGCAAAGAGAAAGAAGGCGGTCGGAGAGACGCCTCCTTACCCAGGACACCAAGGTGGGTGGGTGGTGGCATTCGCCAAGATGGCGGCAGGTCTGGGGGAGATGATCGTTTCAGTTAGGGCGTGGTGGGTCTTCAGAGTGGAGGGCCTGAAGTCGGGTGTGGAGGAAGCATTTGGTGCTCAGGGCCTAGACCCTGGGCACTGCCCACCCTGGGCCTGGCTTCCAGGAGGAGGAAGACGGGCCAGAGCCGCTCACCTTCTCTCCGGCTTCGATCTTGAAGGACACACCCCGAACGGCCAGTGGGAGCTCAGGTCTGTATCTCAGGCCAAAGTCCCGGAACTCGATCTGCCCCCCGTGAGGCCAGGGGGACCGGTCTGCACAGGTGGGTAGCCTCCAGGGCGCCTGGGACGGGAGAGGGGCACAGGGTCAGAGGAGCCGCTCTCTCTTTGAGCTTCAGTTTCCTCTTCTGTAAAATGGGCATATTTACTGCTATCTTACAGAGTCGTTGGGGGCATTGGAACATAGCAGAGCTATAAACAAGTGACCTCTGAGATTATAAAAATAATGATGGTATTGGCTACTCTATCTTTATTATTATTATTAGCCACTATTAATTGTCAAATAAGATTCTGTCTTCCTCTAGAAGGGGTAGAATAATATTCTCCCCTTTGTCTTTGTGAGGAGGTCCCCTCGAGGTGAAAGGGGGCCCATCAGAGCCGTGGGCGTGTAGGGCCTGTCTACGGTGTGCCTGACACTAAGTGCTTTCTCGTGGGATCTCACCTGACCCCCCAGTACACCCGCGCTGTTACCTTGCCGTGTCACTCTTCCGTTATTGTCATCTTGCTGTGATGTGCCTAGAGCGTTGCTGTGATGTGTCTGTGATGTGGCCGTCATGTTGCTGTTCTACTGCTACTGCACTGCTGTTACCTATGGTCCCCTGTCACTCAGAAGAATGACGTGCTTTGCCCAAGTGAAGAAGCAAAGGACCCAGGATTTCTCCTGGCTCCAGACCCCACGCTCTTAACCATTACTGTCACCCTGACTGCAACCCCAGCCCTCAGTGGCAGGGGCTCTAAAGCCCGTAGCAGGCATAGACCTGGGTCCACACCCCCATCCCCATCTTCCACCCATCACCTCCTTGGGCGTCTGGACATAGTCCTTCATCCGCTCTACCGACACGATGCTGCTCTCCAGGTCTGTCCAGCTGCGAACAGCCCACTGCAGTGTCTGGGTCACCTGGGGGGGAAGACATCGCAGGCTTGCATCAGCCCCCCTAGGCAGGGTGGGAGGCAGAAGTGGGGACAGGTAAGGGGATGGGCTTTGACTGTCGTCACCAGGACCTTCCTTCAGTAGAACTGGAGTATGTAGAGTAGAAAGGAGCTTGTCCAACCCATCTTGATACAGGTGGGACGAGAGGACCAGAGAGGGTGTATGGCTCTCGCAAGGACACCCAGCAGGGCTCAGGCCCACTGACTTCCATTCTGAGAGTTTCTCTCCCCTGATTTCCCATCATTTTGCCTCAATGTAAAATGAGGATAATAATAGTATCCCCGATGGGGTTGTGGGCAGAATTAAATGGGTTAATATTTATAAAGCTGTTAGAACAATTCAGTAGAAGAATGCTACTTGCATATATATTTTTTCCTTCATAGATATCATGACCTGACGTGACATATTATTATTAATAGTTAACAAAATTTAGCACTACCCTGGAAATGGACTCTATATACCTTATCTCAACTAGGCTCTACAATGTCTGAAGTGAAGAGATTACTGCCCCATTTTCCGGATGAGCACACTGAGGCTCTGCGAGGGAAGACTTGCCCAAGGTCCAAGAAGGTCACCCCAGCTAAGCCTCTATATTTTCCTCACTGGTTGCTGGTTTGGACTTGGGTCCTTGAAGGTCCGACTGGCAGGGGTCTGTCTTGGGAGGCAGGTGTACCTGGAGGGCAGCGGAAACAGAGAAGCCCACGAGGCCGGCGCTAAGGTGGGCCTTGCTCAGCACAGCACACATGGCGGCTGCCAACACCAGCACGTTCCCCAGGAGCTCCAGGTTGGTAGCCAGCCACCTGCAAGGAGAGGCAGGTAAGAGCAGGGCGGGGGGAGGGCCTTGTCTGCAGGACTTGTTTCTCTGGGCACAAGGACTGGTCATCGTACCAAGTTGAGTCCCACAGGGGTCCCAGCATTGGTCTCCTCCACACCCCAGGCCCCACCCAAGCTCAGTGGGTGGGGGAAGTTGACGCTTTTGTCTTACCTGTGCCCAGCTCAGAGCCTGGCACACAGTAGGTGCTCAAGTAAAGTTTTGCCATGGTGCCGATTTTCTGTCCCTGGGCTATGCCCGGCTGTATCCCTTGGGGTCCCCCTGCCTGGACCTGACCTCCATCTTCATACGGCCAATATCATCTTCATGCACAGGTTGGGTTGAACATCACCTCCTCCAAAAAGCCTTCCTGGCCTGTTCCTCCCTTTCTCTCTAACACATCGCTCATAACTTCCTTCATAACACTTACCACTCTTAATAATTAAATGATTTAATCAGTCCTTGACCATCATTCTCCATCAGTAGATTGTGAGCTCCATGAGGGCGGCAACTCTGTCTCATTCATGACTGTCCCCAGTACTTAGCACAGGACCCAGCACGTAGTAGGTGCTCAATGAATAATAAACTGAGTGGATAAATGGCACCTCCTTCTCTTGCATTCCTACTCCAACATTCATTCATTCATTCATTCATTCAACAAACATATTGACCACCTACTGTGTGTCATGTCTGCTGCAGGTGCTGGGGACACAGTGATCCAATTTAAGAATCTGTCTGCAGGGATCTCTGGGCTTTACTACATGGAGAATCTAGTCCTTCTAACAACCCCACAAAGCGGGGTATTGTTGTCCCCATTTGACAGATGAGGACGCTGGGGGTCAGAAGAGTTAGGTACTTGCCAGAGTCCACACACATGAAAGTCTTAGAAGCCACATCACCCTGATGCATACCAGGAAGCATGAACCTTTTCCACTAGGTTATGGTGGTTTTCAACAAACCAACCAGCAAATGAATACATAAGTTGCTTCCTAGACAGCTGCTCTTGGGAGAGTCCCTTTGTTCTTGAAAGCCCAGTTTACCCATCTGTGGAATGAAGTAAAATCCGGCTCCTTACAGATGAGAGGATTAAATAAGATCTGCCATACAGACCATGGAAATCACCGGGCCTTCACATCGCCGGTGCTTTCTAAATGTTCATTAGGTCTTTCCTCCTTGGGCTAGGACCCCAGGAAGAGGCAGGGCAGGTCGCCCAGAAGGCTTATGGAATTGAGATGCTGCCCACAGCCACATGGCCTGATAGCCTCAGCTGGCCAGGGACTTGGGGCATAAAGGAGAAAGGAATTCACATTTATTGAGCACCTACTGTGTGCTTGGCCCTCTCCACACTGTGGCACCAGATTACCTGGATTCAGATCCTTACTCTACCACATTCACTGTGCGGCCCTGGGCAAGTTCCTCAATCTCTCTGTGCCTAAGATTCATCATCCATAAAACAGTCTCAGCCTCATGAGTTGTTTTTAGGACTAAAAGAACAAATCCATGTAGAGCGCTCAGTACCGTGCTGAGCATATAGTAAGCATGTAACAGGTATTAGCTCTGAGTGTATTTATTTAATCCTCATAGCCACCCCATAAGTGACATCCCCCTTGACAAACGAGGCTCAGAGAGGTATGAAACCTGCCCAAGATCACCCAGCTGGTAAGTCGCAGAGCTGAGATTTGAGCCCCTGTCTGTGCTCAAAGCCTGAGTATTCTTACTTAGTAATGAAAAGAGGCTGAGGATGCTTACGTAGCTGCTCTATCACCAAGGCAACAGAGGCTGGTCCAGAGGCCTGGCAACAGAGGCTTCTTCCCTTCTGCTGACATCTGTACTTCCTGTCCACCTGCTGCTGAGGACCCCTCAGGCCACACTCCATCTGCTCACCGTACGAGCCAAGTGCACCCACGGGGTATAGCTTCAGCTTTATCCCTGACTTGCTGTGTGACTTTGGGCAGGCCGCTTGATCTCTCTGGCCACATAGCGTCACCCTACGTCTCACTCTCTGGGAACACAGATGTCTTGCAGGGTCTTGCCTGCCCCCATGCTTTTCCTACCTGTCAGCCACCAGCCGCGGGAAACTGACTCTCTGGCTTTCATCCACGTGCATGTCATTCTGAGCCACAAAGGGGCACTGGGCCTGGAAGGCTCTGACCACTGTGATGCCCTGGAACGTGTCGGCCACGTGGGAACACACGAACGAGTGCCTGGCTGACTCGAGGCGTCTGAGCTGGCATAAGCTGGCCACGTACAGGCTCTGAAGTGGGACAGGTGGGAAGGGGAGAAGTCACAGACACAGAGAGGTAGTCTGAGACGCACAGGGAGCCTCAAGTACAGGGTTTCAGACCAGGCTCTGTTACCAGCTTGCTGTGGGACCTTGGGCTAGTTGATTCCCCTCTCTGGGCTCTATTTTCCCTGCAGAATCAGAGTTACATGGTTCTTTTAAAGAAGAACCCAGAGGGCCGCCTGGGTGGCTCCGTCAGTTAAGCATCCGGTTTCGGCTCAGGTCATGATCTAGTGGTTCACGAGTTCAAGCCCCGCGTCAGGCTCTGTGCTGACAGCTCAGAGCCTGGAGCCTGCTTCTGATTCTGTGTCTCCCTATCTCTCCCTCTGTCCCTCCCCTGTTCATACTGCCTCTCTCTCCTTCAAAAATAAAAAAAAAAAAAAAAAACATGAAAAAATTTTAAAAAGAAGAACCCAGGAAGCTGCAAAACCCTCCAGTGCCCCATCCCAGAGCTATTAAATCAGAATCTCTGGTGGTACCACCTTGGCCTTGGTGGTTTTCAAAAACCTTCTGGGCGATTCTAACGTACAGCCAGGACTGAGAAACCACTCATCTAGTGTGAATGTCTCATTCCCAGCCCTAAAGCCAACTGCTTCACTTAGGGCCAGTCATTGTGGGAACAAAACCATAAAGGACAAGGAAGGCATTCGGCCAAGTGGAATCCGCTCACTTAACTGGAGGTTACCTGCCCGGTGCTGGGAACATAACAATGCCCAAATGATCCGTGGGGTTATTTGCTCTGACGCCACAAGCTGTGTGCCAGCCAGAAGGATATGCATCTGCTGAACAGCCAGCCAGGCTGTGTGCCAGCCTCTTTACAAACAGTATTTATTAATGTGAGGTGGGCACTGGTGTCCTTCACAGTTTACAGGTGAGAAAACCTGAGGCCCAGAGGGATCAAGTGGCTGGTCCAGGCCTCTCCAAGAAGCAAGTGGCAGGGCCCGGATTCAAATCCACCTCCGCCCGACCCTTAAGCTGTCCCTCCCCAGGTCAAGAAGACATCGAGAAGACAGTGGTGGCTGTGGTTTTTATCCGACTACCGTGTTTTTTTCTCTTCTATTTCTGATTACCTGGGGTGGAGGTGGAGGGTAGAGTTCAAACGTGGGACCCGATCACGGAGGACATAGCCTCACACAGCCTAGCCAGTCAGAGTGTGCTAACCCTCTGGTCACTGTGATTCGCTCAGGGATGAACACGGGCCCCCAAACAGGCCAGTCAAATCTTCCCTGGGACTGACCTACGAATGCGGAGCTGGAGTAAAAGTTACTTTGAGTTGGACTTGCTGAGGTGGGATGCTGTGAGTATAGGGTTGTCAGGGGCCATCAGACCCATCAGACCCTAGAAAGACAGTGCGTCCAAAATCAGGCCATGCAGAGCTAAAGCCAGTGGTTTTTAAACATTAGTATGCATCAGAATTATCTGGAGGGTTTGCTGAAACCCACATTTCTGGGCTCCATTTCTACCGTGACTTGAGAGTCAGTAGTTCCTGGGTGGGGCCTGAGAACGTGCATTTCTCACTAGCTCCCAGGTGGTCCTGACGCTGCTGGTCTGAGATGGCACTGTGAGACCCCCTGAGCAAAGATATGGAGAGAGTGACCGCATCCTGGTGATAACCGGCTCCTTGCGCTTTAGGGACGTAAGACGTTAATTTCTGTCCTTTTGTTTAAGCTAATTTCAGTTGGTCTCCAGCTCTGGCAACTGAAAGAGTCCAACCTAATACAACACTTGGAGACCTTGCAATGCCTCCTTGGTTTCTAGATAATTGGAGAACGGAAAGCTGATTTCGGCAGCAGCAGGACAAAATGTAAGATATTAAGAACTTAGACACGGACATTCGGGAGACAGTGTTAAGTGTAGGTGTTAGAAGTAAACTGTGGTGTCTCTGCCTCTGGGAATTCTTCTAGGGATTCTTCCACTGTGCAGAGCCTCTTACGCTGAATCCTGTCCAGAGACAAGAGACTGGCTGAGGTGACCCGAGCTGGCCCCAGGGGCCTCCCCAATCTCTCCGTACCTGAAACCCAGCATAGAGGACCAGCAACGGCAGGAAGGCGACAATAGCCAGAGGGGTGGTCACCGTCACCACCAGGCTGACCTCCAGCAGTCCAAAGGCATAAATCAGCAAGGACCGGAGTTTGTCTGGGATATCCACATCTACTGTGTCTGTTTCCTTAGAGAAGCGATTCAGCAAGTTCCCGATGGGCGTCCGCTCAAAGAAGCCGATGGGACACTGTGCCACATCCCACAGAAGCCTCTGGAAAAGCAGTCTGGATGCCCGGATTCCTGCCAGGAGCACCATGGCCATGGACGCAAACAGCCCAATGGCTGGGGAGAGAGCGGGTGTCAGAGCGTGAGAGCCGAGACCCCCCTCCCCCAACTTCCCCATGATGGCCATCTTATGCTTTGGCCATCCTGAGTGTCCCCTGATGGAACCACCCTGCAGTGGGTTGAACAGTGTGCCTCCCCACCCTGCAAACTCGTGTCCATCAGGAATCTCGGAATGTGACCTTATTTGGAAACACGGTCTTTGTGGCCGTTTTCAGGGAAAGATCCTAAGGTGGTAACACCCTGGATTTAGGATGCCTTCTAAATCCAATAGCTCCCGTCCTTACAAGAAGAGAAGACATCCGGAGACAGAGACGAAGGTGATATGAAGGCAGAGGCACAGAATGGGGGCATATGCAAGCCAAGGATTGGAGACCCCCAACAGAAGCTAGGAGACAGGCATGGGACTGTCGCTCCCTCAAAGCCTCCAGGAGGAACCACTCCTGCTGACAGCTTGTCTTTGGGCTGCTGGCTTCGGGACGCTGAGAGATGAAGTCTGTTGTTCTAAGCTACCAAGTTTGTGGTAATTTCTGTCAGCCCTAGGAAACTAATATACCCCCTTTCTCTCAATGCCCGTCTATGTGCCTGGAATGGGGCTGACTTCACTCCGTTTCTGAGGTGGGGCAAACCGTCTCTGGCCCATCCAAACCACTGCAGTTGGTCTGTCCCCACCCAAGTCCTCAGCTACCCCAACATCTGGGGGCCAAGGTTCTGCACTTGCTGAGGAGTCTGGCACAGACTCTGAAGATCCCAGGAAAGGAGGGATGTGTCCTGCCCCCCCACTCCTTCCAGCCTTATCTAAAGGATGCAGGTCTGCGCTTGGGCCCAGGATGTTTGCACAGATGTCCAGAAAGGACAGGGATGGGCAGGCCAGGGAGCCCTGAGCACCTCAGTTGGGGCCGGGAGGGTGGAGGGTGAGGAAGGTGGGCGAGGGGTACCTTGGAGGCAGCCCAGGAGCCCGAAGATCCAGCCACGCAGAGCCGCCTGGGTCTGTCGCCCGTCCACAGTGGGGTCGTCGGCCCACAGGCTCAGCCAGTAGCCACGGCAGAAGGAGGCCACTTGCTGGCAGAGGAAGAGGAACAGTGCATAGAGGCACAGTGGGGCACCCACAGCCCGTAGGTAGGTCAGGTGCATGGTGGCCCTCACCTGTAGCACAGGTAGGGGGGATGGGGACAGAGAGAGGCCCCGGAGGGAAAGGAAAGAAGAAAAGACCAGGTGAGGTTCTCAACAGGGCAGATGGAATCACGGTGCAGACCTTACCTGTGCTCTCTCGGTTCCTACCACCTGGAGCACCAGCTTTCCTACAGGCCCCACCTAGCCTCAAGACCCCCTTCCTCTGCAGAACCCTCCAAAGGCCAGTGGGAGCTTTAAAGCTGTGGCACTTTCTGGCTTTGGAGTGATTTACTGAACACATACTATAGGACAGGCATGTGTCTCTACCCCCATCATAACTCCCACCTGACAGATAAGGAAAGAAAGGCACAAAGAGGTTAAGACACCTGCTAAGGTCCAGCTGCCACAAATCTGAAGTTCTTCACCTGGCTGCAGCCAGAGTGAACTTCTGGAAACATCATCCTGACCCTATCTTGCCGTTGCTGGCCTGCTCATGGCTTTCTCTTGCTCTCAGAAGAAATTCTCACCTTCTAGTCTGTCTCTCTGACCTTACCTCCTACTCACTATCTGCTGGTCTCATGGGATTTCTTTCTTTTCTCTGGTGCCCCAAACTCCTTCCCACCTCAGAGCCTTTTCAGCTGCTGTTCCCTCTGCCTGGAATGCTCTCCCTCCTCCTCTGTCAGCTGCTGGCTCCTTACTTTAGGGCTCAGCTGGAGCATCACCCATTAGGGCATCTTAACCCAAGCAGGCTCGTGACCCTCAGTTGGTTGGTCTCCATCTCATTTCCCTTCTTTATTTTTTTTTATCATTATCTGATATTACCTTGCTCATTAGCCTAATTATTTGCTGACTGTCTCCCCCCACTAGTGTGCAACATCCACCAAAGTAGAGACATTGCCTGCATGTAGTGGGGGTTCTGTAAATGTCTTTTGGGTGGATGAGTAGGTGGATGGTTGGGTGGGATGATGGGTAGTTGAGTGAATGAAAGGGTAGATGGGTGGATGGATAAATAAATGAGTGAGTCTATAGAAGAGCAGATGAACAGATGAGTGGATGGATGGATTCTGGATGGTTAAGTGGGTGGATGGATGGATAGATGGATAAGTGGGTGGATGAGTGGACAGATGGAAGGTGGGTAGATGGATGGGTGGGTGGATGGGTGGATAGATGGAAGGTGGGTAGATGGATGGGTGGAAAAGTGGGTGGGTGGAATGGATAGATGGATGGATGGAAGATGGGTAGATGGATGGATGGGTGGATAAGTAGGTGGATGGATGAACAGATGGAAGGTGGGTGGATGGGTGGATAGATGGAAGGTGGGTAGATGGATGGGTGGAAAAGTGGGTGGGTGGATGGGTGGATGGAATGGATAGATGGATGGATGGAAGATGGGTGGATGGATGGATGGGTGGATAAGTAGGTGGATGGATGAACAGATGGAAGGTGGGTGGATGGGTGGATAGATGGAAGGTGGGTAGATGGATGGGTGGAAAAGTGGGTGGATGGATGGATAGATGGATAAGTGGGTGGATGGATGGATAGATGGATACGTGGGTGGATGAGTAGATAGATGGAAGGTGGGTAGATGGATGGGTGGGTGGATGGGTGGATAAGTGGGTGGAAGGATGAATAGATGGAAGATGGGTAGATGGATGGGTGAGTGGATAAGTGGAAGATGGGTAGATGGATGGATGGTAGGTGGATGGATGAATGGCTGGATGAGTGAATGGGTGAGAGGGTAGGTGAGATGGATAGATGAGTGAGTAGATGGGTAGGTGGCTGGATGGGTGAGTAGGATGGGGTGGATGGTGAATAAATGGAAAAGTAGGCAGACAGAGGAATGAAAAAGTAGGTAGGTGAAAGGAGGGGTGGACAAAGCATCATAAAAGAAAAGAAATAGTACAAACTTTAGATTCTGACTGACCTAGGTTTAAGTCCCAGGTTGCTTGCTCTGAGCAACCTTGATTTAAGTCCCTTGCTAGCTCTGAGAACGCAGACAAACTCTTTAAGACCTCAGTTTCTTCATTTCTAAAATGGAGCTGTCACCATCTAATTTTGGGGTGGTTGTGAGCATTAAGAAACGTGAAGTGTCCAGAGTCCAACGTGGCACACAGTAGGTGTCCAGTAAAGTGAGTCTCCCCCACCGCGCCTCCCTGCCCAGCACTGTATCTGATGGGAGGTCTTGAGCCCCGGGGAGTGCGTAGCTGTAGCAGTGGACGTAGAGGAGAGGGAGCAGCTGGTGGTTACCCTGCCATACTGGATGCCATCCTCTCCTGTTGACCATCCTGCCCACTGTGGATCATCCAGGGGAGCCCCTGGCTGGGCCTCTGAAGTGGCTCTGTCCTTCTCAGAGACCAACAACTTCATGGACCTGTCACTGAGAGGAAATGAAGACAAGTCAGCGTCTCTGTCCAGGGGGTGTGTGCGCACCCAACCCTCATGGCCACTGGGAGCCGGTGAGCTCTGACATACACTCTTCACTCATTCATTCCTTCGCTCACTCATACAACCAGCATATGGAGCACCACGGGGCATCGCGCTCCGTCCTCCCTCCGCGGTGCCCAGCTAAATGCCACCTCCTTCCCCAGAGGCGAGCAAGCCTGTTCTCCCGATGCTGTTTCATTGAATGAACTTATTTACTCAACTTTGGGACCTGTTTTTCAGAGTTTTCCTTTTGGCCTAAGCATTGCTACGGTCATTTTGCCCCTGCTGTTTACCCGCAGATCTGTTAGTCTACCTTGGAAGAAGGTCAGTTTTGTGCAATTCAAACGTTGAGGACTTCTTGTATCTTCCTTTCGTCTGCGGATGAGGGGGCTGCCTTAAACTTAAATGTGAATTGCCATCTGGTGACTGTGAAATCGTGGGCAGCTGACGTATCCTGTCTGTGCCTCAGTTTCCTCAGCTGTAAAATGGGGTTAGTCTATGTCGGTCTGTCTAGCTACCAATCAATCATCCACTCATCCATCATTCATCAATCTGTCATCTATCTCTCTCTCTCTCTCTGCCTACCTGCCTATATCATCTATCTGATCTTGGGATTATTGTGCACAGTGAGGACAAGTGGGATTGCCCAGTGTAAGACCCAGGAGTGCTCGGGGTGGCTACCTGGCATGGAGAGAAGCTGTGCTCAGCCTCTACATTCCCCAGGGACCAAGGACCCTCACAGTACCCCAGGAGCCCCCCAACAACTGTCACCTAAGCTCGCACTGTGTCCACTGCCCAGTGGTCTGCTGTTGACAAAGTCACTTTCCATAAAAAGGGCGAGTACCAGGTGGCAAGGTTCCAGGGCTGCAGACAGCCCCACAATGAGTCCAGCTATGGCCTGTCTAGAAGGGGCTGGGGACGAGGGGACAGCAGGCCTCCTGGTGAACCCCCACGCGTGTGTTCTGGCCTGTAACAAGTGATCCCACGCGTGTAGACTCAAGCCCTATGTGTAGCAAGCCTGAAAAAGCATGACGAACGACAGGGATGGGCACATCATTAACAGCTATGGCGAGGATCTTTCTCGGGCACCAGCCCTGCCCCTCTCTGGCAATGAGACAACCTAACAAACTTTAGGGCATTCATCATATTTGAGGGCAAACTGGTCCTGCTATGAACTGGCCACATGAGGACTTAACCACTTTGGCCCATTGAGGATCAAACAGCTTTCGGCTGGTCTGGCCCCCAGAGCGGGCACTCAGCAGCTGTGAGGTCCAGAATGGTTCTGGCCGCCCTGACCTGCCCGCGCTGCGGGTGCTGACCCAGCAATGCTTTTACAGCCTCAGCCTGCGCCCTCCCCACGCTCAGCACCTCTCGGGTCCACTTCTCGCAGACTCACCTCTCGGGTCCACCCTCGGGCCTCCCACTTCCAGCAGGGTCTCTGGGGTCCTTGGCATCAGTCGTGAGTTCTGTTTCTGCAAGGTCAAAGGAGTCTTGTCGTGTGATGGGGGGCCAGTAATCGGGGTCCAAACGCGGGCATTGACACCCACCGGCTGTATGGCCTTAACTTGTCTGAGCATCTGTTTCCCATGATCTGGCTCCTGCAACGTCTCTGAATCCTCCCTGGGTTCTTCTGGGACCATTACTCATTGAATCACTCATTCGTGCGCTCATTCACTTAGCAAATATAACTGCGCACCTGCTATGAACTTGGGGCTGGAAAACAGTAGCAAACACTGCACATGGCAAACCTCTCCGGTGTCCCCCGACAGCCTTGCATGAGCAGTTTCTTGTACCTGGAATGTTCTTTTCTAGGCAACTTGCACCCAACCTCAGGGGTCACCTTCCTCAGGAAGGACCCTGCCTCTGACCATCCTCCAGGTTGGGCAGGCCCCATCTTCGAGCTCCAGGATGATGATACTGCGAGTTGACGCTTAGGACTTTTACCAGGGTGAGCCCCTGTTCTGTGCAACAGATGTTTTCAGAAAAGGCAGAGCCTTTTCTGGGGGCACCTGGCTGTGGGTCCTTGCTTTTCCATGGTGGTGGGGGTTGGGGGAGAGCCAGGGGCGGGGGAGCAGCCTACAGCCTACTGATGAAAAAGCACATGCTCTGGAGTCAAGTTGCTTGGGTTCAAATCCCAGCACTGCCACCTATAAGCCATGTAAACTTGGGCTAGTTCCTTCACTTCTGGGCCTCAGTTTTCTCACCTGTTAAATGGACATAATTACGGCACTGACCTCACAGAGGCACCGCGATGATTAAATGAGCTAATGTATGTGAGGTGCCACGGGGGTCCTTATCACCCACCATGGGTGAGCTTGGATCGGTGACGTCACTTCCAACGCGTTATCGTTTTTCCAGAAGGCATGGTATTTTCTGGTTATTAGAAGCCCTAGCTGGCGTGTCGTGGGCCTTCTGGCCTCTAGCCACCAAATGACCATTTGCTCAGCCTCTGCAGCAGTTAGGACTTGAACACTCCAGATTTGAACACACCCAAGTTCTAATGTTGTGACCTCAGAAAAAGTACTTGCCTTTGCCCCAGTTTGTTCATTAGTAAAATGGCAACCAAAAGGGCACATGCCTCATAAGACAGATCCAATGAACTTAGCACTCTCCTTGGCTCACAGAAGGTGTCGCTCACTCTAACTGGGGGGTTGGGTGGCCTCTCAGAGAGCTGTCTGCTTCCAGGCCTGGGCTCCCAGGAGGGGTGTGGCCAGAGCCTTCCAGGGATGCCTGTGGGATCCTTGGAGGCTTCTCCTCAAGGCGGGGCAGGATCCCGGCAACAGAGAACCAGCAAAGCCCAGCCCGTACCTCCATCTCCTGTATCTCCTGGCCTTCTGGCTGCATCCAGAAGGCCCACCAGGGCCCCCTTCCTGCGTAGAAGCTCCTGGTAGGAACCCATCTCTGCAATGGCTCCGTCTTCCAGCACCACGATCCAATCAACCTGGGGCAGGACGTGGAGTGCGTGGGTCACGAGAATCCGTGTCTGGGAAAAGAAGGGGTAGAGGTTACACTGGTGTGTTTGACCAGTCATCCAGAGCTGGGGGCTCAGGGGCAGGCAGCGTCCTGGGACTGTGTGTGGGAGGAGCTCCCCTTCTTGCCCTCCCACCCTCTCTCTCTATGTTCCAGTGGAGAAATAGAGGGGCTCCTTCAACCTGTGTCTTGAAACAAGAAGACACAGGGTTTCCCTGAACCTGGCCGGTGACCTGAGGTACGGCTGGAGTAGTTTAACCGCGGACCCGTGAGCAAGAAATAACTGCTGTCGCAAGCCACAGGGATCGGGGGGTGTTTGTTAGGCAGCATTGTCAGAGCAAAAGCTGACCACTATAAAGAGGAAAACTGATCTTGAGGAGAGGGTTGGGTTAGGACTTCCCCTGCCTTTGCCCTGTGAACTTTGACACGTTTTCCCAAACGTACTGTTCCCTGGAGCAGCCCGTCGGGCCCAATGACCTGGTTGAAGACCTGCTGGCCGACGTGGGCATCCAGGGCCGCCAGGGGGTCATCCAGCAGATACACAGCGGCCTTCCTGTACACGGCCCGGGCCAGGCTCAGTCGCTGCTTCTGGCCCCCGGAGAGATTCATGCCCTGTGGCCACAGGAGAGGAACAGGGGCCTGGCTGGACGTCATGCTCATCAGAGTGAGGGCCAGCTCCCAGGTTCGAACACTTGCTCTCGAACCAGCATCCCCACCAGCCTCCACCCAGCATCGCCTGTCCCCTTGCAGCCAAGCTGCCTGGGGGAAGCGACCTTCTCTCCTCCGGCTCACTTCTCCTTGAGTCTGGTTTCTCTTCTCGCTTCTCCACCGTATGATACCGCCTTCCTCGGGACACCAGTCATTTCTCTGGTTGCCCAAACTTATTTTCTTTCTTTCTTGTCTTTTCTTTCTTTCTTTCTTTCTTTCTTTCTTTCTTTTTTTCTTTTCCGCCTTC